>NW_015374114.1:1579424-1923895 GCF_001272555.1 Dufourea novaeangliae | reverse complement strand
GAACGCGGATAGCATGATGTTGTAGTCGCAAGGGAGCAATTGAATCGAATAGACGTATTGTACCGCAGCGCATCGTATTATATTTCAAACTTTTATATCATTATAATTTATATGTATATATGTATATTCCAATAAACATACGTCAGGTAATATAAGCTTCATTTCATCGAATTGTCTTAAATATAACTACATAAATATTGTACAATCCTATACTAATTATAGTTGTATGGTTCAACAGGTTACTACAGAAACTAACTACTGCTTACGTCTTTTAAACTTGGGCTGTAGTAGTATCTGCAGAACCTGTCATCGTTGGGGTTACTATATAATTTACTCACGGAAGCACGCACAAGTATCAGTCAGATTTTGAAAGTTGCACGAGCAACGTTAGAACGCAAGAATCACGTTTCAAAACTCTTGCGCATGCTCCGGGGGTTCTATGATCCCACTTCCTCACAGACACGGGGTCCCTGGCGCCTCCACCGGGGGTTTTATGACTCCGTGTCTCACCACACGGGGTCCTGGCGCCACTTGCGGGGCTCTGTGACCCCACGGTCTCACCACACGGGCGCCACCTGCGGGGGTTCTGTGACCCCACGATCTCACCACACGGTCCCTGGCGCCACCGGCGGGGGTTCTGTGACCCCACGTTCTTAGATTCCTTTCCTTATTCTGTAAATCTTTGACAACTATTATTAGGATTCTACATACTATAGTACCACCGACTGTGGTAGTTGCTTGGGCGTTTTGTTGTAAATAGCGCCACGAATGTTTCGAACGACACCAATAGAAATCACCTTATATGAAACTTGACTAACGATGAACTCCGATAAGCAACGTCATTAAAAAAAAAAGAATGATGTAAGGTTTTTTTCAAAGAGCAATATATGTGCACAAAACGTAGTACATAATGGAGTCGGACTATAAGTACTCGGCTTTAATAACTGGATTCGGCCCGTTTACTGGTCACGTTATTAACGCAAGTTGGGAAGCGGTAAAAGAACTAAGTAAATTATCTGTCGATTCGGAAGAACTAAAAGGTGTCAAAGTAATCACCAAAGAGATTCCTGTGTCCTACGATGATGTATCTAGTTATGTACCTAAACTTCTGAAGAAGTACAATCCGATGGTAATATTTTACTTATAGTAAAACTGTCGTGTTATTTGAAACGTAAACAATTCTTTTTTCCAGGTAATTCTGCATGTAGGTGTATCTAGTAAAGCAGAATGTTTAACCATAGAATGTTGTGCTCATAATAATGGTTACATTAAACCAGATATACATAATAAATGTCCAGATGAGTATGCTGTTATACCCCAGATTTTAAATACTACTATCAATGTCAGTGAAGTGTGTGATGTAGTTAATGAAAGTTCAAGGGAAACCGATTGTAATGCTTGCATTTCGTACAATGCAGGCAAGTATCTGTGTGAATATATATTTTATAAATCTTTGCAAATCAGACCTATGAAAACACTGTTTGTACATGTCCCTGATTTTAATAAATATTCAAGCATTCAAACTGCAAAAGGTTTATATTGTATTTTATGTTATATGATTAAAAATATAAGAGATGAATAATTAAAAATTACCAAGGAACAGTGTTTGTAATATTTAAATTACAATAGTTCTTTTAAAAACAGCATGTTAAATGTATTTGCAATAAAAACCAATGACTATCAAAAATGCTGTTATTGCCTTATCTATGATCCTCCATGTTGGAATCTTGTACGTGCAGGTGGTATATTATATCTAAGCTCAAGAAATTCAGGTTTTCTTATCATAGAAGCTACATGGCCCATCTGAATTGTACAGTCAGGATTTAAATTGGGAGGTAATAATGTACATTCTCTTTCCAAGATACATGCCAATCCTTCTAAAAGTTCCACAAATCCCATGGATGCAGCAGCTCTGCGCAATCGATTAACTTCCTGTATCAAAATTAAAGTATCAAAAGTCAATGATATTTGTGTTTTTACGGATTGCAATCTTACCTTATAAAAGTTCTGTGTCTTCTCAGGTAATTTTCTGGCATGTCTTAAAATTTTCTGAATATCAGATTGCAATCCAACTTGGCGAATCCAAGAAGGTGCATTTTGCGTGTAACTTCTTTTTTCAGTTGGTCTGACTGGAAAATTGACAGCAGTACCTTTGACTGCATCAACTGGTCCTAAATTATTAAAACTACCTAACCAGGGAACAACATCTAGACCTGGTTCTAATACTGTTAACATTAAGTTCGATTTTTTCTTTGTGTCCGCCCATGAGTATATAAAACCGTACCACTCATTATTTAATAAACAGAGTGCCACCATATTTTCAACCTGCAATCAATGCATTTATTAGTCTTATATATAGACCATGTGTGTGATAATTAAAATACGAAAATTGAATTTCTCAAAATGCTACCTTCAAAGCCCCATGTAGTAATACGCAAAACGATGGTATTTTTCCTTCGTCTCCGTTCTCGTCCGTATCTGACTCTTCTTCCAAAGATATGCCTTGTATACTTGGACTCTTGTCTGTGGCTAATGGCAAAACTAAGTGCCTAGATATGGCACTGGGACTTCCAACATCTGCTACAGATATAAAACCACAGATTTCTATGGTTTTCGATATTATCAAACCAGATACTAATTCAAAATCTGTCTTCTTAGTATAAGGCTAAAATAAATAAGATACACATATCCATACATATACTGTACCAAGTTTACACTGATATATATTTGTTTCTTCGATATTTTTTTGCTTACCATAGGCGCTGGTGATAAAAAAATGCAGGAACCTAGGTTCCCACATTTTAGATATCCTTGAAAAGAGATATAATTAGTTTCTGCTAATTTCTGGAAACAGGCTGTAACTGAATGCTTCGAAAGTGGCGATTCAGGGACAAGCACTACACTATCACCACCAGCCAATTCCACCAATCGTTGGTAAAGCGGTAAACCTATATGTAAACCACCATCTAGCCATGTGTAAATTCAGAAGCCAATCAGTGTAAGTCACAAAGCAAGTTAGCAGAGATAATGATTTACAAAATGAACTGTAGAAAGCAATATATGCTATTAATAAATACAAAATGATTCATATGTACAGGATACATACATATGAAACTGGTTCTGTATAAAATAAACAATGAAAGTATATTTACACGACATAAATTAATTTTAACGAAACAGTGACACACTGATTGACTGTTCTAAACCCTCACATACCTGAACCCTCATATACACATACCTTGTTGTGGTGCAATGCATACAATACTTAACTTTCCTGGATATGGAAATGGCAATGGAAACGGATTTACATCCCTTGTTATATTTAAGGAATTCAAAGAATCACCTAAAGACATAGGACCTACTCCAGGATTACCATCTGTGATTAAAACTACTTGGCAAGCTGTAGTATTACCCCATTCTGCCATAATAACATTATTAACACCATGGAGAGCAGTTTCTATACAAGTCTTATCGCATTCTTCTATATTTTGTAATTTTGAACGTATACTATCATAATCCCGAGTAAAGGGACAAATAACTTCATACAAAGAAGAAAACACCACCTAGGAAAGATACAAAACGTTACAATGAACTAAAACTAATAGCAAAGTAATAATTATTCTAACATGTATGTACTTACAAGAGATACAAATTCCAACTTTGAATTTACTTGTAAATAATGTAACAATGCACTTATTCCATGTATGGCTAGATGATGCCTTGTTAACTGTTCATTTTGATTATTTTCACATGATCCACTTCCTAATATTGGACGTCTCATTGACAAAGACACATCTAATGCTATCACTGTTGGCATTTTTCAATTCTAAATTTTAAATTCCACTTTACATCAACATCTTTTACAAACTTAGTTTTTTGTACGTTTGTTGACTAAATATATAAGAAATAGTCCATAGAATAACAAAGATGTGAAACTTTTAGGTTAATCACACTGTTTATTTATAGCCTACTTACATATATATATATATAAATAGTTATACATTGACCTCTACATATTGTTTACACATTTAAATCAGTACATACAGTAATATTTTAATTTTCTTTAAATATTACTTAATTCCTCTTAGTTTTCACGTAAAAACACTTTCCACAATCTCAAAAGATTATATATATATGTATGTACAATGTACATAGGTGTACTATGTATATATATATACATATGTATATATATTCATTCATAATAAACATCACCCGAGTAGAGTATTACATTAGGTAAAAGATATACAATAACAACCTTAAATAGTAATCTTAGTTGTGATTAATTTAATGAGGAAATCTTCAGAAACATATGTATTCATATATTTACATAAGTATATAAAAGGAGTGTCCATTTTTCCAATGTTGTGTACATACATAGAAATAATTTTATATATATTTAACAAAACAATTCATTCAGTGCAGCAAATTAAAAATGAATGTTTCCTTATAATAAGAATTATAATTAACAGTAATTACGTATTGTAAGTACATAGTGATTTAATTATATCATAATATATGTAAGTATATGAAAAGACCGTTTTTATGAAAATGGTAGGGAAATCTTGGTTTTGTTATATTTTTCTTTGTTTGTTCTGCATTATCTTAATGATTATCAGAGGACACTATAAGACATTATTTATCAACAATTTGACAAGCCTATCATTAAATAGCTCGTTAATTAAAAATATCAGTTGATCATTTACTTTACAATGGTGAGCAGTCCTGACTGGTCCTGACAATTCTCGTTCGTATGGGTGCGTCATCAACTGATTGCGCACTACAAAGGTCAGAAAAATAAATATTTGACGCAACGTTTTCGATTTGTTAATCACGTGTGCTCACGATCACATAAAAATTTATCCTAAATTGTCAGATTATTTGTAAAGTGTGAATTAGGCTTTATATTTTCAATGAGATTCAAAGTCTGATTTCTAGAATCGTTTAAAGTACCATGCACTTGAATTTGTTTATTTGTTTAATTATTTCTTCGTATTGGGTTCCACCAGTGGAATTGTGGCATTTAAGAAATACACAAATATCCCCAGTTATATTTGGTAATCATTTTTTGTTAACATATGATATTTTACAGCTAATGGTGTTAAAGACTAAAATGATTGTTATATTAAAAAGTTCCAGGCGATGGTGGCAGTCAGGTCGAAGCAAAACTCAATAAGACAACAGTAGTACATTATTTATGTGAAAAGATTTCCACTGAATATTTTAATATTTGGTTGAATCTGGAATTACTTGTGCCAATTATTATAGACTGTTGGGTAAATGTTGTATCTCTTATACTTTCAATAATTTTGCTTTCGTTGACTTATAACAGAATTGTGATTTTAGATTGATAACATGAAATTGATTTATGACAATGTAACAAGAACAACAAGAAATCAAGATGGTGTTGATATACGTATACCAGGCTGGGGTGATCCATTAGTTGTTGAATATTTGGATCCAAGTAAAGCTTCTCCTGGAGTTTACTTCAAAGACATTGGTAACATGTTGCTTACTCAGCTTGGATACATTAGGAATCATTCTATACGAGGTGCACCTTATGATTTTAGGAAAGCACCCAGTATGTATACTTGAAGAAACTTTTGTTAAAATTGTGGTCACAATATACAGTGTTATTTAAGAATCCTTCTTTTTAGATGAAAATGAAGAATTTTTCAATAAATTAAAGGAATTAGTTGAGGAAACATATTATACAAATAAGCAGACTCCCGTAACATTGATAGCACACAGTATGGGTGGACCAATGACACTAATATTCTTACAACGTCAAAATCAGAAATGGAAAGATACATACATCAGTTCCTTGATCACTCTTTCAGCTGTTTGGGGTGGCAGTGTTAAGGCTCTTAAAGTTTTTGCTATTGGTAAAGAATACTCATGCATATACATGTACACTGTTTACATTAAAGTTTCTCTTTAATTACTGGCTATTATAGGGGACGATTTAGGTGCATATCTTCTTCGTCAAAATATTCTCAAAGATGAACAGATAACTAGTCCTAGTTTAGGATGGTTGTTACCATCGAGATTATTTTGGAAAGAAACAGAAATATTGGTGCAATCGGAGCAGAAAAACTATACACTGTCCACTTTACGAGATTATTTAATGTAACGTATGATGCATATAATCTGTAATTCTATTACGATAGCATAAATAACAATAATAACAACTCTGTATATTTTACAGAGACATAAACGTTCCAAATGGATGGGAATTTCGAAAAGATAACGAAAAATATCAATTAAATTTTACTCCTCCAGGAGTTGAAGTACATTGTTTATACGGAAGTGGAATAGATACAGTGGAAAGGTACAAACTTGTATTAAAATGTGCCAATTTGAAATAATCAGTTTTATTGTAATGTACGAATGTAAACTATTTGCAGATTATATTATAAGCCTGGTGTGTCAATAGAAGGTACTCCTCAATTAATTCCTGGAGATGGTGATGGTACTGTGAATATAAGAAGTTTGGAAGCTTGCAAACACTGGCAAGGTAAACAAAAGCACAAAATTTATTCTCAAGCCTTTTCTGGTGTAAATCATATGGACATTCTTAGAAATACTAATGTTTTAACTTACATTGAAACTGTTTTGAAAGTATGAGAGCATTATACGGAGAAATGTGTCTTTAAGTATTACCTATATGTACTTTAATTCTCAAATTGAAATGACTTAATTTTTCCAACTCTATGTATATATGTACAGTGTTTTGTCTTACATAAAATCTAATGTAAACAGCTTACAATATTGCTTCGATGTCACATTTTCAACAAATTTAGAATGAGAAGTTGTAGATAGTGAATTTAATTACTGTTTCTTTTGTATTTATTCCTGTTTATTTTCTTTCGTGAATTCGTATACAAGATCTATTCAGTGTTGTTAAGATGAACTCTGATAAATGATTTAAGAATAAAAGAAAATTACTTTTATTCTTCATGGTAATGCCGGTAATCTACTTAGGTTTCGCCAATGTGTTTCTCTTATATTTCAAAGCTCTTTTTAAATTTTATTCAAACATTGTCTACAAAGAATGTCATTTAACCCTGCGCTGGCGGACGCCAGGTCACTCGTTTAAATCGTATGGCTCAAGGAGTCCTGTAACTTGAGCTTCCCTACTTTTCTGTGCTTAGTGACAAGGCAATTCGCATGCGTCCAAAGAAAACACTTTGTAGGCAGTATTCAGTACATCAGCGACGAGGAAAGACACATTTCAAGCAATTTTAAAGGAATTCAGTTCATGCAATCACGCAGAAAAACCTTTTATCTATTAATTGTACAGAACTGCAAGAATAAATATTCTTCACTTATAATTTATAAATATATTTTTCTTTCCCTTAAATTATTACATATTATTACTATTTTTGAAAAAAGGTAATGAAGAAACAAATGACACACATTTTCATGTAAAAATTTGTTTTGCAACAGATACACGAGAAAGTTTGCTATAGGTCAAAACTGACTTGACGTCCGTCTTCCGAGGGTAAAAGACACGACTCAATTCCTAACAATATGTTTGTAATAATAAGATTTTAATTAAAATTATGTTGTGAAAAATATAATTAAAGACATATAGAGAAATAACTATAATTGAAAAAGTAAGTATTTTTATTAATAATATTTGTCTTGCTGCTGTAGTAGAAATTTAAACGAATGCACTCAAAATTGCATCATAGATTATGAAAACATTCTACAATCTAACCCACAAATACATCTATTGTGTTATAAATTTTTGTTTTATATCTCAAAATATACTTATTTCAAGAGTATTCATTTCCCATAAGTATATTGCACTCTCCAAGTATACATTTTTAGTTCTACTCTTGACGAGAGTACACAAGTTATGTTGTGGTTTGAAATACAGCATACAGACAGCACAGGAATGCTAGATATACTTCTTATTTCAAATTAAGAAACAAGTTCAATGAGTTATGGACAAGCAAACCGTATAATGGTTTTTTATCATGTGTACCTCATAGTACTAGATATTTCCATTAGATCCGAGCGATGGACATTTCTTGTTATCATTTACCTTATTAATGGTAGATGAATACACTAAAATTTTGTTTAAAAAATGCGCATACTCTATTTTTTGAATAAGACAGTTTCATTTAATGTCAATTAAGGCCAGAAGAAGATTTTAAAAAAGCATACAATCCTATAGCCAATATTGTTACCACTGTGATAGTTTTATAATTTCTAATACGATACGGTATTCGTGGCGTGGATTTCACAATTCTAAGTTGACGTTGTTTTTCTCTTTCTTGACGACTCTCTTCCGCTTTTGCCTTCCATTCTTGTTCCTTGCATTTTCTCTTTTTGTCATATTCTATAACATCATTACTTATAGATTCAGGTGGATATTGATGATATAAATTTTTTGCCTCGATTAAGAGCGTTTCAAACGGTAAATCGTCTGGCAACTATAAATATAATTTTTTTTTGTGAACTGTATGCTATAAAATGCAATTGTATTTGTATGACTAAAGCGAATCAATACTCACAGTGCATAATACTTGATGCGTATGTCCCATATCAGGAGTAGTATTAAAAATTTCCGTTGCCCTATGTGCTACGATCACAGTACTTAAATAAAGTGGCATCAATGGAGGACTGCCGAGAAAGTAGTCAAATAGCCTGTGTAATAATTTCCTATTTTCTGCATACTTGTGTGCGTACCATGTTGTATATTCGGCCAATGCAAAGTGCGGAAATAATTCTACACTACAGTATAAAACAGATTTAGTAACTACAAAAGTGTTCTAAGTCAGTAATATTTAAGGAATCTAGCATCACCATTATACTAACTTTTCCAAGTGTTCCAATAAAGTGGGATGTATTCTTTCCAAAAGGGCAAATATATAGAATAATTCTTGATTTACTTTTTCCATTGTTCTTTCCATAAATCTTTCCAGAAATTCTAACGATATACTTTCAAGTATGTTCAATGCCTTTTCTAAACCCATCACTAATAAAACAGTTGCGGCTATGTCGTTATATCCCTGGTAGTAACTAAGTTTGTATTATTATATTTTGTATTATTTATGTACCTGGAGATAATGCTTCTTATACACGTAACCAGACAGCATTAAAAAGTTAAATGCTTTCTGGTACAATGAACGAATAAGTAATACTGACTTTAGTGTAGTATGCTTGTGTAGAACCCAGCACATTAATTGCGTTAATTGTTTGTGAAAGCAGTCTATTTCACGATGCGTGGCATTTTGGGAAATGTGGCTGCCACTACGTGCAACATCCTTTAGTATTTGTTGATACACTTCATTTGGTATATGATCCTGTATTGTTTCTAATCCATTTGCAGGAAAACTATTTTCTTCTGATATTCTCAAAAGCTTTGGCCACAATATCCTTCTTATATCATCTACAGATCATCTTTATGATTTTAAGACATGATTAAAAAATATATGATTATATTCAATAAGGAACCTATTACACATTCGATTAAGCAAACTATAAGATAAACATTGACAATGAAAATTATAGTTTAAATAGAGGTTCCTTGTTGACAATAATATATAATCGTATTAATAAAATACCATTAACTAGACCCTCGCTACTGCAACCCAGTAGTCTCAGTTCCCCTAACGTCAAATTAGGGTTGATGACGCTTCCACGAATAACGCTTATCTTCATTAGTTCTCTATTTGTGAGTGTGTCTGTATCACCAGAATCACCTTTTAATAAACCCCTATCGTCTATGTGACTTAACACTCCGTTTTGTTTACCTGACAAACTAATGTCCGCGATATCAGGTATTCGTGGTATAACGTTATCATACCATGCCCTTGTTGAGTCAGTCATTCTTACAAGAGGCACGTTACTTTTGGAACCCGAGTTTTTATTTTCTTTCTGTACGAAGTTCACTGTTTCGATTACATTTCGTCGTCTAACTTTCAGGTTATGCTTTTCAGTAGGTACTGCCACTTTCGTAGATGTTTCTGGGACACTGGAATCCAAAGATACTTCGTTTTCTTCGTTCTACATGCTTCTTGACATAACGAATTCATACCAACAATTTTTTAACACGTTTCATAGTACGACAAATTTACAAGAGAGAGAATTTCCGAGCGAACGACAAGCTGTCAAGAATGACACACATCGATCACAGTTACTCGCTGTTGAGAGAAGCTGCCGATTACTCGAAATCGAGTAACGTTCTTATGACATGCGTCTCGTCAGTGTCGTTCCGTCATGTTCCAAATGTAGGTATGTATAATTTAAAATTTGAATTTAACACATTTCTAACATACATTCTCAGATGTCGGTAGCTTCTACTTCTGTGTCTCTACATGCTCCACAATATGCACCTGCGAGCAAACTCGGCTTCCGCTAGGGGAAAAAGTGTCGTAGGGGAAGGACCTCCTACTATGCTCCTACTCTTGAATTGGGAATTATTGAAATTTATGCCAAATTAACATTCATTTTAATATTATTTCAATACTTGAATTATATTTACCAAGAATAGTACGTCCTTACTCTTACGCACGGTCGTATACACAGGTTCGGAAACTCCTGTGGTGGGAGTGATCCCTTAAAGAAACAAAGTGTACTTTCAAACTTTGCCACGAAACGAAGGCACTACAGTCTTTCGACAGTCATGGACCTAAGAACGGGACCTTGCGTTCCGTCTTCTAATTCCTATGTTCATGAGTTCAGTCGCGGCATAGCATATACAATAAACTGCGCGGGTTTTATGGTAGGGATGAAGCGAGACCGAAGGACAGAAGTAGCGATGGAGTCATTCCTCTCTTGCACGCACATCGCAGAAGGAGGGATGAAAGCGACTGGAGGGTAGAGATGGTCGTGATTTAACTTCATTCACAACCGTGATTGCGATTTTTCTATCTTGGGTGAATTTGCTCACTGCGATCGTAAGTCCTTGATCTTTAAACAGAAAAACGTATTCAATATGATTTTACGATAATTACATTACTATTCGTGTTTGTAAACATCAGTAGAAAAAACAAGAAATTCTAAAAAAATGATTTGCTGGGTAACATGTAGATTATAATTTGTAATCATTAATTTATTCGTTATTCTTCATTGTTTCTACTTATTCCTTCACTTTATACGATATAACCCTAATTTTTGTTTTGATGTCGTTAATGTGAAATATACAAATTATGTATCGCGTGTAAAGAACTGTTAGGTTTCTCCACCAATAAGAAACGATCACGGGAAATCACGAATCACTGTGAAAAATCATCGTGATTGGGAACGAACGTGATCGAATCACGACTGATTCACAAGTAGCAGTTCACGCCATCTCTACTGGAGGGCGATGAGAAAGAATACTGCACGCGTGTAATGCATCCACCAGCTGTAGGAGAATCCCTCACCAACAGCCCCGTTAAAGAGAGAGAGAGGAAAGTTACTCCAGTTACTGTCCACTCTTTCTAATGCCGACTTCATCCCTACCGTAAGACCGCGCAATCTATTATACATGTCTATGGCTATTATATATATCTACTATGGGTACGAGGTGTACTGGAATTACCTAGAGCCAACTAGAGCTGCTAGAGCATTGTCTAAATAGTTGGGAGTGGAAATCACGATTGCTTACGCTTGATAAACGTGCAAGCGATTCAGATTCTGTAACTAACGTCTGCTACGTGAAATAATTTGTCAGAACAATGTCTGGAATAGTAAAGCCTATCTACAATGTCCTGTTTAAAAGAAGTTCTACTTTTGCCTTAACCATTTTGGTAGGCAGTTTCATATTTGAGCGAGGATTAGATGTGATTTCTAATAATATCTTTGATAGTGTTAACAAAGGCGTATGTATAAACATTATTTATATGTTAAAATTCATATTATAAATCGATACATCTCATTAAGATACCACGCGTTCATGTTTATGCGATTCTTCTGCTACGCACAGTAAATGTTATCAGTAGCTCAAATTCACTAATTACTTTGTTAAATCACTCAATCGCATATCAAAAAAGTTTAATAGTTTTGTACACAGTGAAATATAACATTGTAAGGAAAGTAGAAAGTATTGCATAATAGGGATGCCAGGCATTTTAGGAAGGTATAAGAAATCTATTTAATCTCAGCTTTCTTCTAATTTTTGTTTCAGAGACTATGGAAAGATATTAAAAGCAAATATGAAAACTAGGGAAACAATATAAATCATTAGATATACATTTGTATATAATGTGTATTAAATAGGTATGTTATATATCTGTGGTTACACAAATAAAGAAGTCTGTTGAATGCACGATTGTTTTATTTATTACGGAATTGTTATTAAGTCGACTGTTGTTATAGTTCTTGTAGAGATATAAGGTGATCGTAAATTACCACATTGAATGGTGGCACCAACTGATGCCATGCCAGTTGGGCCTGTATCCTACATTCTATTGTAAGGTTTCACACAATGAAAAAATAATGATTTATGACTAATGGTAATTCATTTACAAGTAGAAAAACTGCAAAAATTAATTACTATTTAGGATATTTGTAGTTAATATTTGGATTTTTTGTTCAAATATATTGTGTAATATATATATCTATATACAGAGAATCCTCGTTTGAGTGTTCGGGGCTCGGTTTCGCCTTTTATGAATATTCGAATCTCGGCAAACAAAGCAGTTGGAATGGGGGGGGGGGGGGGGGCAACAAAGTATGCGCTTGACTAGTCCACAACCCCCGTCCCAGTGGTGGGGATGACGTCTGAACCTGAACACTCAGCACCCGAGGAGCCTTCGAACACTGAACGAGGATTTTTTGTACTTGAAAGATCGTTATCTCCTCACATTTCTGTGAATTTACATGTCGCGAAACCTGAAATATGTTTACCGCTCGAGTCATTTTACAATCATACTATATCTCCGCAAGGACTATATACTTAAAAATGAATATTTTGTAAGTAGTAAAGAGTAAACATTGAGGCATGTACATGAATAATTGAGTAATGTAACCATGTGTTTTTAAAACGGTTCCATAAAACGACCAGAAAATAACATTGTGTTCGTTACAGAATCAACTATCAAAAACAAAAATGGTCTGTCCAACTTGATGTCGTTATCCCATGATGAAAGGGGTACAAACCCAATTTCTATAAGTATAAATTTCAATGAAATGCACAACGCACAGATTCATAATGGCAGGGGGGTTTAATAAAAGAAATTTTCTCTAAGGTACCTGTATCAGCTGCAGCTAATGTTCCGTCTTCATCAACTTTTATTCTAACATTTTGTAATATACTTGTTACTTGTAGAGCAGCACTTCTGGATATGACTTCTGTTAAGTTGGTGGTATCTCTAAATATACTTTCGATACCCAACTGAAAGAAAGTACTATTCGTTTCAAGACGGTAATAATGTGTCGTGGCACTCGTGTATATTCATACCGTAATTTTTTACTAAAATTTAAAGTAACTATACTTACATGTTGTAGCGTAGGTACTAGATCAAGACTGTTTTCGATACTAAATTTCGGAAGATGAATGGTAATGCGTGTTTCCTTTAAACTGGCTATTATCGCGGAAACAGGAACGGTAGCCAAATCTCTGGACAATATTCGCAGGTACGGATCTCTTTCCCTTTTACTTGGTATTATTGTTAGCATAGAAGTTCTGCCATTCTACAAATGGTACGTATACATTACGACGGAGTTATATTTCGATGTCGTGATAATTCCACTGAAAATATTCATCATACCGAGTATGGAATGTCTAAAATTTCCGCCTCTATCGCGGGTATGTACGCGTATCGGTACGTTGACGTGTGTGTCATGAAAGAAGTATTTCTGCATTCACCGTTCAGAACGTAGAAACATTCTAGTCTCGTTTTTGCCTTGTCAAAGGCCTTCAACCAGCTTCCTTTAAAGTATATTACCGAAGTCAACAATAAACGCGTATCGGGTCGGATGTGAGTTACCAAAGGTGAAGAAATTTGGTCGCGCGCTGCTTGGCGAACCCAGTCGTTTATGACGCGTGCGGTATTTTTCGAATCCACGAAGTTCACGCTTTTTATAATTGCTTTGTAATACAATCGTAAAACTTGTTCATAACGATCTAATATATTCAAATTCTTATCTGTCCAGAGGCAGATCGATAGATCAATTTCCGTACCGTTATCGTTTCTCTGAAAATAAGTAAGATTACCCTCCTTTGTATCTATGGATCTATGTATGAATCTAAAATTCACAATCAGATTTCCGGATCTTTTTTGGCGTACCTTCAAAGATGTCAAAGCACGTTGCGTTACTTCCCTTACACGGGATTCATGATCAGGCAATCTCAAAACCGACATAAGTTCGGTTTTAGTATCCCCGTTCGCTGCTTCGGCTAGTAACGTCAAAGCCGCTTTAACACTTGCGGGCGACGATATTAAATTTCCATTGTGATCGTTGTTTAAGGTCTGCAAGGAAATCGTATACAATACTAATTTATTCGGTACACCATTTCCCTTATATTCACAGACAGTTTCTCTAAAGAAAACTATAAAGACTCGTCCGTCTTTTTACCTGTGAAAAGTGTGTACTGAAGAGATTATCCCGATCATCGGCATTCAAACCAACTTGCAAACCGGAGTCTAGAAATATGTTTACATTACTATCTGGTGTTGATTTTTTAATTTTATTTATTGCGAAGAATCACAACTTACTTTTCCTTTTCATATTGTTCCGAAAGAAATAGAAACCAAGCGATACCTGTGATTGCGTCTAATCGTTAAAAAGGAGAAAGGGTATTCGAAGAATTAACGCCTTTAAGTTAATTAATATGTTCTGTATACAAAAGCACATGAACGTGTATGTGTACATACTTATATGTACAGAGATATGTAAATCGATTCTACCTATATGTTGATAGATAGCGGATATGAGGAGACGACGAATGCTCTGAGAAGTACATACATACATACATATATGTATGTAGGGATTACAGGAATTTAATCGTTTTTGGGACTATACGTTGATATTACTTTCTTACAATTAGTTGAACCATTTACCAACTCCTTCTATCATATTAAAGTTGTTAACGTTCAGATTGATAATCCAAGCGAAAGTCAGAGAAAGAATAAAAATGATTGCGTAAAATTCAAGTCTAGCTAAAGATAGCAAAATAGTATCATTCAGTGAAAAATAGAAGCGTAAATAGTTGAAGACGATAAGTAAAGAATAATTAAGTGAGAGCGAGCGTTTTATTATTTAACCCCTTCACTAGCAAACATGTGATGAGTTTATCGATACATTGATATGTCGAGAGAAAAAGATTAACCTGCGTTTGGTATTCCCGTTTCAGATTTCGACCCTAAGTCTGGTCCTTCGTTAATCTGATTTTCGGACGTGTCGATGGGATTCGTTATTTTACCCATGTATAGAATCGTTCCTGTTAATTCGTCTTCGATGTAAAATAAGAACGGATGAGTCGCGTAGAATGTTTTATCCTGTATTTTATTTCCGAGATGCACCTCTGGAAAGAATCACGATGAAAATTATGAGATTAGCGTAGACAGCACAGAAAGAGGGTAAACTGAAAAACTTACCGGTGGCCGCATATGCCATAGTTCCATTTTCGTTTACCTCTATTCCAACTTTTTGTAAGATGTCCGATACCTTTAAACGCCTCGAAGTACGTTTGGTGAAGGCTATACGCGTCAGAGTGGCCGTATCGTCGAAAATATCACGAATACCAAGCTGATCAAGTAAACGAACGAACGAAGACCGCAGGAATTAGCGATTGTGTGTTTTATCGGGACGGATTGTATAAAAGTGTAAATTAGCATACCTCGCGAAGCACGGATTCCATGTGGCTGGAATACTCGAATTTAAATTTCGGAATGCTAACGTCCACCTCCAGTTCCTCCAACTGCCATCCGTGTCGCATCAACACGGACGGATTAATTTCGTTGGCGAGTTGTTCGATTCCGGTTCGAGTTCGCGGCAATATAAAGTACATGGCGAACTTGTCTCCCTAAAATATGATGAAATAGAACAAAATAAGCTAGAACACGCTTCCAAACGGACCGCGCACATTTGTTATTATCGTTTCCCTTACGTCGTAAGGTATCCGTAGAATTTTTGCATCCAGTTCGGTAGATTCGGAAAAGTAGAAGCGGTCAGTGGTTTGCATAAACGGAACTTGAACTGTCCGATTCAAATTTGTGTAAAAGGACCCTGTTTGGGTATTTTTCGGTGAAAAGTATTTTCGGCGCCATGATCCTTTGAAGAATACCGCATTCGTGATTATCATCAAGGAATCCTTAACACCGCTTTCTGAAAGAAAAAAGAAAAGAATAATTAAAGGAATGTATAGCGATTCAAATATCTTATTCGTCGACGCGATGCGATCAGTTCACAGTCTGTCTTACTTACCGTTCTCTATCATTTTATCGATATTGCCATCGGTGATGTTACTGACCCAGCCATTAATGTTTTCGATGAGCGGACGCGTCTCGGATAAATTCGTCGTGATCACGTCGGTAGCATAAAACTGTTTCACGATCGCCTGATATAGTTGTCTAACTAATATGTTCGAGTCGATGTAAATTCGAGTTCCAATATTCAAAGTGTATGCTGGTGAACGGGTCTGTAAAACGATTATT
This sequence comes from Dufourea novaeangliae, assembly GCF_001272555.1. Taxonomy (NCBI): domain Eukaryota; kingdom Metazoa; phylum Arthropoda; class Insecta; order Hymenoptera; family Halictidae; genus Dufourea; species Dufourea novaeangliae. The sequence continues at coordinate 1,907,300 of NW_015374114.1, read as the reverse complement.
AGGAAGATTCATTTCCAAGGAGGAAAAGAGCTAATGTTCGCGAGCATTTCTTACCTGAAGCGATCGTAAAATAGTGGTGAATCTGTCTCTTGTAGCTGGCCGAGTAACTGGTAACTGCATCGTGCTGGCAAGCTCGTACTCGGATTCACCTTGCGCTCCTTCGTATAACAGCACCAAAGCGATTTTCAAAGATATCGGAGATAAAACGAGATTCCCGGGATGTTTTTTGCTCATAGTCTACGATGAGGCGAAAAGAAAGTCACAGGAATACGTGGTACAAAGAGAATGTTATTCAAAAGTTTTGGATCGTTACTCTAAACAACATCCAGTCAAAAGTGCTGAAAGACTCTCCTCGATAGGGCACAAAATCCTCATTATCCTCGTTGCGGTTCACGATCTCAGGCACTATGTCTTTAGTCGTGTTTGAATTGTTTAAGACCTTAGTCATCTCGGAGCTGCATCGTTCAGTCGTGAGCGTCAGGATGTACACGATCGCTACGTACACATAGCCTGAAATGAATAAGCGTATTCTGTTGGATCGTTTTCATCGACAAGTAAGTTTTGAACGAGCACAGCCCGCGCGCGGGCAATTATCAATTGTACCGTCGTTGCTACCAGGACCGTTGCAACTATAGATATTTAAAGGCGAAGTTAATGGCAATCGAAACGCAAAGTGATGCTTATAGTTTGTATGCCAGTGGAAAAGATTTCTTACCCAGTACATCGAGGTACTTCATTGTTGCACTGATTCGTTGTTCAAGCGGTCGCGTAAATGCACGTTTTACGAGTACTTGATCTTGAAACGATACAACCGATTCGACAAAGCGCCGTGACAAAATTGTAAAGTCGTCTCTGACCTCACCAAAGTAAGAACCGGTCGGTTGGCTTGTCTGTCTGTCTATCTGTCCGTCCTTCCTTCCGTTTGTTCTTTTATTCATTTTTCACTTCGTGCAAAGGTCACGCATCACGCATCTATCCGAAGAGGAGCGGGACAGGGCAGGAGGGTGGACTAAGTATGTGCGGCAAAATGGATCGAGGAGGAAGGCACCATCAACCGTGATTCACGGTCAAAAAGAAACACCGCTACCGATTCTGTCTTATCTTTGTGGCGATACCAGTAAGAACATATTTGAATGCCGACGCCACAGCCGACTCCAATACTAGCAGTGCTGAACAACGTGGCAACACCGTTCATGGAGGATTCGGGAGTCCTATTTTCAATAGCAGAGTTTTGTGCTCAGTATTATAATTAACGTTATTTTTTATATAAAACCATACTAATACACAGTATTTTTTATTAATTATGCATATGCAATACATAAATATCATAACCTTATCCATCCGAGTTACCGTTCTGGAACCTCTAAAACCGTTCGAAATCTAACGATTTCTCAGAGGAACATAAATCGTATATAACTGTTCAAGCAGGTATATACATACTTTTCACATAAAGCATTTCGCCGATTTATGGATTACGTTATACCTGTAACATTACTTGGAACTTTCGGTTCAATCTAAGGGGCGTTCTCCTGCAGCAAAAGAATCTGTCATCCTAACGAAAGTTTCGTCTCCTTATCGTGTTTCTAAACTCTGCGGTTATCGTTCTACGTTCACACGGTGAACAGTACAAAAATATACCGATATATTATGTACACGCACCTGTCAAAATGCGTCAAAGCTTATCTTCGCAACTGGAGTGCGCCAGCAAAAATTACTCGTGTTTAATTTGTTCGCGCAGTTTCGCAAGTTCATCTTCGCTGCTGCTGCTGGAGTAGTTTATTCGATTTCTCCTTTTATTCCGCTTTCTTCTTTTTATCGCGTTGTCTTCTAATTCTTCGCCCCGAGCGCGTTTCCTTTTTTTCTTTATTAATTCTCGCTCTGCCATTTCCAGTTCAGACAAATCCTCACTTCGGGTCAATGACTCGTTAGTTCCCGATTCTTCATCTCCTTCCTCGTCTTCCGCCACACAAAACGAATCCTACAAATGCATCAAACCAGAAACTTATCTAAGAGTTACGAGCTTACAAGCTTATACATACTGGTCTTCTGCAATCGGTTTACTTACATTGATATAGGTTTCGTTAACTTGCGTTACCGGTTGAGAGTATATTTCTATACTGGTATTGCGGTCGCGTGGCCTCTTTAAATGAAATCCATCGTGTCTTTTGACTGGACTTCTAATCGTTTGTAAATAGTGTGCATGCATATCGGAGGTATCATGCACGTTCTGCGTGTAGCTTACAAAATCTACGAGGTCTTCATCAGTTCCGGAACTTTCATCTGTAGCAGTGGTCTCGCTGATCGATGAAACTTTCGCTTCGTCATCTATAAATTTATTTCTTACCTTCTTTGACCTGCGAGCACGATTACTATTCTTAATACAAGGTACCTTTAAACAATCAATTCCTTTTCCAACATTTTCTTCTGACTCGTTCAAAAAGTAACTGGTTTTGGAACCCACAATTCTGTCCTCATTGCAAAACGAACGATTTCCAACACTAGCTGTATCTCCGGTTAATCTATTAAGATGTTCGCGCTTCGAGTTCAAACATTTCTTTATGCTTGCCACTTTTTTCACGATACTGATAGAAGAGGTATTCCTTTTCGACAAATTGAACGATTTTTTAACCGAAATCCAATCTTCGTTATCCGAAATACATGTCTCAACGTTACATTCGACTTCTTTCAATCCGTTTTTCTTTTCTTCTGGTGTGTTCAACGTGATGCGATCTTGCCTGGAATCGACACAAACTCCAAAATCGTCATCCCATTCGTATTCTTCGACTTTAAACTCCTCAACGATCGTGTTTTTCGCGTCATCGCAAAGTTTTCCCGCGGCAGTCGACACGCGTGTTTCCATCGAACATTCTATTTTCCGATCAAACTTTGTCTTATTATCGATTATGTCTGCGAAGCTTTCATCTTGAAACATGTCATCCTCGGATTCTACAATCACTCGTTGGGTGTTTGGATATGAATTAATTCGCGCTATTTCTTCTACTGCTTGCGTTACACTAAGCATTGTTCGGCCTTTCGTCCCTTTGCACACGTTCGAACTAACATCGCCCTCATTTCTTTGCTCGTAGTTCTTAACAGTACGTTCGCTTCGAATATCTAGAATAATGCTACTATCGATTTTTACCGCCTCGTGTAAGTCTGTACTGTGTAATTCGATATCTTCCACTTTCAAATTCCGACCAGACTTTTGAACGTCTTCACTATTGCGGGCATCGATATATTTCCCAAGTGTGCCTGCGACACCTTTTACGGTTTCAACATTACATTCAAATTCATCAGATGTCTCGTTTAATATATCTTCGAATCTACCGGAATCAAAATCCTGCGAAACGTCTGTATCATTGATAATTACCTTTGGTATATCGCTACCTACGGCGTATTGTTCGGACGGACTCGAAAACACGCAAACGGAACGTACATTATCGTTTTTGTTTTCTTCTTTTTCTACCTTTGTATTCAATACGTCGCTTTCGTCTGATTTGCTGCTGTCGTCGAGCAAATCTTCGAACTTCGATTCTCCCGTGGCATACACGTTGTGCGCCATCTCATTGGTACTGTTCACATGTTCAGATCCATTATTATCATTACACGAATCGTTTCCATCACTGATGTTATTCTCAACAATATAGTTTCTTTTACAATTTCTTCGAATATCATTCAATGTGACCAAACCGTCTAAAATTTCTAAGTGTGGTATCGAAAAATTAAAAAACCCTTTTATCGTAGAGAATTCAGGTAGATAACATTTGTTTATGTTTTCATTTTCCTCGGTACACGTTTCCCTCTGCGAATTTCTCAACGCGCACATCGTAAGAAAGTCGAGCGCATCACTATCGGAAGATAGAACCTTTACATCAAACGACTTTATCGTTTGACGAACGTCACTATTTTCAATCTGCTTCACATTTGGTGTTTCACGTTTTCTGCTTTTCAAAAATGTCGTCATTAAGAATTTAGTCCCATCCTTCTGTGATTCCCCATGAGACTCTAAAACACCCACACAGTTTTACATTCACATTAACTCCCGTATATGTAAGAATACAGAGTAAATAATACCAATCGAACGTATTTTATTACCTGTATTCGTAGATTTTTTTAGAGTATTTTTACGTTTACACATTTTCGTAGGTGACTTTTTATTTTTGTCTGTTCCTTTTGTAGTTTTACTCCTTGGTTGCACATTGATATGCATTTTCAAACATTCCGGGGTAATAGTATCAGGGATCATACGCGGATTATTTTGATAAAGAGAAGAAGAAATGTTACTCATATTTAATACCTTATTATTTAGAAAATCTCTTTTAGCTATCGTTGATTTCAATGTCTGCAATTTTCATCAATTACTATCATTGAGACTGTTTCATGAAGTGTGTTGTACAAATTTTATACATTTTCAAACATTTATTATGGAACTACCTCGTGTTCTCTTGCATCCGCAACAAGAATAGTTATGTGTCCGTCGCGTTTTCGACCCGTCCTTCCCATTCTTTGTACGAGTCGCGTAGGCGACTGTTGGGATATGTCGAAACATATTATTAGATCAACTTCTCCAACGTCTAGTCCTTCTTCTCCTACATTAAAAAGCATGTAAGACAATATTGTTATTATTCTTAATGTATTGCTATCGCTATTTCAATTAGTTCGAATAATTACTAGGATATTACGGTTCATACCTATACTTGTAGATATAAGAACGTTAACGCGATTATTTCGAAAATCATCTAAAGCTTTTATTTGCTGCCTTTGTTTTTGTCCAGCTTGGCCGACGAACATTTGAGGTCTAATTAATGGCCGGCATTGTAGCAATAAGACATAAATCTCACTCACAATATCTCTATACTACATAATACGTATATTAATAATGGCAATTACAATTTCAAAAAAACCTCTTCAAGCCTCTAAAGGTTTTTAAATTACAAACCTCAACAAAAACAATTGCTCTGGTATCGCTCCGTTCATCTCGATCTTTCTTAAAATGATGCTCAAGCAGTTGTTTCAGCTTTTGAAATTTCGTATGGCCGAACACAAGATTTTCCGGAATCTGAAAACAATTTTCGTATTACACGCAATAGTATTTTGAATACTCCATACTTTAGATATATTAACATCTACAAACATCCATAATAAGTTCATTGTTTAAGTTTTTTACATCCGGGAACGGACCAAGGTATGCTTGAATATCTTCAAGTAATTCCTGCAGTTGTGTCTCCTCATTCATCCAAAATTTATCAGAATGATCTGTTGATAAAAAATTTATAGAAAACACTAGACGCTGAAGTTACAAAACTTTATTGTGTCTTAAAATGTGCACATCCGCTTACTTTGATAGAATTTATGAAACGCTCGAATCCCGTCGCGGACCATCAATTCGTAAGCATGATACATTGTCATTAATATGTTCAGTGCTTTCATAATTTTTCCGTAATTTCCTGATTTATTCGGCTTTCGTTGAAACTCTTTCAGTAAATAGAATACCTATTAAACAAAAAAAAGAGTATTCTAATGTTAGAGGATATAATTATAAATAATGAAAATCTGTGCATAACATCGTCATTTACCCTTCCTTTAGAGATATTGGCTGTTTGTCCATTAAGAACATTGTATTGAAGTAAAACTTTAACATGACGATCCATAATGAAAATATACTTTTCTTTGTATTCGGTTAATTTCTTGTTAAGAGGTACCAAGATTATATCGATTTTTCTTTGGTTAATATATGGTATAATATCGGAGGAAGTTTCATCTTTCAATTCTACATGAGCTACACAAAGATTTTGTAACACCTGTAAGTGACATTATTTATTTGCTCTTACAAATTATACATAAAATATAGAGAATATTAGAAATTCTTAGAGATGTTCTCGTAAATCAATCATACCTCATGAACACTGTCAATGTTATTTCCTGGTGTGGCTGAAAGAGCTAGTACTCTGAAATTTTGGTTCTTCTCTCTTAATATTCGAATGCACTATAGGTATAATGAAAGGAAATTATTTCATACCATCAATGCATTATCAAATAATAGAATATTTGCTAATAAATTATCTATAAAATAATATTAATCTTTTATTTACTAAGACGTACCTCGCAATATGAATGATTTCCCAAAGCTTTATGAGCTTCGTCAATAACTACACATTTTACTAAATCACTAGGTACAATGTTCTTTTCTAAGTCATTGCGAAAAATTTGAGGAGTACCAAATATTACTCTTTTCTTTATCCAAGCTAATTCACGTTGTTTCTGATTCACTGCTCCTATAACACATAGTTTCTGTAATAAAGGTAAGCAAAGAAGATGTACAAATTAAACATACTGCTCTTGTACCTGTAAGTTCAATTGTCTCTGTACTAGGTATGCCCATTACATCGTAGCAAGCATAAATTTGTTGAGCAACTAAAGGTTTGGTAGGTGCCAAAAATACAACTTTTCCACATGGATACCATCTCCAAAAATTATACATAATAACTGCAGCAATAAATGTTTTTCCCAATCCTATTAGAGATCAACAAGAAAAGCTAGTTACAGATTTTAACAATTACTTCAGCACTTTTGCATTCTTACCAGTTGGTAAACAAACTAATGTATTGCTGTATAAACAGGCTTGGACTATATTGAACTGATAATCTCTGACAGGATAATTTTCTGGGTATATCCATGTTTTCCCAGCCGACAAGTCGAAGCCTCTTGTTCCTGGATCAGATGAAATCTGAAGATTCTGTGATTCTTCCATTTCAAGAGTTTTTCCGACATGTGATTACAGTTATTGAAAAAGCTCATAAATAAGGAATTTAAGTGTTAAATTCACTCTAAAGAGTATATACTTTGACCGAGAAATTAACAGACACCTGCCGGTTTATTCTTATTGTTTATACTTTTTAATCATAATATTAATAACGCTTTCTCACATGTTTTGAAATTTCACTTGTATAAGAATCACGCTGTATTAATTTTCTATAAAATAATTCTATTTACATAATATATAACGCGTACAAGAATATTATTTACTCAAATTTGAATTGAATTACTCTGTTAACGCTGTATCTCACTTGGTCTCGTGTGTCCCGTTCACTCTCTTTGTCACGAATAGTCACGAACGAATTTGACTAGAGAGCTTCTTCTGAGCTCCCAAATATGTATAACATACTACCACCGACTAGGTATAGGATAGACCTATCATCTTATGGGATTTCGTGTCTCATATTCTGAAATACCGATAGTGTAAAAAGTCAGGGATTTTCTGCTGCCCTGAATTTGTGAACTACGTTAATCTAAGAAGGGACCATGGTCGTGAACGGATTCTCTTCCGTCCGCTCGCTATAAAGTAGACGTATTAGAAAGGAGTCTTGGATTCGGATCCCGACGGACCTATATTAGTTTTTCTTCGCGTACAAAAAAGTTATTGCGTTTAATATTGTTTTTATGGGTATATATATGTATTATTATGTACATTTGAGTAAATTATTTTATTATTCCATTGTTATTACAACATTTTAACAGTGACAACGAACGCATGCATATTTTCAAATATCGGATTAATAGTATATTTTTATTCTATATTATTACATATAAGTGAGTAATACGTATCAAAAACGTAATCGAAACACAGATTTTTTATTACAGCACAAACATCGCATAAAAGATATTTCGTTATATTGACATTTGTAATAATTACGGATGTTGCAAGGACCTAGTCGGTGATACTACATATACAGATCAGTGGACGAATTTGTAACACTGCAGAACTGAAGTAAATTTTATGTTTGTTTCCCTTCTATGACGTAGCAACTAAATGCTTTTAAAATTCAAATGTTTAACGTAATCTTCACATTTCTTTCATTGTTGTTATGAAGTACAGAAGATACCTAATTACGCATATATATTATTACTTCAATTAAAGTTACTCAATTTTATAGAGAATCTTTATCAGTTTTATTTAGATACAATGGCCACAAGCCTATTGTTCCATCATAATGTACACTTATTGACACAACAAGTTCCACCCAGTGATGAATTCAAGAAACACTTCCGCGAGGTACATTCTTTTCTTATTAAAAAAGTGTTAAATATTTTTGATGTACTTTTTTATATCATTCTGTGTCCATTTACATTTTTCATCATAAATTATTTCCTTTCTAGGGCATGTTCGACAAGCCTAACACTGCAGGTTTTCTACACATTTCCCATTATTTATTAACAACATACGATGCGGAACGCTTTAAAAAATTAATCGAATGGCCAGTGACTTGTAAAAAAACAGAGGCAAAATATCGTAATAATGTTAAAACTTTATTGACAACTGTATCTACTGAAAATCGTGACATTAATTTTCCAAACATACTTGTGTCTCATTTATTTCATGCTAGCGGAAAAAAATTTGTAATTATTATGTTGAAATTATCACAAGTAGTACTAAGAAAGTATATTTCTTCTACAAGTAAGAATTTTCTTGTTAAAATTATTTTGCTATGATATATAGTTTCTCATAAGTAACTTTTATTCTTTTAGGTAATTATAATGTCCTGTTCATGCCACAAGCAGGAATCGAGGGAAACTTAGGAAAAGAACTCTTACAGAAGACAAATACAAAAATTTATTCTAATAACTTAAAATATCATCAAAATTTATCAGATATGGTGGAAACAGCAAAAACTTTCTTGAAGTAATGTCTATGTTTTCTGAACCTTCCTTATGTTGCAGTGCTATAATTCAAATGTTTTACTTTGTTCTTTTGTTTTTCAGAAACGAGGAACAGAAGTTAAAGAATATAAAAACAGAAATTTTTGAAAGAGAACAAGTAATTAAACTTTTTTCAAATGATGCTCCTGTGCATTCTACAATTAAGAAACGTTTGATTCATGTAAATGATGAAGATGTGATACAAAGTTAGTATTCTATTTAAAAAATTTTATATAGTCAGCATTTTCTATTTTCATTCTTAAATATAGTATATATGTATAAATTTCAGTATGGAAGAATAATTTAAACACTGGTTTGAATTACATACAGATAAAGAATTTAGTTTTAAAAGATACAGAACAGCTTAGTCATAAATTGAATAACATAGTACTAAGCAATAGTAATGATATAAAGATGTTAGATGCTAAGCAATTTCAAAGAATAGATTATTTGGAACTGTATGAATTAATCCCCCATGATGTACATGTACGTAGTTTTCTAAAATTCATTGATATTCACCTTGTAATTTATAAAGCAATAAAAAAAATATATTTTGCATTTCAGAGCATTCTATTTCAATTATATAAAAATGATAAATTAGATTTACATAATTTCATTTTACTATTCAATTCAGTAGTAACTCGGATATATCAAGAATTGAAATTGAGTGCATTAGAGAATCTTTCAGAATGTCAATTACAAGTAGAGGCAAGTTGCACAGATATAACAGAAGCTTTAAACAAGTTTCAAATACATTCAGAGGATATCAAAACAATGACATTAGATATACAACAAACATTGTGTCATATATTACAAGAAAAGAATATTTTACAAATTTATGATGACGCAGAAGTACCTATGACTAATGATGTACTCTTAATGTCATCACCTATCATAACAATTGATACCAGTTGTACAGACATAGAAGCTGATCTACATAAACACTTACAACTTACTCCAGTAGAAGGTAATATTATTTACGAAACTATTCAGAACATTAAGTATGTAATATTATATTTAAAAATACTTTTTAGCTGTACATAGACCACTGTTTTCGAGGTATGAACATTTAAAGCAGAATTATACTACACATAGATCAAAGTTAAGGGGTAATTTATTGGGATCTCACATCAATTTCAATGATACAATGTCACCAACAAACAGTGAGAACTCTTCATTACGCTCATGTCCAATGTCAAGTAAAAAGAAATTGTTATCTTGTAAACAAGCGGAAAAATATTCTCGATTATTTTCTACGCGTACAAAAAGAAACAACAATGCAGGTTTGTGAAAAAACTGAACTATTACGATATTAGTTTTTATTACAAAACATAAAATTTCCTTTTTTCACAGGAAACACAAGTGTCATGTCTATACCTTGTAATTCAAAGGCAAACTCAACTGCAATTGCAAATATGATTGAAGAAATGCAAGATATATCTGAACTCAGTTTGAATATGTCGACAAAGAACTTGTGCGATAACAGTGTGGAATTTACTACTCCAGTAAAATTGACTATCACGAAATACGATAAGTCTGAAGACGTGTCTGAGTTGGAAGATATGGTAAACATGCTCGGTGGGAAATCGAATGTGCCTTGTCACTTTAATATATGTGAAACAATAAAAGCAGAATTTATAAGCAATCATGACAAAATTATCACACAAACCGAAAGGGACACAGAGACGAAACAAAAAAGACGTTCGATTAGCGACTTAGTTGAGCGCTATAAGAAATTACTTGAACGCAGCAATCATACACCAAGTCGTGGGATTAATTATACAAAGCATGGTAATGAGTAATAAATGACTGTAGAAATGAGCAAAATACATTGCAGAACCATTTATTTTTATCTTTGTTTAAGAGTAATATGTTTTGTATAATACCTTCAATAAATAATTAGTATGTATACATATATGTGTATATATATATATATATATATATATACATATATATTTATATACTTTATGTACTATATATATTCAATCTGTTTGTTTTTTTTCATAGTCCATTTTGTTGACTAAAAACTTTGTGTATAGACGTCAAATAATTTAAAAAATCAAGAACAGTAAAAGGAAACACTTTTTATGATTAAAATCTATTTTTATATATGAATAAGATTGATGACAAAACTATTAAAAGTTTATTTTTCAAACTCCTTTCCTTGTAAGTATATTTTAATGATTCAAAAAGGGGATATCTCTAAATTGACTACCATGGCTAAACCTCTGTGAAGCTAGCCGGACAACTTTAACTTTTTAACTTTTCATTATACCCAATCGATTGGTGGTCATTGGTGGCCTAATTAAAACATTTGGTGGTACTTAGTTTCTATAAAAAACGAAAAAAACGATGTAGTTATCGGGCGGATCAGGGTACAGGTGTACCAACGCACGTTTAAAGTCGATAAAACAGATATTTCTGGATAGATTGTCTTTTCAGAGAAATGAATCGCTGTAGAAAGGTGTGCTAATGATTGGTAATCTAATTGAAACATTTCGTGGTTATCGACTGTAAACGTGCGTTCGTACACCTGTATCCTGTATCCGCCAGATGACTACATCGTTTTTATCGTTTTTTATAGAAACTACTATAAGTACCACCAAATGTTATAATTAGGCCACCAATGACCACCAAACGATTACGCATCGATTGAGCATCTAAAAAACTAATTCCGGCGAAAGAAAACAAATTTTCGGCTAACTTCACGGTCAAATTTTGATCACTTAATTACAAAAGAACGCGTGACCACCAAATGTTTTAATTAGGCCAACAATGACCACCAAACGACCACCAATCGATTGGATATAATGAAAAGTTAAAAAGTTAAAGTAGTCCGGCTAACTTCACAGAGGTGTGGTATTTATGCTCAGAAGACTCAAGAAGATGGTAACCAATGGTAACCGTTGAAAGATGCAGGCTTTGAGAAAAGCGATTCATCAGTACAAACTTGGCAGACGTAAATTCTAGACTCTAGAATAATTTCTGGTTATTCTAGCATGCTTGCTTCATTAATTTTCGTAGTGTGTTTGATCGCAATAATATTATTTGTCAGGTTTGTAAAATATTTGATCGTGCACGAGACGTCACTTGACTAGAATTTAAAAAATCGTTTCATTAAAACTGCGTAATCCCCATTTATAAACTCTGAGCTCTCATGTTCGAATCTGAACTTGAATTTTTCTCAATGTATCTTGACCAATCTTGACTCATTCGTAACATCTACGAATATTCTCGTGGATGGAAAGCAAAACAATTTTAATTACAAATCTTGATAATCAGTTTGTAATGTTTTTTTCGTTTCATCAGTACATTCCAGGAAGAAAGAATGGTGGAAGTTCGTAATTGAATTTTACAATCGTGTTTTAAATTTATGCCGCCATGTTTGTGTTGACGCATTATCTAACCAAATTTACTAATAACTTCAATCCACTTGAATATATTTCAATTCGTATGTGACAATAGACAGTTTACACTTTAATTTTTGTTACAAATTGTAGAAATATTCGAAAGGCTTGTGTCTATTCGTATATACACGTGTTAAATGAAAAGGTTAGGATTGACAGAAAGCTATGACAAAATTTGTATGCTACTAATTTTAAATATGTTTTTCCCCATGGGTATTTTTAATTTTAGGAAAAACGAAACGGAAAAAGAATGTCGATCTAAGAAGTCTGCTACCAAGCGAGCCATGGACGAGAAAAACAAGAAGAATTCTAATCGCGTTACGCCACATACGGAGCGGAACGCCTCTGGCCGTAATTGGCAAATATTTAAGAGTATCGTGTTCACTTCATCTACATTGGAGACAGATACGCCGAGCGAAGAAAACCTTAAGAAAAAGACAATTACTTATCACCAAAATTCGAGGAAAAAACATCATACACTTGTAATACATCCACACACTATGCCTCATTTCAATGAAGAACAAGCTTATGATGAAAGTAAGAAAAAGCTGACAAAGCATGTAGCAATGGATTGCGAAATGGTAGGCATAGGAGATGGCACTGAAAGTATGATAGCCAGAGTATCCATTGTAAATCGACATGGCTATTGCATTTATGATAAATATGTTAAGCCAAGGGAGCCTGTTCAAGATTACAGAACTAAAGTCAGTGGTATCCGACCTCACAATCTCCAAAATGGAGAAAAATTTGAGATTGTTCAAAAAGAGGTAGCAGAGATCTTAAGGGGACGTATTCTGGTTGGTCATGCTTTGAAACATGATTTGGATGTATTATACCTATCTCATCCAAGAAAACATTTGAGAGATACATCCAAGTTTAAAACCTTCAAACAGCTCTCTAGAGGGAACACACCCAGCTTAAAGAAACTTGCTTGTGAATTATTAGATATAGAAATACAGACAGGAGAACACAGCTCAGTGGAAGATGCAAGAGCTGCAATGCACCTATATGTACTGTATAAGAATAAGTGGGAGTCTGAAATCTATTCTAAACGATAGTTTTTCATGGGATGAAAAATAATCTTTTTCCTCCGCAGAAAAATCTGTTAAAACTGTGTACATATAAGAAAGTTTCATGTGTTTCTTAAATGCTTATTGTAAAGACTACTCTTATTAGGTAAAAATCGTAGAAAATATCTTATAAATATATATATATATATGTAAACATATACAGTAAAAAAACATGTGTTATGTAAGATTAATCAGACTTATTATTCACTACTTCCTAAGATTTTTATAACAATTTATAACAAGGTGCAATTTTTCAACAACTTCCATTTTTGAGCAGTACTCTGAAATATGAGATTAAATTTTCTATCCAGCTACCCGAACCTCAATGTGTAAATAAACAATTTTGTTATCAGAGTGTAAAAAATTGTGTTAAAAATTATGAAATATACTTCTTTCTCATACAGATCTCATCTGTTTATTGTTATTCTATTTGTCAACATTTTTCTAATACTGCATATCATTCGTAGTGCATAATTTACATTTTATGTTGTATAATATTTAATAAGAGTCACTATTGAGTATATAATTTGGAACAATGTAACATGAAAAATGCATTTTTTATTGTAATCAAGGGAATATAGCACAGTAGACGGAAGTGTGTATTTCTAAAACTAGATTTTATTTTATAACTTTGAACAATGAATTCTTTGAATGATTAGGTAATAGAAGCGATAGGCTCTAAGTATGTACTAGTAGGCGTTAAGTATTTGTAAGTGATAGGTAGCGTAAAGATGATTATCAAACACTCCGTTACGTATATTCCATACTCATTTAAAACTCCATTTCAAAGTCCGCAAGCTTCGTAAAACGTCTAAAAAGAATGAATATTGCTGTGATTGATTCTAGGTCGGTCGATGTCACGGCTATAAAGAATTGTGCACCGTCTATTTATGAAAACGCGGTGATCTGTTACGAGAAAACAGACTAAATAGGGGGTACATGGATTTACAGAGAAGAGACCGGTGTGGATCAATATAGATTTACCTATACGTACACAAGCATGTATAATAAAGTTTGAGGTAAAATTTCCTTTAAACAAGCGTAAAGTTGAGTCAACTGTGGTTTCTTCTATTTATAGCCGCTGAAGTTGTTTACACAGAGCAAATCTACCAAAGGAAATTATGTGCTATCCTAATTTCCCGGTTCCGGAGGCTCCTGAAAGTTTGTTGACCCACATGTAAACGCTCGACTACCTGATGAACTTGTATCGCGATCATTTGGATGGAATGGTCACTTTTCCGTACTCAATTTGCCATTCCTTATATATTGTATAAGTCAGGAGATTTTCCAAGGAAAAAAACAATTAGCTTGGACATATGATTACACGTGTTATTTTCAGTCATCGCTTAAAAGACTTGAAACAATCTTATTTATAAATTCTAATAATATAATTCGAGTAAGTAAGGAAGAAAGAATAGCGTACGTCGGACGAGGCTCTTTTGTTTAAAATTTATTTAGAAACCGGATGTGGTAGAGTTAATGGAGTTAACCGAACGGGGTGTCCTTTTCGAGGACGGCGCGCGTGAGACTACGGGCGCCATTGTCTATTTTATGTGTCCTACTCTAATTTTTATGTTACCAAACATGTTTAAATTATTCGTTATTATGCAGCAAATACAATTTAATTATAGATTACAAGTATAGCTTCCTTTTCTTAGACAACAAATACAGAATACGAATAGTCTGAAATATGGTGACCCAGTTATAAAAGCATGTCGTCTCCATTGAAAATCCTAAGCTTCGCGTTCATCAGCCACCCGACAAGAGTTTGAATTTCATACAAATTGTACAATTAATGTGAGGTAATATTAAACGTTATAATAGTACATGTATTCTTTTTTACTATTCGCTAGTTTATACCCAGATATATAAATCTTTTCAAGATCATGACATAACACCTCGCGTAAGAGCGATGATTCGTGAAGAAATTATTTATATGAGGTAGTAAAATAAATCTATTAAGTGTTTGTCGTATCAAGTTATCACTCTTCGGAGATAGTAGACCATGTTAAAGAAGTTGTTTGTCATGCAATCGTCTATGAATACTTTAAGTCTTCACTATCCGTTTCGAAATTATTTGTTTAAATTGAAGCAATCGACGTACCCAGAAACTGAACAGTAAATTAATGCGTAGAATACGGTCAATAATACGGTCGAAGACGTTTAGTAAATACTTGATATTTTAATGATTCTATTGTAATCATCGGTTTTCTTAGATCAGCTTATCTGCAATCATCAACAATACACCCACTGCGGGTCGTCTAACAGTAATCATAAATTCATTAACCGCTTCACGGTTAATGCAGCCATCCAGAGGCGAACCACTTCCTGAACAAGTGGTCGGACGGTTTCCTTATATATTGTAAACACATGGGGCACTCGACGGCCTTGTTATCAGTGACAGCCTCTTTTCGAGAGATACACTTCGACTTTATACACGTTGATTATTTTACGATCGGTCATTTGCTATTCCGTTCTCCGACCACAATACATCGTCTCCACCGACGGACGATTCCACGCGTCCCTTGTAATTACGATTCTGTAAGTAAAAAAATCCTTATTTTTCCAGATTTTTCTTTCATCGCTACGTTAGTCGGTGTCTCGCTTTTTTCGACGTATTATCGTTCAATAATAATATTCTTATCGGTAAACGGGAAACGTAATTCCCGACACGTTTTATCTCGTGTGTTCGGTATCGATATATGTATGTACATGTATGTATGTAACCGCGCCGTTCAGTGCTCGCTACTGGATAGTTAAGCAACAACGAGGAAAGTGTGTATCACGTGAAAAAAAAGGAACGAAGAAAACGTACCCGTGTATACGCGACTTTCGTTCGTTACACCTTTCCCCCCATTTGGAACGCAACCGTGTGTAACTAAGCTTCACACCGCATCGGATATTACGGCGAATAATACCATTGGCCTTACCCCAATGCGATTAGAGTGTTTCATTCTTAAACGTGAATAAGTGATAAATAACTTTTGTCAGTGTTTTTGCTTCTCAAAGTTATCTGTTACATACGTGCATTGAACCGGAGCCGTGTCGTTTCGAGCGAATACGGAAGAATTATCGTGCTGGTTGCATTTGTGGATTTACAGAACTTATCCTTCAAGCCTCAAACTTATCATGAAGATCGCGGTGATCGGTGCTGGATCCGCTGGTCTCGCGGCCCTACGGCATTGCACTTCCGGCGCGTACGACTGCCAAGTGATCTGCTACGAGAAAACAGACCAGATTGGAGGAACATGGGTTTACAGAGAGGAGATTGGCGTGGACAAGTACGGGTTACCGATACACACCAGTATGTACAAGAATTTAAGGTAAATCGTTCACAATAAATCAGTTCACTTTGATCAGACAAAACTTGACCGACGACAGAATCTGACGCACTTTTAAAATGAGTGTTGCACAGGCGCAATACTGGGCGTTAAGGGATTAAACGAAATACAGCAAGAAAGTTTAATAAAATGAGAGGGCCTGGCTTTTGTACTTTAGAAAAAGCGAAATATTTTGTTCGAATATTATTTTCAAGTTGGAATCACAGAAATTTCTGCCTGCTTAGGAGTCCCTTTTATTTTATTTTATGAATAAAATCGTTTGTGTTGTATAGAACGAATCTGCCGAAGGAAGTGATGGGGTATCCCGACTATCCTGTGCCGGATAGTCCGGAAAGTTACTTGACCCGCACGCAAATGCTGAACTTCCTGAAATCCTACTGCGATCATTTTAATTTGCGCCAGCATATTAGGGTACGGTTCTTCTCTCAAACGAAATATTATGTCTCCATCTCTCCTTTTTTAATTTCTGTAATAAACGTGCAACGGTATACTTTCAGTTTCTACACAACGTCGAACTGGTCGAGCCGACGAACAACGGAGACCGGAAGTGGTCCATCAAGGTGAAAGATCTGCAGAGAAACACTGTCACGAACGAGTCCTTCGACGCGGTTATGGTGTGCAACGGTCATTACTTCGAGCCTAGTCTTCCAAAGTTAAGAGGCAAGGACATTTTCCAAGGCCGACAAATGCACAGTCACGATTACAGGACTCCCGAAGTATTCGCCGATAAAACTGTTTTGGTCATCGGCGCCGGGCCTTCCGGTACGTCATTACGCATAATTATCTTGTCACTTTTTTTTTCTTTCACGGACTTTTTCTTTCTTCTTAATGTCGATATTAATATTTCTCGTCGCTGTGAAACGACAGGAATGGACTTGGCCGTGGACATATCGAAAAAAGCGACGCGAGTTATATTGAGCCATCATTCCAGGGACCCAATAGGCACCGTTTTTCCTGACAATGTTATTCAGGTACCAATTGAAATTGTCTATAAGACTGTTCTTTAAATGCAATTTACCAATTCGGTACTATATTGAACTTCGTAGAAACCAGATGTGAAGGAGTTGATTGAAAACGGTGTGATTTTCGCGGATGGCTCGAACGAATCCGCAGACGTAGTTTTCTATTGTACAGGTGAGTTTTCCTGAACCTGATCTGTTAAATGATGTGCAGGTTAACGGATTCTAATCTTTAATCGTAGGATATAAATACAATTTTCCGTTCTTGGACGAGAAATGCGGTATACGAGTGGATTCGAACATGGTCACGCCGCTGTGGAAGCATCTTGTGTCGACTGAAAATACCAGCATGGTTTTGATCGGTCTGCCGTATTACGTTTGCGCCTTCAATATGTTTGACTTACAGGTGCGAGTCGAAAGATGGTAAACATATATATATATATATATATATATATATAAGGTAGATGCGATTTTGCGCCGGTTACGCAGTATGATTCAACTGACTTATACTTTCAATGAAACAGTGTTCACAACCGTGTGATCCCGTTAGACCGCGGATCTTATGCATTTGCAATCTACACGATTGTCTAAAGCTCGGTATAGCAGAGAATTTATCGGTGTATTTACGGTGGACAGAATTCCGGTTTATTCTTTTTCCTGTAAATTAGTCCTTGAAAATCTGTACATATTTGTATCACTTTCCTTAGTCTAGATTACTATGATGAAGCATCGAAATCGCAACGACTCAGCGGACTTATACGGCCATTGCTAATTTCACAATGATTTTTTAACTCCAGGTCCGATTCATTTTGAAGTATTGGTTCGGGAAGAAGGCCTTTCCCCCGAAAGCAAATATGTTGCGGGAGGAAAACGAAGAATTGGCGAGAAAACTGAAAGAGGGCTTCCAGAAGAGACACTTTCACTTGATGGGATACGAGCAGGGCAAATATTACGATGATCTTGCGAATACCGCTGAAGTAATGCCCTTACCACCTGTCATCACGAAGCTGCATAACGAAAGTAGTATGCGCTTCTTGGATGACCTGACACATTACAGAGACCGCAGATACAAAGTCATCGACAACTACAATTTCATCCAGCTTTGAATTTCACGTGCTGTTACGTTAATTTTTATACTTAATACGAAGCGAATATCAATGTTGTATAAATTTATTTATAATTGTACTTACTGCCTGAATACTATATATTGAAAGCAAAGAGATGTTGTCTTCTGATGGTTTTGTGTACCGTTATAACGTTCATTCTCGAGTCGGTAATAGGTAAACAATTTTATAATTTGTCGAAATGTACAAAACAATGAACATGAAATTCAAATTCGTGTTCGAATTCGCGTCCGAGTTTAAATTTAAATTTTCAAACGTTATTCCACGTTCGAACGTCGCGCTACCCGTATAGTTTAAAATCCATCCACAGCGCGGCGTCATACGTGAACGTGGGTTAAATACCTCGAACCTCGAACGGCTCGAACTGCGTACTGCGTGCATTCGCAGTGTCGTGTGTGATGTAGTTGTGTGACGATCGCGGGTACATTTCTCTCCGCAATCATTTTGAAAATGATTAGTACCCCGATGGTTCCAAAGTGATTCAGTGCCGAAATATTTCAGTCCGTTTTCACGGCTGAGCCACAATGATTGAATCAACCGGGAATCTCGTCGATCGTGATCACCGTGAGTAGACCCCTGTGAAAAAAACACCGTCTACGGAATATCGTTTTCCTAGCTCGTACTGTATCATTATTTCCCACTTCGTGAATTTCCATGCCAATCTCAATCTCGTTCTACGAACGTGTGTGTGTGTGTGTATGCGCGTGCATGCGTATACGTGCGATGGGGAAAGAAAGAAGGAATGAAAGAAAGGGAGAGAGAAGGAGAGATGTAGTAGAATCTACGAGTAACGTTTTCTCGTAGATATGTATGCACACCAATGTACACGGGAAAAACGTTAGACTGCATTTGAATCGCGTCTCCGGAACGAAAAATGTATTTACGTTTCGCGAGAGTCGACGGCAAGTTACTTTCCTGGATAGAAAGTTGCATTCAATGATGCGCGATATGTGGGCTACGTACAGGCTCTCTCGGGTGAATGCATTCTTACGAATGCATTCACGTCCGTCGTGTGTCGTGTTCCTCTCCTGTTTCGTGTAATTTTACCGCAGACACCTGTCCGTCGGCTTGCTAGAGTATCATGCGTGTCGGTGTCGACGAGACCGATGTCAGGAAGCCCAGCATACTTCGTTCACCGTCAACGTTTCAAGTCTTCCACTTATCTGTAAGATGTTTAGAATTGCAGATAAAAAGTGTTCTTCTTGGGTCGCGCTGAGACCCCGCCGATCCGGATAACGCGATTATTGTACGCGCGTAACTAATACTGAAATACATAACGTGAAAAATGTTTGAAAACGTTGCGTGAAAGGTGTCGCAATGGTTGAAATATAATCTTTATTCCTGATACGGTATACATATATTTAGTTACCGCCAACAATATATTGTGTTCCGTACGAATGTTTATTATTGTATATTTATTTAATAAGTGATTTTTCTTGTTCGCATAATTTTCCGAACGCTGTATTTTTCATTGTTATTTTAGCGAGGTATTAAGGCGGAACTCGAGGAAATTGTAAAATGGCTACAAAAACAGAAGACACAACGTCCATCGATAATACTAATGATGGTATGTAATTCAATTGTTTTTAAGTATTGATCAGTACATTTACTGTGCCGCGGACAGTACAAATATGTCCAAATATGCGCGGACTGTTCGTGAACATCAGGAGACAATATTCCTAATTATAGTTGGGTTTTTACATGTTTATTGCAATGCGGACAATTACAGGAGAAAGCATGGACAGAGAGGTATTAGCTATCAGTGGAAGTGATGAAACTGGTCATCGTATTCCACCTACGTATTTGTACAATTCAGGTTCTGAATCAAATGCAGGAATATCCAATCAAGAGCAGGGCAATAGAAGTCGCACTCAAGCTACAGAAGACCAGTTAGGACCTTTGCCTCCAAATTGGGAAAAGGCATATACAGATACAGGAGAAGTTTATTTTATAGAGTATGTATAATATACTGAATGTCTCAATGAATCCTGTTATTCCTCAGGTTGATTATCATGTGACAATTTGCTAAAATACATGCGACAAGGACAATATTAGCATGAATTGATCAATTGTTATTACAATTTTCACATGATCAGCAACCCTAGTTACAGCATGATTTACTGAGAGGCATTGTACATTGGTTGATCGCCATAGATTGTATTTATTATGTTGTTACTTGAAATATTTATGTACATTACAGCCATAACACAGGTACCTCACACTGGTTGGATCCACGTTTATCCAAATTCCAAAAGAGATCTTTGGAAGAATGTTTAGATGATGAACTACCATATGGTTGGGAGAAAATAGATGATACTCTTTATGGGACATATTTTATTGATCATGTGAATCGTAGAACTCAATATGAAAACCCAGTATTGCAAGCTAAGAGGGCTCAGCAAAGTTTAGGAGAAAGAAAGAGCCCTAATTTCACTAGAAATCCTGAGAACCTAAAGGGTCAGAGGATAAGGACCATTTTAGTAAAAAGTTCAAGAGGACTAGGGTTCACTATTGTCGGTGGGGATGACTCTGTAGAAGAATTTTTACAAATAAAAAGTGTTGTACCAAATGGACCAGCATGGTTAGATGGAAAATTACAAACTGGTAATTTATATGTTTACATAATAAACCATATGTGATAGTACTGAAACGATTCTATCAACAAAAAACAATGTTAATTGCAGGAGATGTCTTGGTATATGTTAATGATACATGTGTTTTGGGTTTCACGCATAATGAAATGGTGAATGTGTTTAAGTCAATTGTTAGTGGTGAAACTGTTACATTAGAAGTATGTCGAGGTTACTCATTGCCGTTTGATCCAAATGACCCTAACACAGAAGTTGTTACTACTATTGCTGTTAATGCACCAGGTAAAATTCATATTATCTATAACTCTTACTAGAAGAATAAATTCAATTTCCTCAGATATTTTGACAGAAGATCCTAGGATGTACATGGACCTGGATCCTGCTCTACAAAGCAACGGTCGTTTCAATTTCCTAGACTCTACGTTTTTGCCGGTACATAGTCTCCAAAATGGTGAAAATCTTGCCACTACATCTGTAAACTCAATGCCAGATCTCTGTATCTCTGATAAGATTAATACTATTAAAAGACCCAGTAGCACGGATATTCTTCTGTCGGAGAGCAGCGATCTGAACGACTGTAAGGATTCACCAGTGCCTTCCAAGCCTGAATTTCTTAGTATCGCTATTGTAAAAGGAACCATGGGATTCGGATTTACAATAGCGGATTCTGCTCATGGTCAAAAAGTGAAGAAGATCTTGGACCGTCAACGTTGTAAAAATTTAATGGAGGGTGACATTTTAGTTAACATAAATGATATTAATGTGCGAAACATGTGTCACTCCGAGGTGGTACAAGTTCTGAAAGATTGTCCCCGCAATGAAGAAGCATTGATACACGTACAAAGAACGACATCGAAGTCAAACGAAAAGAAAGAGAAGAACTCGCAAGAATTTTTCCGGAGTAAAACGCCAACTGCTGATATCTACAGCACTCAGACGAAGACTGTTGTGCCGAGTCGACCGAAAACACCGCTCATAGATACCAGAAATCGTCCAAAATCTCCAACGAATGCAATTAGGTCCAATTGGAATGAGCAAAGTGATAATGAATTAAATCCGCTTGATAACCGATATAAGTACTCCGAATATACTCATGGCATGTATTACACTGATCCGTATAAGGCAAACATTACGAACTTATCCGATAACTTCGCCGCAATGACCAATTTAGACGACGATTCTGTACGGAATACTGTGAAAAGGGACTGGGTTACAAACGATAAAGTAAACATAAACAACGATGTGTATTCTATTGATATACCTCATCATGATAATATGTTAAAACAAAACGGTTGTTTGCATTCGGATTACTATAAAGAATTATACACGTCACAATCTCATTCCCAATACAGTGAACAAGACTACAATGTATATTCTATTGGTCAAGAGCAAAATGTTGATACTGGTGAAATATGGGATAAACGCAAAGAGACTACGAGTTTTGAACACGAACAACCACATTCCAGTTCTATACCGCGGTAAGAATATATTTGAACCATATTAATGTTCTTGATATGGGGTTCTCTGAAATTAATAAGTCATCGTTTCAATATCAGATACCCTCAATATACTAATGAACTAGTATGTCCGATCGTGCCTGACATAGAATGGATAGAAACACTGGTCACATTAATTAGACAGGATACAGGATTCGGATTTAGGATAGTGGGTGGCACAGAGGAAGGATCTCAAGTGAGTTAATAAAATGCTAACGTATAAATTCAGGGAAATCAATGGTATTGATAATGTAATTGTCAGCAGGTCTCGGTTGGACATATCGTACCTGGTGGTGCAGCTGATTTGGATAGTAGATTAAATACAGGGGACCTGATTATGTCTGTCGATGGTGAAAGTGTATTGAACTCGTCTCATCATCACGTTGTTCAGTTAATGATCGCTGCAGCTCAAAATGGCAGAGTTACTTTGGGGATACGTCGTAGAATTAACACACAAGAACACTTGCCGGACAATCTTCAGACTCCGTACAATAGACAAATGAATCTTCAATATCCTTATGATGTGACAGTTACTAGAATGGAGAATGAAGGTTTCGGTTTTGTAATAATTTCCTCGGTTAACAAAGCTGGCTCGACAATTGGTAGAATAATCGAAGGTTCGCCCGCGGAAAGGTGCGGACGATTAAATGTGGGAGATCATATTCTTGCCGTTAATCATGTAGATATTACGAACGTTTGCCACAAAGATATTGTGAATTTGATTAAGGACTCCGGGTATTCTGTTACTTTGACAATCGGTTACCCTCTTGATGATTGTTGCAGTAATACGTCTCTGTCTCAAAAGGTATTGTTCATTACTTATTTAGGTACTTTCAGTTAAGTATAAAAAGTGTCCAGGAGCAAAAATAAGAAGAAGGTGTAACATCGATACATAAATGATTTATAAAGAGTTGAATTCAATTTATTAACACGTTAAGCGCCACGTCAATCACCGGTGACGGACGGTATATAATTTAAAGAATTGTATTCTTATAAGTAGTTTGAGCATTTGTAAAAGGACCTACAAATATACGCGTAATAGTATACAGATTTCGATAAGATACAAAGAATACATATGAAGAATATACACGTAGTCTTATGGTAACCTTACGTATGTTTCCGGTTGCCGGCATATCGCGGCGGGAACGGAAAGGACAACAAAGTAAGTTCGGCGTTTAACGTGTTAAAAACTGGTAATACTTTGTATTTTAAAATGTTGATGTAAAGTGTCTCTGTCATAATTTTATAATAAGATTATTCTGGGAGATCCTATATATGTAATATAAATTATTGCAGGATGAACCGACGTGTGACGGAGATGGAGGTCAGTACCACGCCGTTGAATTAACGCGTGGAACTCGAGGATTTGGTTTTAGTATTCGTGGAGGACGTGAATTTCAAAATATGCCCCTATTTGTGTTACAAATTGCTGAAAATGGTCCCGCATCTATTGATAATCGATTAAGGGTAAGATTTACCTTATTAACAAAAGATTGTACGTGTTATCAAAGCAATACATACGCTGCAAATATATTATTTCGTAAATAATCATTTTCAGGTAGGCGATCAGATAATCGAGATAAATGGAATTAATACGAAAAATATGACACACACAGAGGCGATCGAAATTATACGAAACGGTGGACCATCCGTTCGACTTTTGGTTCGACGTGGTTGTCAGATGCCTTCAGTGGTAGGTGCTCCCCCACACCTCTACGATATGAATATATGAAAATAACAAACTTTTTAGTAACACCGCCATTAATTTTTGCAAGTGACTATACTAATGCTAACGTTGCCTCCGTATAACATTCCCCTGATAATTTCACACTTGAAGCTTCAGATTTTAACATTCGGCACCGCGTAGTAAGAAATAAAGCAATTTTAAAGACAATACAAAGAAAGGAAAGAATGATTTGCAAGAGGTTGTTTTATTGCAGCGAGAGTTAGATTAATACTGTTGCGCAGTGCTAAGAGAATCAGTACAGAAGTGTCTGGTGCAAAAAGGAAACAGTGTGTTATATTGTATAATATTTTATGGAGTTGGTTATACATATATGTAGGTATGTAGTAAGATAAAATACTTTTTTATACGCGACATACTGGAATCAAGTGTTACAAGCATTCGCGTGTCGTTCAACATTTTAATATTTGATAAATATTATTTACACGAGCTTCGAATTCTATGTATTACATTCTAGTGATATACCGAGGACATGGTTGTTGATTCCCAATGAAATACTTTCTAGTGGTATTAACATTAATTTATAGTAAGAGATCTTTTATGGACTTTCAGTTGAAGGAAGGAATGTGTGAATATTTTTTTCCTTGCAGCTACGATTGTGACTCGTAAAAATGCCCGATTTATAGGGACGATACTTGCTCACTCTAACCAAGATTGGACTGGTGCTAACTCTGTATTTAAACGAATCTAATTACCGAGAGGAAGAGAATATTAATTCATCCTAACACGTGTGATAGCTTGAGATTATTGTGCCTTGCGCGTGTTCCAATATTTAATAACAAAAATACTAAGTAAACGCTTAGCTTTTAAAACGATTGTAAACGTTTATTGAATTTATGTTCGTTATAGAGTAATCTTACAATCGACCAAATAAGTATTCGACCGATTGATGAGGGCATCCCGCGCAGGCATTTATTGAAATTACACGAGATGGGTGCGCACCCCAAAAAGCGTCAGAAAGTACGATTTTTCATTTTCTTAAACTGCTGTTCATCCAAAAATCGATATTTATGATAAGTATGTTTCGCGTGGACGAGGCACGACATGTTGGTCCTGTCTATTTTATAAATTTAATAAGTTAATATTTTGTAAGCTTAAATATTAACTTTTGGGAAGAAAATCTCGACGTTTTTTTTACCGCATATTGGATGATTTTGAATTTTTAATGCACGAGTTTGTACTAGGATCGATTGTACAAGACTATATACAATTGTAAAGATATATGAAATCTCAATGTTTGTGGAGTGTGATCTATTTGTAACGGCAAATAGGATTGATACCCACGTAACGTATGAAAAGATATTTTAGTATTTATATAGGAAGACAATTGTGCACTGATAACTTCTTGAATAAGAGAAATTGTAAACTGGAAAGATGTTAACTACAGTTATCGTTGTCAAAATCTCTTTAGTTAATCGTATGTATTGAAATATTCATCCTGTAACATTATTGTGGCCTTGATCATGAATTCGTACATCTTCTTAGCATGAATATGCAAATCTCGTAGAATTGAATGGTTTAGTGTTTGACTGTTTTACTGTATTACATTATGAGCAGCATTCGACAAAACAAGATATTGTCGATATTGTTTTCGTTTTTAAGTATTTATTATGACTGTATGAAGTATGTACGTGTAGCAATAATTAAATTAAGTGCTGATACAACCAAAGAAGTAGATGCACCGACCGATTGCTTTGTCTAGAGGTGCAATGCAGAGGATCGATGCAAAGGCGATTGCATTTAATATTTCAACAAAAAAAAGTTTTCTTTTGGAAAGTTGTCTCTTTCTTACCGATTACACGGTAATAGTTGTAATAAACAGATGATGACTGAAGAAAAAACACGAATGATTAACAAAGATTAAGCAAAAAGCTTTTTTGTCGAAACAACCTCTTCCTGTCTTTTTGCGATACTTAGGCACGTTGACTATGTAAAGACTAATAAATCTATTTTTTTACTAGTAAGTTCGTAACGACTAGGAAAAGAACGTTGTTCGGTAAACGAATTAAGTAATAGTAAATTAGATTATATTTTTAAACCTAATTCGTGTAAGAAAGATAAAAAAAAATCAGTGCACTCACGATGATACGAGCATCAATTCGTCATTGTTGATTGTTTGTTTATATAAGCAATTTTTCCGTCTATCGTGTTAACGATAAGCAGCCGTAATTGTATTTAAAGACGGATCATATTTTATCTTACATCGTAATTATTGTGTTTATTTTTTATAATTATATATGTATACATATACACAATTTGTATATTATGTAGGATATTATAAACAAGTTAAAAATAAGTGTAAATATATATATATATATACTCATTTTTTAAAATTATACTATATTATTGATAATTATAAGCTTCGTAAACGAAGCAATGATTTTTCAATTAAAATGTATTAATAATTGTAATTTCATCATTAAAAGAACTCCATGTCTTCTGTACTTGTATTGCGATATTGTCTCTTGCTAAGATGCATTTATGAATCGTTCAGTACTGTATATGCACATTACCTTACAGCGTTACAGCTACACGAATAAATTTGAGAGATCAATATTGTTATAAAGAAATATGGCCTTTGATTAAAATTTACTATCGTTCGTCGAAATTGACTATCATGTTTGTAAATTGTCCGTCACATTTGTTAAAACTTTCTTGCCCGGAAGTTTATTGATTTCGGTATTTATAAAAAAAGGATCATATTTACGTCCCTTTAAATAAGAATTGAAGAAGAAATTGTTACATTATGAATATTATTATACTCGACCTGTCTTGTTGCTTTACTATTATAAATTGTGCCGGGATTAAAAATTGATTAGTAGGTTCTGGGTTTTGAACCGTTTCACCTTAAAAGTCTATTAAAGAGCTCACAATAGGTAATCTGTTAAGAAATGGGTGTTTGTTCTGAAGGTTCGATATCCTCTCTAAAAACAAGAATTCGAGTGCTTTCAAAAACGGCGCCTGCCAGACGATATCGCGGTCAACAATGAAGCCTGCGCCTACATTTCCGAGAATGCAGCGCTTGACGTCTCGTCGTGACGTCAGCTAATGTCGTCAAACTACGGCGCTCAAAACATACTTCCCGTATTGCTTGTATTTCCTTGCTTCTTTAAAACAATCGACATTCTTACTCAAAACCGCCTCGAAGAACCAAAAATTTGAGTCATCGCATGACTAAAAGCATTCGATCATCTATAGCTGGTTTTTCCAATCCTTCATCAAGATCCGCCGACACGTTGGCACCACTGTCGATTGATCGCACGTATTTTACTCAGAATGTGTATCGTATATATTTATTCGTGGGTCCCTCTGGGCGAATGTAAACAGAATTTTTTCGCAAATATGAAGTGACACGGCCGATTTCAGCGGCTGCGACTCGTGATATCGTGCCGTGGTTAGGTGTTTGCGGTGTATTCCACGAGTGGCCCCGTCCGTGAGCATCGTATCTCGGAACGCGTTACGGTCACCAAAGGATATACCCAGCGGGTAGAGCGAGTCCGCGTTCGACGTTCGACCGCCCCGTAGTGTGTTCGTTAAGTTCGGGTGCAGTGAAGTGACGACGAGGACGGGAATTCGTGAATAGTGCAATGAGGGAGAATCCGCGGGTACTCGTCGATCGTTTGCTGACGGTGAGTACTCGAAGGAGATTGGATACATACGAATGACTGCTCCGGATTTCCCCAGCTCCTGCAAAATACATATGTCGTTTCTCTGTGAGATGAGATCTACACTTTCGAGATCGGCTGACTCTCTCACGCGATCGAACGAACGTGCATTTTCATATCCGTAGCTATACCGAGTTTTAGCGGACCCTTTTTACACGCGCGACGAACCTCGTTACGCACATTGTTTCGCGTGTTCGTACGATGTATGTGTACGTGCAAGCTTCTGTATAGTATTGTTCATGTCAGGCCAGCATTCATGAGATCGCACACAGTCGCGCGTGTAGCCACACGTACACACATGATATACGCGCGACAAGACGGGATACGGGGTCCGAGACGCGTTACGTTGTGGATACGGGCAGCGTATGCTCGTAAATAAACGATTATAATGCTTTCAACGCGATACGCGTCTCAAATATCTCCGGGAATATTCCGTGGTTTTATAGAAACGGCCGTGCACCGCATCGTACTAAATAATTTCTCTACGAACGCTATGTGTACATGCGTGCTTACTATATGTATACATATATGTCTCTCTCTCTCTCTCTCTCTCTCTCTCTCTCTCTCTCTCTCTCACCGTATGTGGTGTGTGTGTGTGTCTGTCTCTCTTTTTCTATTTCTTCCTCGTATCCACGACCGTGGTGACTGGTTACGTTTTCGAGTTATCAATATTTTCCTCTTTCTTCGATAATTATTCATTTCTACTAAACAACGACAAACTTGAGATCGAGGAAATGCTTCTGAGTGCGTATCAATGGCATGATCGACGAGTAGCGTGTAACCTGTTTCGTTAATTTCTCATCACGTTTCATCCATAGTTTTATTGATTTCTGCACTGTTGCTATTATTTATTATTTATCATGACAGATGCAGTCTAGTAAAATTTAACGAAGTATCAACTGTAGTAAGGTTTAACCCAGATATTCTTCAGATCATTTTCTTCTTTATGCAATGAAATAATGGAGTAAAATGTAATGAAAATATTAACTACTAAATATGCAAAGCAGCAATAAATGGAAGATCATCTGTTGAAGTTATAGGTTTTCAATCAATTCCTGTTCTCAGAAAGGAGTCCATAAAAATGTTAGTTTGCAAACATATCTAGTCTAATTATTTTTGTTAATGTTCCTTTTATTTGTAGACATACTAATACATTCTGTTGTACAAATTTTACAATGTACCTATCAATCTCATTCAGTTTGTAGCTGCTATCAGATGTATGGTATATGTATTTACAATGGCCATTAAATTTTACAAAGGGGTTGTAGTAAATTTAAAGAAGCAATTTGCAAGTTAATGTATTGCTCATTCAAAAGACTACTAGCTTATTTTTAAGCTGAATTGTATAAATTTCCTTAAAATCTTGTTTGAGCCACATATCGAATAATGGTATTCAATCTGCTCAATGAATAATTCATTCAGCAATCTTTTATCTGGGAGAGTTATCTCTTTGATTTTAGTCTGTTTGTCCATTTATTTGGTATGCATCTATGGTACAACACTAAAGCATTATTCAATACATATAAACACAAATAAGATTTTGTGCACACATTCTTGGTATTATGTTACTTTAAATATGTTATTGTAATTATATTTATTTAATGGCTATATTATGCAAGAGATTTTATATTTATTATTTATTCTATCCCATGATTTGTTCTGTAAATCCTATTTGGGATTACTTAAGTGATGTACGATTATGCAATTCTTGTATACACCGAGCAAGTTGTTTGTAGAATGAGGTAAATTAGATAAGAAATTATTGAAAACTCGTTACATTAGAAATATGGAGTAATATGTCGTGACCCAGAATTTATCAATCGAAACTATAGTCTATCTCATTAATATTCACTTTATCGTCATCAAGAGTACAGATTGACTTTCTTGACATACATCATACTCAGTATACTATGAGTTGTATACTCAGTTTAGCTTTGGCTTTTGGAACTATACCATTTAGTGTCTTCATTTAGTGCTTTAACTTTCATTTTCTAATGTAATTGATTTGGTGTTTCTTTTGTGCTTGCAATGCCACAGCAAATTTTTATTAGTGAAATCATTTTTCAGTAATCAGTACAATTTTGTGTTTCTTTTCAGTGATGGGAGGGCAAGATGTTTTTAACCGAAGCAAATCCCAAAAAACTTCTAGAAGAAATGTTTCAATTCTCACCATTAGATTCAGAAAGTGCAACAAAACACGATGTTGCTAGATCTTTGGATGTGCATAGAATGAGACAGACTCTGTCCTGTAACAATCATCTCCTTGTGGAGAAAGACACTCTTAATAGGATAGAAAATGAATTTTGTGACACAGCTGAATGTTCAGCAAATACTGAGTATTCTTCTGGCATATGTTTGCTTAATCGTTGTATATCAATCAAAGATGTTAATTGTTTTACCTGTAATTGTGATATAATGCATTGTCAAAAACAGAAACAAATCTCAAATAGTTATGTGAGTTCTAAGAAATACAATTTCCGGAGAACTCCTGCACATAAAAATGCACTACTACCGATTACTGAAAAAGTCGGTACACAATGGCGGAATTGTTTTTGGAGAACATTTTTAATCCCTTTTATCATTGTATTGTGTGCATCATTATGCAGTGCAGACACCAGTCAGTGTGCAATTGGTCTCAAAACACCTGGAAGTAAGTATAATTTAGTTAATAGAAAAATTTTTTGTTTTTCTCTAACTAAAACTAATTTTGAATGGTGGTTTAAAATAATACATTTCAAATATAAAAGTAACAGAGGTAGTAATTATCTATTCCTTGAGTCTATCTAGCATTGCTAAATTTATAAAGCATGCACCTCTCTTTTCTTTTTGGAATTCTAGTGTAGGAGCTAAATGCATATATCTATACTTAATACACTGGATGTGCTGTGTAGGCTCAAAGTTGGAGGAAAATAACGATTTAGTTTACCAAATGTCTTATATTTACAAAGTAATGATTATTAAAATGTCTATTTCTGTTTTAAGGAACTTGGCCACCAGGGGACATTGTTCTTGAATATGGTCAATCATTACGAATACTTTGTATATTAAATCAAACGTTTATGGATGCTGAATTTCCTGGAAAGAATGTCTCAGATCTTGTATTCTTTCGAAATAAGAAGGAAATGGAACCACAATATATTAGTGTCATTAATGAAACTACAATATCATTGGATGTGGAGAGACCTCCACCTGCAGAAGACATGTATTACTGCAAATTAAAGCTACACAATGATTATAATAAACAATATGAAGCAGTTTGTTTGAACAAAGTTGTGGTTGGATGTAAGTATTGTGTTTTAAATAATATCAATTTAATTGATTCCTAGTTTCCATAATTGCACAATTTATACCCTATAGCCACCTATATTAGTTTTACGTTTACAGTATGAATTCCAACCTAAATAGTGTCATTTATATTTGCTTATCAGGACAGGTCAAAAGGTATTTCATGGAGACAGGAGGCTGCTTTCATTAGAACTTAGGAGAAATTATAGGAGTCTTATTTAATATGATCTTGGAATCCATTCTTGACTATCATTCTAGATAAGCTCAATTACATAAAGCCCTTTCTATACAAAGAGAACCATTTATAAGGATATATATTCTACTTTATCTTACATTTCATAGAAGTTTCTTTTATATAGAAAATGATTCATTCTGTATTTAATATGAACACAGTTTCAAAGGAATAAAATATTAGTTTATTAATTATGATCTATTTTTCATCGATAGTTAAACCACAAGAGCCACAGAACTTTACCTGCGTGTCTCATAACTGGGAGAATATGTTCTGTTCATGGGATCCCGTTCAGAACTACGTTACAACGAAATTTACACTCGTATTCAAATTGCCGGGAAGAGCAGGAGGACGAAAGTTATTTCCATGCCCAAAAGAAAGTGAGAGACTGTTGCAACAGAATACATGTCTGTGGGATACGTCTACGAACCCGATTTACCGTCAGCCTTACGAATATTACACGTTCATGTTAAATGTGGAAAACGTACTAGGAAATACCAGTTTTCATTACAAATTTCATCATTATGCTCATGGTTCGTGTCTATAATTCTTCTACCACCAAGCATACTAAGATTGTTGCAATTGTTACGGTAATCTAATTATTTCTAGTTATTCCCGCAAAACCGGCTAATTTGTCAGTCATTAATAAAACATCCGACAGCGCATTATTGCATTGGAGCGTGCCTTTTCCTATGCAAAACTTTCCACCCGGCTTACATCATAAAATAACATATAACAATCAGTTCGATCATAAGAAAACATGGCAGGTGAGTATATAGAAAGATTCAGTATCACAGATTATAATATATACTGTTTACTGATAAGAAATTTCTGTTAGGTAATCAATATTATAAACGACGTCCATACACCTAAGAGATACTACAATCTTACCGGGTTG
Organism: Dufourea novaeangliae; assembly: GCF_001272555.1. NCBI lineage: Eukaryota > Metazoa > Arthropoda > Insecta > Hymenoptera > Halictidae > Dufourea > Dufourea novaeangliae. Next base: position 1,874,791 of record NW_015374114.1, on the reverse strand, counting down.
GAGTATGCCAACACCGCCTACGATATACGAGTTTTCATGAAAAGTGCTGTTGCAACAGGAGAAGATAAATGGAGTCAGTTCAGTGACGTTACATTCAGAACATCGCCAAAATGTGAGGAACTAGACCTTTACTATTACATATTCTCTAAGATATTTTTTATACCGCTGTCTGTTTAATATTTTAGTACCTGGCCGTCCTCCAAAAACCGACATTGGAAGCTTTGAAATAGCGGAGAACAGTGCTAGCAGAGATGTGTATTTGTATTGGCAAGCTATACCAGAATACTTACAGAATGGTGACGATTTCAAGTATGAGATTGATCATGTAGAAGAGAATGGACGAAAACTGTCGCTCATTCCCAATGAAACGACGAAAACATATGCTAAATTCAAAGGGATTAGCTTCAATAGTTACAGATTTGAAATCATCACAACGAACATTGTTGGAGCGAACAAGGAGCGTGCTAGAATATTTGTTCCTAGTCAATATGCAAGTAAGATCATGAAGAAGTAAAGAAACCGTATTCTGTAATGCTTGTAATGTATGAATAATAATGTGCGTATGTTTCAGTACCCCACGAGCCAATAGCGTTTACAAAGATCGCATTTGCTGCGGGACTGTATGAGCTATCTTGGAAGCCACCACCTATTATGAGTTCAGAAATCACGAATTACACAATTTTTTGGTGCGATAACGAACGTGATCGTCCTTATCAGTGCACCGTATGTATTTATCCGTTACCATATACTATTTAATTGAAATGTTTTTATATTAAATTTGATAATTGTAGGGTTATCTGGACTGGGTGCATGTGTCCAAGAATACAACGATATACAACATGACCGTACCGGATCCTAACAAAGTATACCAATTCGCGATTTCCGCGAATACCAATAAGGGAAGTAGTGGAATGGTATGGGCCTCGTGTACTGTGATACACAACAAAGTTGTTGGAAAAATGAAGTCAGTATGGATAAACCGCATTGGCTCTGACTTCATTGAAGTTGGGTGGAAACTGGACTGTTCGGATCGTATCGGAATCGTAGAGGGATTCAACATATACTATTGCCCCATCGTATCGCCGTATAACTTGAACTGCAAAGGCCCGAAACTGAACACAACGATAAGAGCAGATCCTCACACTATTCACGGCGTGGTGAATAACTTGAAGCCGTATACAACGTACATGTTGGCTGTCGCCGTGCTAACGAAAAGTGGAGAAGGATTGCACAGTGATCCATTATATAACACAACACTCGAAGCTGCACCAATAACTTCTCCGCAAGATGTCAGGATTATAAACGTGACCAACTCGACTATGTTCATCACATGGAAACCACCAGATGCAATGAATGGCGTTTTGAGATACTATGAAGTGTATTATAATAAGGAGGCACAGAAAGTCGAGGAAGCGAATCACACCGAATTGAAAAATCTAATGGCCCACACTAATTACAGCATTAGCGTTGCGGCGTGCACTGTGTCTTGCAGTGTAAAATCGCCGACGATCTACGCAGTCACCAAGATCGGAGTACCTGGAAAAATCAATATGCCTATTGTGAGATTCATGAACTCCAGTCAAGTGATCATCAAGTGGAGTAAACCGAACATTGCGGCTGGTCATTTGAACTATTACGAAATATATTCAAGCGACGGTGATATACAAAACAGTACTGGAGCAGGTAATACCATAAAAAATACATTTTTTTACCAGACAGATATTACTATGTTTAATGTTATTAATGCGTTCGTTGCAGTGGCCCAATTAGCTATCCCTGATTGCAAGACTGTAGGACGGGAACGACTATACCAGTTTCGCGTCAGAGCTGTTAATGTTGCGTACGATAATACACACTTATACGGACCTTGGTCCGATGCCGGCGAGGGAAACTGTTACAGCGATAGTAAATTAATTTTAAATTTTTTCTGCTACATTTTATTTCTTTTTGTACATCAAAGCGATTACTTAACAATTTCACTGTATCATAGGACCATCGTTCAGTGTTTGGGTCATAATATGGGTGATAGGAGGCATCAGTATTCTAGCAATGATCTTCTGTCTTGTACATATGTCAAAGAGGTATATATAACTTCTTGGTTCAAAATATTTTATGAGAAAGATGTAACTACTTGTCCTTGTATTATATTGTAACTTACTGTCATTTTATTTATTGTAGAATGTGGTTGAAATGCAAAGCCATGCAGGACGTCGAAGTCAAATTACCACCAGGATTGGCGCCTAACATGGTTAGATATCATCCTTATGTAAACAAACAATGTATCTTTAATAAGACATGCCCATTATTTGTATATTGTAAATGTTTATTATAGAAGCTTCTACAGAAAGTGGGTGAACAGCACATACGACAATCTTCTGCTGATTCAAGCGGTTGTTCAAGCGGCCAAGAATCTGTTACCTCATCTCTCACATCTGATTCTCAAGTTTCAAGTGATAGTGGTACAGAGATAGATCCAGTGCCAGTGTCACCCAATAAGTTGATGGAAACATTACCAACTTGGGAGGCCTCGAGTCTAAGGCAAAGAAACGTTGGGATTACCAGACCTGGATTCACTACAGAAACAGCACGATGGGAACCGTATGTGAAGGTTACAAAACCTGGGGAGCCAATAATTGGGGACACATTATCACTAGCACGTTCTACGCCCAATTTAACAGATAGTACGGGTTATACAACGTCCCAGCATACTTGGTCCTCAACTGGTTATATCAGCATGCCATCATCAGAAGAACTATCGAGTAATCCAAGTCCTGTACCTAAAGAAACTTCAACTGCGGGTGGGTATAGCATCATTGGAGCAGTTCCTAAGCCAATAAAATCAAAATCCGAAGACGATGGTGATCTAACGGAATCTACTGCAGACACACTGATACCGATCAAAACAGAGGCCAAACTCACAAATCCGTACATAACTTTAGCTTCCTTGGAACAGAAACAAAAGGATAAAAAGACCATTGATTCTTTACGCGATCTAGATGATCTGACGTTCACAGAGTCGAATAAAGCGAAACTAGAAACTTCAGCGCCATTTTCTACTTCTGACAAAACTTCGAAGCCGTACGTACAAACGGGATTGATTGACTCGTTAAAGAAACCGTTTACACTGAGTAGTATCGATGGTACAAGGAGTACTACAATGTCTACTCCATTTGCATCAACGTCGCTGACTGACTCGTGCAACAAACCGTTTGTTTCCTCCTTCGTTAGTCCGACATCTTTGTCATCCGCATTGGATTCCTCATCAAAGCCTTATATTTCCGTGTCCTCGATATCCGAGGTGTCGAAGAAACCGAGCTTTCAGTCGGCCGCTGCTCCGGAACCTTTGCAAAAAATGGGTCCGCCTCAACCGTCTACAGCCGATGGGTCGAAACCGTACGTTCTCGCAAGTTCGGTTTTCCAGATGTTGCAGCAGCAACAAATAGGGATACCGAAAGCGACCGTTACGGAAACGATAGAGGACCGTGACGAAGAGGACACTGCGACCGCGTATCCTCTCTGTTGGCAGACCGGTGGAACAAAACCCAGTGGTAAGCTGGACGTGGATAAACCAGTTATCACGAGCAAACAGGACACCCGTTACGTTACCATAGCGGAGAATCCAAAGTTAGATCAGCATAAGCCACTGCCACAGAGCACCGCTGGACAGTCCGACGAACAATACAGTAAAGTGACTGTTGTGCCAAGTACTATTCAATGAAAAGGATCTTAAATTCAGTGTTTGTCGTTTCTGTACGAACTTCCGTTGACACGGGAACATCTTTCCAACGGACTAAGGTGGTGCAATACGATTTCGCATTTGTAGGTGCTTTCAAAATGTAGTCGACAACTGTAAGTCCTACATGTCTTTTTACGACTATAGTATTTTAGATCAACCGCCTGAAAAATACTAAATTGTAACGCGCGTCCCGATAGTGGTGGGCATGGACGAGTGTTTGAGAAGTTTAGTGTTTTTTCGAGGCTCGATGCCGTGTTACGACTGAAAAAACGAAATTAGAGAAGAAGATTATCGTGTACAACGATAAATTCGGAACGAGGACACACGTCGGAAACGAAAACGCTCTCATTTGTGAAAGTATGTACAAAATGAATTACTTTTGTATCATATTATTGTGCAATGTGACGTGAAGGTCACTAGCAGCGCCATAGCGTAAGGATCCGTAGACTTAAGTAAATTATGTGGCATACACCCATCGACGGACAGCTCCTTGTTGTCGGAACAATCAAATATCTTCGCATGATTATCTGTGGCAGTATAGTAATTCTCATTGGAACCTTTTAATCGACTCTGTGTAAAAATTTTCTGATGTTACTAGCAAAATACGTTCTTAACGAACCAAAAATTTAAATGTTTTTCGTTCGGACGTCATGCCAATATTGAATAACAGAAATGTTCTTTGCTCTATTGTGCATGATAGTAACATGCATATCGATTTTCGGTTTTGTTTTAAAAAACTCAATGAAACTTTGAAGTTATAGTCTAGTAGAAAAAGATATATTTGTTGTATTTCGAGAAGCAATAGGATTTTCGTGTAAAAGAACTATTCGTAATCAACAAAGAAAAAAAATCACATGCAATTATGAATTGCTTATTTGCAAATTTCTATTTTCGCCGTACCCAACACGACGAAGATAAAAATCGCAGGCGCTCGAATTATTTGTTTGTTACATTCGTGGAGCACGTACAAGAACTCTTAACGTCTTTTCGCTGAAACTGCATTCGTACGCGCAATTTGTTTATCTGTTTATAATAACTTACAAATCGTTCCTGTAGTACCTTACTATCTATCACTAGCAATGATCGACAGAAAAAAAGATGCAGTAAAAGGAAACTATGGTAACGAGTACAGGGTCAAAGATAATAAGATAAGGAAACATTAATCAAAGTGCTTCTTTGAGAGCAGATATAGATTTTGCACGATTCTCATATATATTTCATTGTCCGTTAAAAATCTTTGAACAACTGAAAAATACTAGAAAACAATATTCTTTATCATTTCTGTTTTATGAATGCCTTTGTAGACTGCTCTAGACATTTTTTAATGATATTTCAATACTTTTTACATGAAAGAAATATTCTGGTGTCGAACTTTTAGATGAACATTCTTAATCAAACAGAGAGTTTTAAATATTGTTATTTCTTGTTAAGGTGAAGATCATTTTAAGAATACAAAATTATTTGTAAGTTTGATGAGATTTTTCTTTGCAATCAGCAAATTTCATTAAATGGCAAATGGTTGAAATGTTAAGGAAATGCTAGTATAGCAGTCTGAGGTAGCCCACATTGCAGAAATTTTAAGGAACTATGCAATGCCATTGAATCGTTTATGCTAAAACAAAGCAAGATTATATATATGCATAATACCTTAAGCTAGTCATTGACGGGGTACATGAGTTTTTACAGGCCTTTTTTTAAACACGTACCGTTTCCACTATATCATCAATGATCATGGAGTAATTTCTTTTAAACACTTGAATATTATTGTGATATTGTTGAATCATTTGATCTTAGAACATCATATTAAATTTTAATCGGTACATTAAACAATCATTGCAGCAATCTACTCACAAAGGAATTTTATTCAGAGAAAAGATAATCAAAGAGAAGAAGAAATTATTTTCTTCGCGTTATCGCAAACGATCACTACTTGCGATCACGCATCGAGTACCCGCATCTCACCTCATGTTAGTAAATAATCGACTCAATTACTAATCAATGTACAGGGTGTCCGAAGTTTCAGTGTTATATAAAAATGTACATAAATATAACTACAGAAGCTCTATTCAAAAGTTATTCTGTTGATATTAGATTTGAAAATGTCGGCCGTGCTTGTCGATGCAAGCATTCAAAAATCAATTTGATTCATCGGTACGAATTTTATTTTAATTTTCTTTTATGTAAGTAAATATTAAGGCTTCATTTTACGGAATCAGATGTATTAGTTCTTTCGTAAACATCTCTTTTCGACGTTTTCCACGGGGAAAAGTTCAAAAAGACTTAAGATTTGAAGTCAATAAAATGGCACCCCCCCCTCTCTCTACCTAATCATCTATTCGAAATAAACGTTATTACTCTTGTTTCAGACGTTTCATATATTTTTTTTTTGTTACTATTGAAACTTTTGAATAAAAGCATCTGTGGGCCGATGTTTATGTTCTTTTTTTTTCTTCTCAATACCCTTAGAAACGTGCTTTTCTTGTCTAAAAAATTTTTCTTGTCTAAGACCTGGAATACCCTGTACATAATATATATATATGTATATCAGTACAAAAAAGGCCTGGGAGGATTTGTAGCTGAGTTATTTTACAAGTTCAAATAATTTTTGCCGACGATATCTTGTTGAAAAATATTTCACGAACGAGAAAAGAGATGAGCCTCAACGAACCGTTGTTTGTACTTGTGAAATGATGTGTAACGGGTTCCGCGGAAGTATTCGACGTTCGTGGAACTGTCTCTGGAGCGAGCTTACGTATACTCGTATGTTATATTATTGTTACTAAGCGAGCAGCCGCTAATATTTAACGAATCGCGTGTAACATGTAAATGCTACCTAGTTTAAGGCGAAATATTCAGTTGAATGCATCGAAAGGATCGATGGAACGCCTCCGTTCTGTGTCGTGTCCGCGAGTGCAATCGAACCGAGAAAAACACGGTTTTCATGTAAGGGACACACGCGTGTGCCTACATACAGTGTTCGGAAGCGTGTATGGAATCCGTAACGAGCAGTTCGTGGGCGAATATTCGTTGCCTTGATCGATTCGTACGAAGAAAAAAAACCTGTCGATCCATCCGAACTATTTTTACCGTTAAGGGTTAATATACAAGGAAAAGAAAAACAAAATATTAATTAATTGTATAGTACATGTTTATAAACGAAAGAAAACTCGAAGAAAAATGCACGAACGCACGCAAGATTTTTCGAATATGCTCATGTTGGGGTAATTAAGTATTTCTCACGGTAAAGGCTTATTAGATTGATTTAGAGGAAAATAATCGAGTGCATCTCTACTTTGTTAGGTTTTACATGTCTACATTGTACATACAATATATATCTATTTTTTATATAAATATAAATAGATGATATATCGATGATACGTGACACTTGTAAGACATATTTCTATCATTATAACATTTATCTTTACCAATTAATTTGCCTTGCAGAGATTAGGCGTATATAGAGCGCGTGTATTCATCACTACTACTTTTTTTAAATGTAATCAAACAACCCCTTGTATAATTTAGTTGAATAATGAATATAGGTCGTTGGGGATGTTTATAATGTTTATGTTACAGCATTCATTGATACTGCGGGAGCTCGGTGTTATCAATGATGTGAGTTTAATTGACGATCAAATTGAATACTGAAAGCCTGTTTGTGATCGAAGCGAAACAGGTTTAAATCATTTTTATATAGCGCGAAGCAATCTTAGTGCAATGACTCGTGAATTATCGACTTATGTAAATACCGATTGTTTTTGTTCCATATCTCTCTCTCCCTCCGTCTTCTTACATGTAATATAATCGTGTCGAATCATATTTTTTGCTGGGCTCCCTGGTTGTGTAGAGTTCATTTTCTTCATTTTTTTTCTACATGTATTCAGCGTGCAGTGAATTATTGTTGACACCGATTTTGATTGGGCGGTATTTGTTGTTGACGTAGTAACAAAAAAGTGTTTGAAGGAATTGTGCTCTTACGTATTTCACGTGCCTGTTCATTTTTTTTGTGAATTAACCGGAAGTCTTGATCGTTTTTGCAAAAAGTTTCGTTATTTTGCGATCAAGGACATTTTAATCTTGGCCTGAAAAAGAAATAGTAATTACGGGAGTAAGGGACATTTTATTTGAATTTTATTGTTTCGAAAACACGATTCTTTTTTGTAGAAATGTACGGACATGTGGCGGTAATATTAATCGTGGAATACTGTGGCTGCAAACCTTTTTCTTACTAATTACATACTTTTCTTACCATGTATAGGGGATGTTGTAATACTATTTACAATTTATTATCTACTCCAGGAAGTAATTTTTCGGTATTGTAAATAGTAAATAGTGGTGACTTGTTGTGATAAATGTTTTAAACAAAAATTCTGATAACAGTATTCCAGGATTGATAGCTTGTTTTTCACAGCAACTAATCTGCGCTGAGCAAACTCTATACTAATTCTAATGAGATCTTGTACAGAGTATTGTAAAATATATTTTTACTACATTTTTTTTTTGGTTTTATTATTTATTTCTTATGTACATGGAATTGTGCCTAAGTTCGTCTCTGTAGACCACCGCTGGTACGCCATTTATGTATGCCATGCCGTCGAGCCTTGCCATTTTACGTAGGTTTTTCCGTTTTTACAATCAGTCCCAAAGTCGTTTTTGTTTTTCAATACTCATATACACGGATCGTAGAAACGAACGGATGCAAGAACTCTTTGTAACATCTTATCTTTAATTAACGCTGTTGATAAGCGCTTTAAGAGCCATTTATAACGATTATGCTGAAATATATAACATTTATATCGACGTTATGCATTTTAATTTTCTTCTAATTGTATAGTGTGTTCCTTCGATATTCTCGACGCAGATTGCATTTTTGCATTTCACGTTATCCTGCAATCTTATCAATTTTCTACTCTTGTTTTAAAGTGTAAAATTCAATGTTCGTATTACTCGTATCATTTATTGACACCTCTAATTTACAAAAATACTACACTTTAACAAAACGTTCCTATTGCTCTCAATATATAGGCTCTAGTAATGTTGGGCGTTAAATAGTTATTGTTTCAACACCTAAGGAGATCTTACGAACACTCTGGATCGGGAACTTGCCTCTACACCCGACGCTCATGAGGTCTCCTTGTTAGCCACGTATCGTTTTTGCTTATATGTACATATTGCTCCATACAATTGGCAAGCTACTGAGTCACTATGTTACAATTCATACACGTGTGTACGCAGTTTGTTCCTATTTGGTTTTTTCAAGCGTGCAAACATATAACCAAGTATACTCATGTTCACGTATTGGTCTCTTTCATTCATTCGGTATTGTAATTCCATTCATCGAAGAGTAAAACATTAATTGTTATGACCCGTGATCATTCTTCTACAGGAATCAATTCCATTATTGCTTCGAGATTCATAGAATTCCCTGATATGCGTTACATGGAACGAGATAGGTAATAGGCCTTTTATAGGAACACTGACTTGTTCTACCTTGACGTCGCACCAAAGTGGAATCAGTTTTTCTTTTCTTTGTGAAACTGAATTACACTGGCATTTATTGGTATGAATTTTTTGAGAGCTATGAATTTTTACGAATATATAAAATTCTAAGTACAAAATATTGTATTCAATTAGTTAAAAATCTGTTCTCGGTAAGGCATAATTATAATTGAACTGGTTTTATAAATGTATCAAAAACGAAGAATAAAAGTAGTGTATCCATAATAGGTGTAGGACGCATAAATCAATAACGTAAACGTGATTATCTTGAAGGCATCATAGATGTTTATTTTTCTATTTATGATCATCGATATCTTTTTTTATCGGCAAGGGAGTAGTACGACCAATTTTAAAAGGGTCAATCTTCCCTACATACAGGTATAAATAATTGGGTTGTAATGGGACAAGATAAGAAGAACAACTGGATGTTATTGTCTCAAAGACATTAAACTGGTTAGGAGGCGCGCGTTATGTGTTCACTGATCTGCACGACGATCACTGTCCCCAATTTTCTACGTATATGTACACATGTCCAGTTGTGTCAAGAGAATTAATGTTCTCATTGATTAACAATTTAGTGAAAATAGTATCTAATAGTTCGTGATAACTTTTAATGGCAATGACGATGACAATTTCGTAACCTATGGCGTTAAAAATGTTTTACACGTACAGATCTTTGTATACCATATTTTCGTTCCCTTTCTTTGAATCTTTTTGCCGTAAAAAATTGGCATGTGGCAAACTCCATCTCAGATTCGACTGAACAACTGCACATTTGACTCTATGCTTGCACAATTCATAAATTAATTCCACTATACAGGTGTGAAAGTTAGTTCGATACATAGATTCAATTATGTAACTTCTAATTATTGATTATTGCAACCAGTGCTGAGGCGAGATTTCTATTGGAACACACGGAAAGGATACTCTTCTAACTTAATGAAACAGCTTACGAGTACGATAAAGAGAACAGGAAACCTTAGTCATAAAATTCTATTGATTTGAATGAACAAAATCAATAGAAGGAAATTATTCATTGAAAAGAGGCAGCTTTCTTTTAATACTTGAAAACATAAAGGTTCGAATGCTGCGTTTACTGTGCCGTGTCTCTTGACCGTATTTTAATAGCTGAAATGTTTTAATAAAATGAGTTAGATGATGTCTTTTAATTACAAATACTTACTACTAAGTTTAATTCATACGTAAGAATATACGAACCGGTAATAGTTAGGTTTAAAAGGTCCAGCCTTATTAAGTCCCATGTATTTGGCCTGCTCGTCCGATAGTTCCGTTAAATGTGCATCAAACGTTGGTAAATGTAAGGATGCCACGTATTCGTCTATCAAATCATGTCATTATCATATAGAGTGATCTAATGTGAAATTGTAAATGGTCAAGTTGGTGAGACATAAGTGATTGTTAATTCTTTCCTAGGCTAAAACACTAAGGTTATTCTAAGGTTACATTAATCACAAAATTCACGCCAATTATTGAAAGTGTTCGATGTAAAACCAACTGAAAAAGTTAAAGGATTGTTACCTCGGTACGTGTTACGTAGCAAATTAAAGCTTGTTGGCAACAATCACTCGTTTCCCACCCACCAATCTAATGTAATGAAACGAAATACGTGATCATGTTTCGCTTACCCATCTTTTTAGGTAGTAGATAAACATCGCTTTTATATCGTCCCGCAGGTGCGTTAAATAGTTCAATAAGCGCTAACGCTTGTGTAGCAGCTGTAATTGATACAACAAATGAGGGAATACTGGAACAAGACAAGTTGACTAAACGGCCTTCTGCTAATAACACGATGCGCTTTCCATCTGGCCAGATAACATGATCCACTTGAGACCTTACTTTTTCCCAAGTTAAATCGGGCGTGCGTAAACTGTTCTGTCAAGCACATATTAAACGAGTCTTAATGTTTTACCAATACATGTCATTTTTTTTTGTTCTGAAATATAAGAAACACGAGGTTTTTCTCCCTAAGAAGTCTAATCGGGGAACTAATCGAGTTTTCATAGGAACTAACTTGATATCGTTAAAGCTTAAACGTACAATATCTATCTCGGTATTGCTGTGACCCATATTGCATACTACGCATCCGTTCTTCATCTTGTCCATATGTTCACGCGTAACTACGTTTTTATTGCCTGTTGCTGTGATAACAATGTCTACGTTTCTGATAACTTCATTCAGCTTCATTACTCTAAATCCATCCATGCTGTAAACAAAACATTCGTGGATTAAATTATTACGGCATTCGAATCTCTTCGAGGATAATTTACCTAGCTTGCAAAGCACAGATGGGATCAATTTCAGTTATGTAAACGATACATCCTAAACCCTTGAGAGCCTGGCAACAGCCCTTACCAACCTCGCCATAGCCACAGATTACAACTTGTTTACCACCGAACATGATGTCTGTGGATCTTTTCAAACTGAAGGAAATAAATTAAAACGATTAATAATACGTATATACATATTATACACACACTATAACGATATATTTAGGATTAATTTACCTATCGATAATACTTTCGCGGCAGCTGTAAAGATTGTCGAACTTGGTCTTTGTCACGCTATCGTTTACGTTCATGGCAGGGACGGATAATTTGCCTGCTTTGGACAATTGGTATAATCTATGTACACCTGTTACACTTTCTTCGACAATTCCTGCAAGATAATATTATCAAGATTTTTATAAATAATGTTAACACGTAAAACGAACAATGGATAAACCTTGAATCATCTTGAACATGGCGTTATATTTTTTGAGCATCAAATGCGTCGCGTCACCGCCATCATCCAATATCATATTGGGTTGCCAGTTTTCTGCTGCCACGCATTTATCAATGCACCACCAAAAATCTTCTTCAGTTTCACCGCGCCAGGCAAAAATCGGATAACCGGCGTGTGCAAGCGCGGCAGCCACTTCATTCTGCGTGGAATAAATATTACACGCTGCCCATCTAACTTGTGCTCCCAAATGTACTAATGTCTCGATGAGGACAGCGGTTTGAGCATTGATATGAGTACATCCCACAATTTTGGCATTCTTCAGCGGCTATGTTGAACAATATTTCAAAATGTATCAATTGTCTGGTATTGTTAAAACCTAATTATTTTTTTTTATTTAATAATTTACACATAAAGAAAATACCTTATCTTCAGCTGCACGTTTACGAAGCGCCATGATACCAGGCATTTCCTGCTCGGCTATTTCTATCTCTCTACGACCGAATGCGTGTTGATTGATGTTGCGCACGCAAAAATCCGTGAAACCCTTCTCCGTTTTTTGGATTTTCTCACGTGGCGAGACATCGTCCTCGTCCGACGAGCTTCCTGTATAAGATGCTACAGTAAAAGAGTGTCAAAAAAAAAAAGAAAAAAAAAAAAAAAAAAAAAAAAAAAAAAGAAAAAAAAAAACAAATAGGATTAGTGTCACAACAAACTGCACATGCAACAGGCTTATGAATATTGCAGGGTCGAGATTCCCAAACTTAGTTGAGAGTGCATGTAGTTAGGAATCTGGGAAAATCAGAACGGAACTATGCCTATAATTAAGGCACATCATGATTGGTCGAAAAATCCGAAGATCACGGAATCAAGTCCTGTTCGCGCGTTCCCCCATGCTTCCTATGTTCTCGCAATGTGTTCGTTAAAGGTAAGTGTATGCTCGCCAAATGCACGGTACATCGTTTTAGTTAAAAAATTTAACGATTAAACAACAACTTAAAACGAACGAATTCATACCAGAACTGTAACTGTCTGTGCTGCTCGCTGATAAAGAGCGGCTACGATAGCGGCTGGACTTCTTCAACGCGCCAGACTTGGAATCCTAAACATTTGAACGATTGAATTAATTAAAAGATCATTTATATCCTTTGTCTTGAGAAGGGCTGCAATGAATCGAAATGAACTACAAACAGAAGAGTGCAAATGAAGTCATTATTATTTGGCTGAATGGACACAGATTAATATAGACGATATGTAGTAATGAAACTGTCTGCTACGTATCGTGTATCAGATAACTGCATTGCAATTATTATTTACACGGACGGAAGAGAAAAAATTAATTGTTCTTGTTCATAGTGCTCGCTTCGAAATTACACACAAGACAGATAATATGCAAAGAGTCAATCGTAATTTTAATGGTTATTTATTCAAGTAAGAAAATCGTCTGATTATTACCCTGTGTTATTTGATGGGAAGAGGCAAGGATGACAAAACTCACTGGCACATACCATATTTATGTAGTCATGGGGAATTAAAGCAGCCCTGAGGAAATTGCAAGGATCGCTCTATGGAAAGGAGTACAAGTTTTACTTTGTGTTTTCTTACACATATATTCTTACTTACTAATTTTTTTCTCGCGGCTTGAAAGGCATTATTTGATGCCTCTAGGCTCTGAAATCACAACAACCACCATTTCATGATTCAAATTGCATCAAGATTTTCATAGTACAGTCCGTAGTTTGGTACAAAGCTCCCAAAGGTACTACTTGGTACATAAAACTTGGAAGTATATTTTGGTGTGCAAGTTTTACATATGCAAAAGTATTCCCTTTATATTTTCTGTTTTTCTTTATTTATATTTTTTGCAATTACTCCTCTGTTACTATTATGATGCCTCTATCATTGGTTCAGTAGTGCTAATCGTGCCACGCCTATATAGTGTATTTAGGCTTGTAATGAGCGATGCATGAGTGATTGGTACCGAACCTACGGACTACTGTGAGAATAATGCTCTATATGTAAAATAATATATAAGCGCCTTGAGAGCAGGCAACACATGTAATAGCATGCAAATCACCTTTTAACTCTTACATTGTCAGAGTCGAAGCTATATTATGCTATGCTTTTTAATTGAAAAATGTTCAATGGATTAAATAATCCTCTGTCGGAAGTATAATTGGCGTGTGCTAGATAAAAGTATCGGTTAAAAGTCATTACAATTTATTACGCAAGAAGAAAGTAGAGTAAAGTTCCGTTAAACGTTCGAATGTCGGGTCCGCTTTGGTAAACTGTTATCGGGTCCAAGTCAATTCGTTTCACACGTCATAAATTTTAAACCAAGCCCAGGCAGCTCGCCTTTGTATCTTTCCGGCAGCGACGGTCGTAGAAAAGGACAGCGAGTGATAAAGAAAGAGGGACGAAATATCGAGGCAGCCGGCAGGCAAACATTTAAATGCCCCAGTATCGGCGAAACAATACAATAATTCAACGATCGAACTTTTTTGTTCTTGGTTCTTTATTAATGAAAATTTTATTAACACGTTGGTTAGATTTTTTTGATTAAAATGAGATCGAACACGATATAATTTGGATCCTGTTTATTTGATTGGTTCTAATGAGGGTGTCTTCCCCCCCCCCCCCACAGGAGTCGGGATGAAGCAGAAACTTTTAAGAGATCAACCTGACCAAACGTTTAATGGGACATTACTGTACTTAGGAAACAGAAATTGATAATAAAATAAAATTATACAAAGAAACTAAATATTAGTTATGTACTCTCTGTCCAGATTAACTGAAATAATAATAAGTTATTGTTTAATACACAGATACTACTAGGACATCTTTATGTTTGTACAGTATTTTTATACTTTACTTTTAACATTTGGTTCTTCGTCAATGCATGAAAAGTAGCTTTGCACGTATGGAACAAAGTAGTTAGACCATTTACAGCTTCAGAAAATGCAGTGTCCTCGACATGTACATGAATTGTCTTTGAGCTTCATGCCAATTATCATAACATTACATCTGCATTGCATAAGTTTCAGGAATTGCTAATTGCAATACATCTTACAGACAACCATATGTTTCTAATGAAGATTATTGTACAAACTTTTGTTTTAAGCTATTTCTTTTTTATACACAATAGAATATGATGTTTCTGATCATTTTCAACTTTGAATTTTGTGAGTAATTACATCTTATTTGTTAAATTCTACGAACAGATGCACAAAATTCTTAAATGTTACCAAGTAATATTATGTAACAAGAACATGTGGTCACATCACAAGACCCAGAAGGGTTGGGCCACAACGCAATAGAAAAAACAAAACACAGGTAAAAAAAAAAAGACAAAGGTAAACGAAAGATTGTGTAGAGAGTGTTTTGAATAGAACGTAGAAAAGGTAATGGGGAAGATCTTTTTCTTCGTGTGATCGAATCGTTTAAAGGGTCGTAAGACGTTAATTGAAAAGGATCTTCGTTGAGTTTGTAAGTGACTTAATTAGTCTGAGAATCGTACTCGGCGGTAAGTGCAATACTCGTGGCAATGGGCTGTCAAGTTTTCGCGCGCATTGACAGCCCAAGATAAGAAAATGTCTAACCGCCCGAACATCGGATGGCACTGTTCTTTGATTTACCTTAGTATTTGAGGCTGGATCGGTGACAGGTCCATCGATAACTGTGTTTCTGACCGATTTTCCTGACGACGAACTGTTCACGGCATCTCCGCTGTCAGCCATTTTTCATTCTAATTCAGAATAGTTCGGCCACTTTGACACAGGTGGTGTTTTTATGCGTTCTCAGGAGCGTAACCATGTTTGGTTTCTTGAAGTTCCTATTTTTCATCGATAATGACCATAAATAATTGATTCCTTTTAATAATTAATAATAACGTTGATAACTCATTCATAGTAATTTGGAAATTATGATAGTCAATATTTGGAAAATTAATATCCCGTAAGTGTATACAGTGGCCACAAAAATTCTTTACACACGGTTTCCTTTTTCAAAAATAATGTTCTAGATTCTTTATATGGACAAATAATATACTTTTCATTATTGTCGGTTCGACATTTTTTTCAGAACTATTCGCAATTAATTTTTCAGAATGCAGGATACATCAGTTATTGTTACCATAATTTGTAGTTTGTTTAATGTTTAATGTCATGTGAATAAAATTTTTTGAGTAATTAAAGATTTAGTTCATAATATAGTATTCACAAAACGATTGATGTATTCTGTATAGTGTAAAATATAATATTAATTACTCTACAGTATTCAATGATAATTAATAAAAACGGTAATTACTGTTGAGGCCTTCAGTTATAAGTTTTTTTACATTTTACATATAGGTATATGTAGTAAAATGATCTGATACTGTATGATATATCAGTGTGTCATTCGACCCCTTATAAAGCTATATAAGCTGCAATGCTGGCAAAACGTTGCAATAATTTTTCCAAAAGGATGCAGTTTACACTCGAAGCTACAACAATAATAACTTTACGGCCTTAAAACTCTGATTAATAAAAAACCTTGTACAAATATAGACCTAACAACACTCTCTCTTCCTCTCTTTCGATACAATACTTCAAAGTCGCGGTATTGGAAAAAGTGATACAGTGAGCCTTTAAAAGAGTAGACAAGCTCCGTTTCATTGATTATTGAAATTTATGCTACACGTTATCAATAAACCAATGCTATCGCTCTTATCATTACTGGATATCTAAGTATGACTATAGATAGTTTCGTTATCGTATCAGAACACGTCATACAATGTTTACAATCACAATAGATAGTTCATTCAAATGTCCCAGATTTATATATCGTCACGCAATCGTTGACAACTACAGTTTAGAAAAAGGCTTTCGGCAATCTATTATTAGACTGACATTTCCTCGTCGTAATAAGATCAGCAGAATACACAGTTAATGTTCGCCAAAGATTCTAGGGACACCCCGTATGAATGGATCGTGAGGAGCACAGTTGATACGGCCTTGTTCTTGTTCGACGCGTACTATCTGCTCTGAAAATATTAATCGCCTTGTGCCCACCCACCAAGATGGCTCCTTTATGGGGCAATACTCGATGTTTGACGTGAAGTTATTTACACACACCTAGAGTTAAAGGTTTAGCAGGCCGAATTTTGGACGTTTAATCGGTGTATCGTAAAAATCACAGATCGTGGGGGAGCGTGTGGCCGTGTAACGACGAAGGATCGATCGAGTCGACGAAGGAAAAAAATTCGTCACAGGACGGCCGGTTAGTGTACTAAAGTTCACCCGTCGAACGAAAATCTGTACAGGTAGCATAGCCTTTTTGATGCCTTCCTCGCGATACTTTTAGTGATTGCGTCGATCCTCATCAACCGAATTGTGTACGTGTTCTTTATGAATTATATACGAGTTCGTGTGTCTCTGCTCGAATATCTCTCCCGATTCCCGGGATACTCGTCCGTGTCGAAATTGACCGCGGTTGTGTACAATGTATATTGATCTATTCGTAGCTGTCATTTCTACATAAAATAATTTCTGTTTCTGCCGCACGAACTCGCGTCTCGTTAATTTCTCCGTTGACTCCACCGACGACGTTCTGCAGATTATTTCGGTATTAAATGGAACCACGAAAAAAATTCGATAAAACGATGAATCTGCGTCGCAGATAGAAATGCTCTGTCGTTGCTGGAAAATAGGTGCACGTTATTTTCTTTGATACTTTAATCGAGAGTAGTGCCTTCGTAACATTCGTGAACTGTAATCTTGTATTGACTCTAATTTATTGGATAGGTGCACGTTATTTGCGTGAAAATTAATGTGGAATCTACTTTGGGGAGA
Source organism: Dufourea novaeangliae (assembly GCF_001272555.1). Lineage (NCBI taxonomy): Eukaryota > Metazoa > Arthropoda > Insecta > Hymenoptera > Halictidae > Dufourea > Dufourea novaeangliae. Next base: position 1,856,986 of record NW_015374114.1, on the reverse strand, counting down.
TCTTTCTTATTCTCTTAAGCTGAATCCATAACCTGTGAGATGGATGGAACAATTTATATGTGTTCCTAATAACTTACATTGATGTAAAAATTATACTTGGTGGTAACAATACAGTGAGATAATAAACCCAGCAAGGCTATGAAGAAAGATCCCAATGGTTAACAAAGGCTATTGTATCAATAGGGACCTGATGGCTCTCCTTATGCCATATAAAGCATTCTTCTTCTAAATTATAGTTGAGTTCATAAGGTTTGGCTGATATAAAAAATTCAGGGGTAACTCCTATTATACCACTTGTTTTCCTTCCAGCTTCAGTTTCTTAACAGATGTTAATAATTGCTACATATAAATTAATCAATTAGATATCTTAAGGATAGATTAAGAAATTGTCCTCATTACCTTATGATATCTTTCAGTTGCCCTGCAATATGTAATGGAAAATGAGAAACCTCATTTTAAATGATTGAAGTGGGAGTTAATTGCTCCAAAATCACAGCCTTAGAAATAATCCTGATCGATTAAAACTTATGAACTTAAGTATAGCTTCTTTTTGGATAAGTTTCTTATATTTTTGAAACTCTTAAGACAGTCCTAAATACGAAGAGCCTATAGGATTTGTTACTTTACTACATTGTCATTAGCAAGTATATCTTGTATGTCATGTCTTTTCAACTGTGAATATTATTTTTCTAGATACGCAGTGCCATTCCAAAGAATTATTGCTCACAGTTGTGCTAAATCATACATGCTATGCTTACCACAGAATACCAAGTCTTGAGATTCTCAGAGGTCTGTGTTATTAATTTTTAATGGTGTACAGCTGTTACTCCCAACACTCGGATCATTCTAGGCTAAAGAAGCTCAAATGAGATTCCAACAAATAACACTTGCCTGTAATTATTTATATAAAAATTTGAGTATAACACACCAATTCAGAGCATGATATTCAAATGCTATGAAGGAAAGGAGAAAATAGAATGAGAAAGCAGATTGTTAAAAATGTTACCAAAGGGAGATAATGCTGGTTTTCATACAAATTTTTAGATCTGACATAATGACCAAAGGAACAAAGAGAGATTTTTAATAGTTGCACAGGTAAATGGGCAAGCAGAACTATTAATAGTGGTACTTAAAGATGTCCTGAGGAAAACTTGGAGGAAAGAAGATTTTTATTTTCACACTTATTAATCGTATAAGTGATCTAATTGTATTAAGCTTTAAAAAAATGGCAAGGAAAAGTGATAACACCAAGACTATCAACGTCGCCGTTGTTGGTCTTTCCGGTACTGAGAAAGATAAGGGACAAGTCGGCGTTGGAAAATCGTGTCTCTGTAATCGTTTCATGCGTTCATTGAACGATGATTATAACGTGGACCATATATCAGTGTTGTCACAGGTAATTGTCAAATAGCATTGATTACATAGCCACGACAACTTTCGGTGATTGCCGTTATTAATAGTTACTATTTCTTTTTGCAGTCGGATTTTAGTGGTCGTGTCGTAAATAATGATCATTTCTTATATTGGGGTGAAGTAACAAAAGCATCAGAAGATGGAACTGATTATCAGTTTCAAGTGATAGAACATACTGAATTTATAGATGATGCATCTTTTCAGCCTTTTAAAGGTGGCAAAATGGAACCTTACGCGAAAAGATGCGCGGCTACCAAAATTACCAGTGCAGAAAAGCTCATGTACATTTGCAAAAATCAATTAGGTATAGAAAAAGAATACGAACAGAAAGTCTTACCTGATGGTAAATTAAATATCGATGGTTTTTTGTGTGTATTCGATGTAAGCGTCGTTCCGAATAGAGCCATAGAAAAACAAGTTGAAATAGTGGCAAACATATTAAACAATTTGATGAAAACCAAAAAGCCTATAGTTTTGGTGACAACTAAAAATGACGATGCAAATGAACAGTATGTAAAAGAGGCAGAAAAATTGGTGATGCGTAAGGAGTACAAGAGTTCCATTTTGGTAATTGAAACTTCTGCACATGAAAACATTAACATCGATCTGACGTTTATAGTTTTGGCTCAATTAATCGATAAAACCAAAGCGCGCAGTAAAGTAACAGCTTTTGCTGAGGCAGCCAGGGCTAGAAAAGAACTTCTTGATGCTTCTACAGAATCATTACAAAGATTGATTCGAATACATATTACTGACTATAGAGCATTATGGTCTCAAGCATCCAAGAAGTTAGCACAGCACAAAGAATTTGCAACGTTTGTGGAATTATTTGGTACTGACGCGACCCAAAGATTGTTCAGGAGACACATTAAGAAATTAAAGGATGAGCAAATAGCAAAGAAAATTCAAGGATATTTGGATATGTTGCCTGATATTCTGCATGAAATATGCCCTGATGTAACAAACTTAATCAACGAGTACGTTTTTATAAGAATTACCCAATTCATAATGTGGGTTCATTTAATCTGTAAATTTTATTTTTACAGAGAATGGTCTGCAGTGCAACAATATATTAAAGAACATCCTGATTTTCATCAATATTTCTATGAATGTCCCGAAGATATTCCATGGATTGATTGTGATTTTGGTGAAAATAATGGAACAAAGATCCCTTATGATGTTCTTGAAACCCCAGAAGCTGAAACTGTCTTTAAAAATCATATAAATGTTTTGCAACAAGAACAACGACGATTAGAGTAAGTATTATCATTTTGTTGTCAAAGGTGATTGCTAAATATATAGGCAAACTGATATTTCTGGTTACATTTTACAATAACTAAGATATGCTGAATTTTTGCTATTTACAAATAGCAAACAAACTGGTTCATTGCTGCATATATTTCAATGTAATCATTAAAATTACACAACCGTTCAGCATTTTAGAAAGTAATATCCATGTGCAATACACTAATGCTTTGCTTCATTCTGGGTGGCGTTTCTTTGTGCAGACTTCCTAAAAGGTAAATTCTGCTTTTTTACTGCTTCGTAATATGCTATAGTATATATTTATTTATTACTTAAAATAATAGATTAATAGCTTTAATAACATTTTTTCATTATTCTGTATTTTTAGTATAGATAAGTGAATGCTTAATGATAAGTGGTAGATGAGTGAATGATGAACAGAAGAATTTACTTAATCTGTAAGTTGTCATATAAATTTAACGTTTGTCATTTATTAGATGGAAAAAGCAGTTTAAACAGCTGTTGGAAGAAACCGGGTATGTTACACCAGGGAAACACTTATCGGAGGTTAGAGTACTTTTTATGGGTAGGGAATGCTTTGAAGCTCTTTCTCACCATGATTGTCAAGAAATATACGACCAACATCAAAAGGAAATTATCGAAAAAGCAAAGCATAATTTCCAAGTAAATAAATATACAATGTGTTATGAGAAATGTATATGCACTGTCCTGTATTGTTATTTTTATTTTGTATTTCAGGAATTATTACTAGAACATGCTGATTTGTTCTATCACTTCAAGAGTATAGCTCCATCTGGAACAATAACACAAGATGATATTAAAGAAATAACAGATGCGTTAGTCGACGATTTTAGGTATGTAATTCAGTCAATATCATTTTCATTTTAAAGGGTATTTACGAATAATATATAATAGCTTCTTTTGGTGCATAGGTATAAAGCTTTAGATAGGTTGGATCAAGATAGAAAATTAATGCTTTTCCAACATTTGGGTTTTGTACATTGTCCTATAAGAGAGCACTGTCCAGCCTATCCAAATTGTATGGATGCTCTTATAGAACGAATACTTGGAACAAGAGCCCATAGGTGACTACATTTTGCAATTAAACGAAAATTGCGTTTGTATATGCTCAGTGTTACTAAATGTATGATTACGCAGGCCTTCTTCTTGGAACCACAGTAGTCAGTGGCAATTAACATCCGATAACAATCAATTAAATTTAGTTATACTTGGAAGTAATGGCCTTGGCGAGGAATTTGCTCGTGAGATTAGAGCCCAGACGGAAGATGATGAAGTGGAGATTGACTGTCAGTTATATACGCTTGGATATCGGATAATTGACGGTGATGTTGGGCTACCACATAATTCATTTACTACGTCTGATTTCATGCCTCATGGTACACACTGATTTCATATTTATTATGGATCGAATTTTCTGAAACAAACATTTGTAAAGTAATTGTTTGCATTTATAGGATCATTTTGCATTTATTCGAACGAAGATTCGTTCGAATATATTCGTTCCTCTCTAGAGAAGACATTATTGTCAAATTTAGAGCAGGAAGATCGATTGCCATTTCAAGGATTACCAATTGTCATTATGTTCGTGCCAGAATCCACTATAGATGAAATGGAAGCAATAAGACTTAGGCAGGAGGGTCAGAATCTTGCTGATAGGTATTATTTATAGCCTTCAAACTTCTTTACACATTTAAAGAATCATCTAGTTAAGCTATTGATTTTACGATAGTTTACAATGTCCGTTCATCGATGTCTGCATTGAAGACTTGGAGCAGGATAAAAGATTCCCTACTGCGCTTGTGAAAGATGCACTGCAACAACTTATACAATCCATAAATCACAGAGCTGGGTTTTTGAATATTTACCAAAGCGTCATTGAATGTTTAGAACCTGATATTAGGTACTGTAATGTTTGACTTTAGTATGTTCTACAAAAAATCGATTTACAGAAATTTATTGCGTTTGTTTTGTAGAATAATAATGTGTATGTTTTGTGGAGATCCTTATTCCGTGGAGAACGTACTTGGTCCTTTGCTTAATCATCAGTGTTGTTTTCTGAGTGGGGATCGATCAATCGTTCTGGAAACTTTCTTAGGAGAGTCAAAACGAAGGGTCGAAGTTATAATTTCCAGTTTCCATGGGGCGAATGCATTTAGAGACGAGTTGGTGCATGGTTTCATATTGGTTTATTCGACCAAGAGGAAAGCATCGCTCGCGACTCTTAAGTATGTAGAGCAGAAATGTTGTCATCTACTTCTTATTCGTTGAATCTTAATGTTTTTGAACTTAATGAAATTATATGTTAACACAGTACCCTTTACAGTGCATTCTCTATGAATATACCAAACTTACCAATACAAATAATGGCTGTAACAGATACTGGAGGTGCTAATGCTTTCTTCAGTAATGATTTAAGTCATTTACTCATCACGGAGGGGAATGCAACTGCAGATAGACTACAAGCACATTTTATGACCTCAGCGTCCAGTTGCCAACAAAAAAGTATTGTTATATCTTACAAATAGTTGCTTGCAAACGGTAGTATTCTGTTAAAACTTACATTTGAATGTTGTTTTTTTTTTTAATTATAGCGGCCTTTTATACACCGTTTTTCAAAGAAGTATGGGAAAAGAAACCAGAAATCGAACAAGCGTTTAACATGGAGGAGCCAGGTAACTTGAACGACAGCGGCGAAGGAACACTGGAGTATTCCGCATTGCACCCTATGCCTCCACCACGACACGAAAGTTACCATCTTCAGACACCAGATGATGGGTAAGTAATCTTAGAACGATATTTCAAACACTACTTAACGTGTATCAATTAACGTGAATTTGTCTCTTGTTGTTCAAAAGTCTAACGTGAAGCAGTATGTCTGTAACTTTCAGAAGCGGTTCCGAGTCGTACGAGCAGTTAACTCCTGACGGTGAGCAATTCGCAGACAATAGAGCCACATCTAGTGACGACAGCGATATTTACATCCAAGTAGATTTGTGTCGAGAAGAGAGAGAAAGAGAACTGTTAAAGGCCGGCGACATGGCAAACAAGCTACCCGGTTAGTTTTATATCTATGACTATGCAGTATATTATACATGTAGTATTTTATATGATGCTCTTTATACTTATTTGTTTCAGCAGGTTGGGTGAAGCATTCATTTGTTCATCAGGATGGAGTGACAAATAGCTACCCTCACAGAGCATTTACTACGGGCAGACGGCATATTTCACAACCGAAGCCGCGGCCAAAGGGAAACAGTCAGACGTTAAAACAGCCCGGTAAAATTAATCTGAAAGACTTCTCGAACGTAACAGACGCAATAGCTAGAATGACAATAGGAGAGAAAGACGAGCACGGCCCTAAAATGACAATGGGTCACGCTCCTCTTGCTACGCCTGAATTGGTAGACCTTGGTTCTGAATATGCCCAAGTTAAAGACGTTGTACCAAGCCTGTATCCTTCTTACGACGGTGATTACATGTACGCTTCGGTGCAAGATTCCATTGGGAACAATAAGCCTAAGCTCCGCAATAGACGCGAGAAAGGACAACTTTGTAAGTATTCAGTGAGAAAAAATTTCGTTTAATTTATTTATTGATAGAGATAAATTAATCATTAATCGTTTTTTTACTACAGCATACAACGATTCTGATTCGGAATGGAGCTCTTTGGAAAGACAGAAGGTAGCTGATGTCTTAGGTACAGCGAATAAGAAACCAGCGACGCACAAAAGAATACGTAAGAAACGCACCGCCATACCTGTCGCAGCACCCAAAGTTCCATTTTTGGCTAGTATGGGAAGCGGAGATGGTATTGTTGGCCTCAATTATAATGTTAAGGAAGAAAAAAATTGGCGAGTAGATCCTGTAGAAAGGGGTACGTATTAACAATAATATTTCTTTTAAAGTTATTTAAAATTTTGTTTCATTATATATATTGGATACATTGGAATTGTTATATGTCGTCTCCTTCACGCAGTATCTAGTGACACACCAGACTCGTCAGAGTCCAGTGATCCGGAACATACTTCAAGATCGAGATCCAAACAATATAAACATATGCCTGCTAGTTTACGAAAACGATCTGGGAATTCGTTGCCGCAACAACACCTCGCTGCAACGCTACAGCACCAGTTCAACATGAAACATGTAGCTCAAGACATGTTTAGTGCTTCCTGTAAGTGACTAAAATTTTAATACATTATTTTAAATAGAATAATAGTTCTTGAAGCCTTTGATGTTATGTCTAGTAATATTTTTGCATGTTGAAAAATATAAGAAATATAAATTTTCCGTTTTATGTGATGCTTCTTGTCCACTATATACTTTTCTTCTCTGCTTTTCGAAAAGAGTAATCAACATCGTTTCGTATATAATTCTCTAGTGATATTGGTAGTTGAGGACTGCTTTTGTTTTGTGTTAAATCTGTTCAAAATTACGGAAATCGACAATTTTGTACTTCATGTAAGAATGTAGATTTCTTTGTATATTATTATGTAAGCTTGTTTAGACAATGTACAACAGGAGGAGGTTTGTTCACATAGAATTTGCTATTATCTTGTGTCAGTTATTGCATGGACTTATTGTTATTCTAGCCAAGCAAAGGAGTGACAATACCTTTCGAAACATTCCAGATGACGAATCCAGCTTAGACGTGTCATCTCCACGAGAGATTAATTCTCCAAGCGTAAGTAGTATGAATATTTAAAAAATCAAAGGTGTCAAAAGTCCTCTGGGAAATATATTAACAGCATATTTTCTTAGTTTGGTATCTTGAACAAGGTCAAAGATGGAGACAAATTGAATAGAAAAAAGGACAAGCAGAAAGCAAAAGAAGATGAGAAGTTGGAAAAACGTCGGCAAAAGGAGGAGAAGCTCAAGAAGCACGCAGAAAAAGAAAAGGAAAGGGAGAAGAAGAAACAGGAGAAAATAAAACAGTCTAAAGGACCTGGTGGCACATTAAGTCAGGCGCAACAGCAACCATTAATCGAGGACTTTGCCCAAAGTGAAACGAATCGAATACCTTTGTTCCTTGAAAAATGTGTACAATTTATTGAAGATGAAGGGCTAGATTCTGAAGGAATCTACAGAGTTCCTGGAAACAGAGCTCACGTTGAACTTCTCTTTCAGAAGTTCGAGGAAGGTAAACTTCTTTACAACTATCTTTTAAACAATAATCTATTCATACATTTAGTGAATTGTTTTTCTCGCATTTAATTGTAATAGATGAAAATGTGGATATACATTCATTGGATATACCAGTAAACGCGGTCGCAACAGCTTTAAAGGACTTCTTTTCAAAACGGCTGCCACCTTTAATTGATAAAGAACGTATGAGCGAACTCGAGGATATATCGGGTAACTTGTTAATATTTGTGTAGTATCTATGTTAAAAAATGGATCCTTAATTTATCTTTTTTTCTTGGGCTTAGGAGCTCGCGGAATAAGTAAACCTATGTCCGCCACATGTATGAATATGGAAGGTAAGTGATGCTGTTTAAATTTACTAAAAGGAATTAATTGGATTATGCCCTAATACAAAATCTTATGAATCTATTACAGATCGAAGTTGCAGGTTATTGGCATTACGCTTAATGCTCAACAAGCTGAACCCAGTAAACTTTGATGTACTAAAATTCATCTTCCATCATTTTGTAAAGTAAGTCTTAAAATTCGTTCAAATCAACGCCTAGAGTTCTATTCAACTTAGTATCATATTACAATATAATTATTTTCTTATATTTCTCCAGAGTGGCCGAAAATTGCAAGTTGAACAGTATGGACAGTAAAAATTTGGCAATTTGCTGGTGGCCTACGTTATTACCTATAGAATTTAACGATCTCGGCAGATTCGAGGCGATGAGGCCATATTTGGAGGACGTCGTTCAAACGATGATCGATCAATATCCTTTCCTGTTTTGTGGTGAAGAAGCCATTGTAATGGTGTAGTGAAAGACCTACATGTAGCTTCGAGTCTTACAGGAGAGTTTCGTATGAGCAACGGGAAGCATTCTTCAGTTGCGTTGCTTCAGATTAACTCGACTAACAGTTTCAGTCCTTGCGATCGCGAAATAACGATCGGTCACGCTATAGTTTATACTCATTCTATCGTAGTACGTTTTGGCTACGACTATATAGGTTAATTCGCATGACACAAACAGGAAAAAATGATGACCGAACAAATTAATTTAAGCTGACATGCTCGTGTCCATCTGGAAGTGTGACTGGAGGGATGATAGATCGAAGGTCCTAAATTACGGCTGTTTACAGGCCCGATAATAACGCGAATAATATGAAGTCAATCCATGTGTCATAAACAGTATGCATGTATCATGTTGGATGTATTCAGAGCGATGTATTTATTAACATATATTTAGACGTAAGATTCGATATTTGATAATAGCGAATAATCGTAGTGGGCTCGATGTTGCTTTTTTATCTGATCTTCTTTCGTTCGTTTTTTGTTCTTACATATTTTTAGAGAGAGAGAGAGAGAGAGAGAGAGAGAGAGAGAGAGAGAGAGAAAGAGAGAGAGAAAGAGACATGGCAATCTTGTAAAAGGATACTCGTATTCTTAAGGAAAACAAAGACGCGTTAGAGACACTACCACGAAACAAAAAAAACAAAGGTATGAAACATTACGTAAGAAGTTTCTCTCATCTAAACGTATTTTATATAGCAACGATATCAAAAGAGTGCTTGAAGTGTTTGACTCGAATAGTTTCATCTTGCAGATCATACGATTATCTCTTAATTTCGACAAAATTTTTTAAATTTTGTACTGTTTTTTTTCTTCTTTTGGCAATATTTACAGAAACCTCGTCGATGTGAATCTTTTCCTCGAACAAGTAATCGAAAATACTCAGCTTGTATTGATACGGCTGTACAAGCTCGTTGGTGATACACAATCCATAATATATCCATTCCGTCTAAATGATAAAAAAAAAAAACGAAAAAAAAGGGGTTTGAGGGGTGATGGGGATAGAAATGAACGAAGAAAGCGTTACATGTAATCAAGACTTTTTTCAAAAGACGCGCTACGGAGACTGAGCGTATATCGCGAAGGAAGATTTTAAGGATATCGATACGGTTCTAATTCTTAAGGTATACCATGAGGATTCTCGGACTCGATGCACGAGTCATCGGGAGTCGGTAAACGCTAAGAACAATACTTAGACATTTTTTCAGGTTTCATAAAGCGAACGTGTACATAATATTATAAGATTGTAAGCTACGAGAAGTTCATAACGAAGATCGACTAACGATACTCTCGAGATTATTCAATGGTCGTCGTGACGTTTCAAAGGAATCGCTTCTTTTTCTTTACTTTGTTCTACGACGGGATATATGCATGTTTCTCGACGAAAGAGGCGACAATAGACGAAGATTCAAGTTATCAATCGGGAGTAACGTATTGTTTGTGTCGTTTTCCGTCAGTATTTATACGAATGATATTTATGAAACTATTAATTCACTTTTATTTATGGATCGACTGTGGGACGCTACAGTTGTCAGGATATTTAACTGATCGTCGAAAATTTTCGCCATGTTTCTCTCGTACCTTCTACGTTACTCTCTAATTGCAACGTGTCCGATAAAGAGCCGTAATTTAAAGCTGTAAATTGTAACGATGTAATTTTTATGCGTTCCCGAGGAGAATGGTTCTGATGGTCATCGTTAGTGTCCTATGGGTCAAATTCGATGATGCGAGAGTGCGCAGAGCTGGGTAATCGGTTTTTTAAATTCAAGATGGCGACACTGTGTAACTGAAAACATACATCACAGACTATCATTTACTTAATTTTGTTAATTCAGGGTCAATGATGGAAGGACGTAATACTATTCCAAGGTCTAATATATTTGAGATAATGTCAATTAGGTCTAGGTTTGATACGATGCATCGATACATCAAACGACTGAGCCATCAGAACTGTGATGTAGTTAACTTGCTTTAATAATGTATGTAAAATAGTAATTGAAGAGCAACAAAAGGCTTTTGTCCGTGACGCTTGACGCGACAGAAGTGATTTTTGTTGAAAGAGGCCATTGTTTCTCAATCACAGCGTACCGTTGATTCATTTTCTTTTTAACCGTGTAAGATCTCTTCGTCTATTAACGCGGAATGTGGTCCGATTCTGATGTGACTAGATTTGTGCACCGTATAACCAAACATTTCTGGTCGAACAAAAATGTTTGAAATATTGGGTTAACTTGTAACATTCGGAATTTTGTCCCTTTAAAATTTACCACAGCGTGATTTGATTCTTGATACTGTTACGTTGGACACGAAATATACTGTACGACTTAACCCAATATGGTATTAATCGTTTACAATGTATAATTAATTTTGTTTTCAAACGTCGAAACTTTTTACTTCGAAAAATTTTACTTATTCAGGGGGGCACGCACGTCGAATCCTGGGAAAAGTCTGGTCACATAATCTGATTTGAAAGCGATTCGGGGAACAACGACAGTCGTGTCGGTGTGCCATAACGTACTTAATACGGATGTCAGGATTGTTTGAAATCGAGGATCATCGGGGAATGAAAATCAGAAGATTGCGGAAGTTAACCGACATCCGATAATTTGTTAAAGTCACTTGTGCGTAAGTTAGTTTTTTTTGTCGTTTGTTTTTTTTTCTTGTTTTGTTAATTCGAAATCTAGCGTAAAACATTCCCGCGAGTAACGCCGCGACGTTACTTCCGGCTTTTCGAAGACGAATTCAACGAAGTTAACGGCGGTGTTTCTATGTCGATTGTGAAAAGGTGTCGAAGAGAAAGGGTATTGTTCGTGTACTGTTCATTCCTATCTGCGTAACTTCGGCGAATTCGTCCTTGACAATTTTTGCACTGTCGTATTTATATATACAAGGGGATCGTTGTAACGATATTTCGATGATCTAAAACTAAGAGAAATGCAGGAGAGGAAAAGGATGAAGATTGAAGAAAAAGAAAAACGGTGTCGCGATGACACTCGCGGCGAGCAACGGATCGTACATTCCCGTATTAGTCGTAAAGAAAAGAAATGAAAAAACAAAAACAGAATTTTATACATTCGTACGTACATAATTGTATAATGTTATTAAATAGGAAACACAAAGACGTCGATGTTACGTGTGAGATCTGGGATACGGATCGAAAAAAAATGCTGTCTGAATAATAATGACGTGATTTCTGTCATTGTCGCTGAATCGAAGTGCACTGTTTTCTGAGAACGCACCTTGACCAATCTCGTTTACGTCACTCTCCTTTCGCAAGTTCCACATTCTTTAATTTAAAAAAAATAATATTCGATTGATTACAACATTCTCTATTTTGATATTTCCTCGCTTTTTATTGCAGACTGTAGTTAAGTAAAACTCGATAAAGTTCCTCAGGATGACTCTCATAAAATCCATGATCACAGGAAAGTAGTATAAAGTATTTCTTTGATTTTCTTCCGTTTCTCAAGATTTAACGCTTACGATTTCGTTGCAGATATATCCCGAGGCAATTGGTACACGCAATAAAATCATCTGATGACCTAGAACACCAATCAAGGATGATCAGCAACGGTTTTTCCATCCCGATTTATTCCTTGATACGTGCTGATCGATCATCCTGCTTAGTAAAGCCTAAAAAAATCATTTTGCTATTTTAGCCATCCGTTCGTGGATTTCTTTTGCCGGTACAGTTTCTTTTTGCACAAATACAATTGTCACGAAGGGAAATTCTGTGACTATGTCCCGGTGTTTATCAGAAACATTGCATAGTTTTTGATCTGTTTATTTTGTTTTGCATACTACGAAAACAAGCACTCAGAACCTCGTTTACTGTGGCTTTGTAAACAAATACTCGAAAGCACGCGGAGCATAATTTTTATCCTGTCCAGAAACCGTGTATTTCAAGAGCATCAAGGTTTCACAAATTTAGGAAGACTAAATTTATATTACAAAATTTGGATGCTCATGCTCGTTTGTCGCACACCGAATTCCTGGATTTTCATTTTGCCAAGATTGGCACGTCTAGATTCTACGTGTTTTTATCTTTCCTCAAGTTCGAGCCCTCTTTTAAACAAAGCCACGTTGTCACGTAAATAGGTCGTAGCGTGGGAAATTGCAGTGGACCAGAAGCTGAGATTATAAGTTTTAATATAGATATATAGTTTGTTTAAACGACTCGATACTTGCTCGAGTAAACTTAAGTGAATTCAATGTTACACCTTATAAGTGGGAACGTGGCTTACTGTTAATACACCGGAGACCTAGGTATGGAATTTCTTAGGAGACAACATTTTATCGAAGTGTAAATTTACAAATTTTCTTAATTAATGATATTTAACGAACAACTGAATAGTACTCGAGTTTCTATGAATATGAATGCAAGCAGAGACGCGTGCGTATGCAAATATTATCTGGCAGGGACACGTAAGCTGTAGCGAGAAGGATAATTAGAGAGAACGACGTTCTAATGAAAGTATTATTTTAATTACACGGTACGAAAATAAGCAACTCGAATGAAAATGTTATGATATCGGGGATTGTTTAAAAATGTCGGTATTGCATATTAAAAAATATCGTACAACCTGCATCATTTGTCCAAAACATTTCGTTCACACGGAAGCGTAGGTATCATGCCAACGAATATTTCTGTATCTCGAGATGACAAATCGAAACACTCGGCTGTCAACGACAGCGGTGCATAATTGTTTGTATTTTTCATGAATTTGAAAGACAGAGAAATTGTGTACTCGACAGTGTACCAAGGTTGCAAATTAAGAATCTAATTTGTCGAGGTTTTCACAAATTTTCGAAGCGAGTAAATAATTTTTGAATTTTCAAGAACGTTGTGTAATCACCAATAATAAAATTATGAATTAGATTTAACGTAATATGTAGTATACATATATGAGAAAACAGCACAGACGTTGTAATAGTAGTATATACGTAGCTTGCGCGCTTTGCTGTAGATGGCATCACAGGTGTTTTAAACCACCTTTACCATTTAGTATTTATATACATGTAGAAAAGATCGAACATTAATGGAAGGCAAATGGGGATCATCGGTGTGTATGTAATCTTTATTTCGAACGAGCATTTTTAATATACAACGACAATGTAAACCTTTAGAAACGCAAAATTTCGTTAGAAGATATATGTACATCTTACAAGTTAGTCTATATCTCGATTTCTATTGGTTATAATTAATAGCAATATTCGTTAATATTTCCACAAGCTTTTGGAAGTATATCTCGTCTGCGATGACATGTATTAAATAGTAATGATAGAAATAATCTAGTTTGTTAACCGTTTAATTAATCTTTTTTGTTCCTTCAAAATTTTCTATTACTTGTTTTTCTTTATTTTTGTATAGACATCCTGCCGTCACGGAACGAAGATCCCACCAGTCTCACAAGAAATAATCGTCGCAATAAGCTGAATCTCCACCCCTCGCCTTGCCCAAATGTCCCCGATCCTTCATGGGTGAGTCCACGCCGTACTTATTTCCTTTTCCGATGGAATATCTCTTTCATTTCTCTGGCAAAACGTTTATTTGACTCGTGTCCGCTCGAGTACCTGTGGCTTGGTGTTTATGATTCGACAAATGCTCCGGGATTACATTGTTCTGCGTTGTTCGAAGCAATCACTGTTTCTCTATCGTTCACAGACAGATAATAGAAATCTTGTAAATACGACGAAAGTCTAACAAAATACGGTAAATAGCGAACAGACACGTTAATCGTGTCCCAATTCAATAACATGTGTAGATATGAAATTTTCAGTGATTTATTTCGAAAACAATGTGTCTTCACCATCAATATGTTATCGTGACACCCTATGGTATTTTTCTCTTTTTGTACCTTTAAACTTTCTTTCCCCTAAATTTTCTCCAAGTTTATCTTATCGCGTGAAGAAGTAACTGTGGAAAGGAACTCTTTTCGTCGGTTGGCACGGCCTTTAAGCGACTTTTCCTGTACCTGCCCGCGTAAACGGTTCCTTTAATTTCGCCGCACAACTTTTCAATTAACGCGCGCTGCCCCGATCATTTAATGGTCGGCACCTTTCGTTTTAATTTTTTTTTTTCATTTGAAGCTCATTCGAGGTGTGTCGTGTTGGTACGCGAGCCACGTCCTCTGTTGAACGAAATTTTGAGATGGGTCCAGGGACACGCTGTGTCTTTCGTAGATTTGAACGAAACTAACAATACAGTTTTGTCGACAGTTGTAAGAGGATTATAAGTACATAATATATATATACTATAAGTGTGTATAAATGTACGATGAGATTGTTCATTGGTGTGTAAAGAGTTGGTTCCAACGGAAATGCAATTAGCTCTACTCTTGCGCAGGGATTAGGTCTGTGTGATACTTTATTTGAAAAATGTAATCTAACTAACGGCACTTTAATTGTATTTTGTTATTTTACTTCGCTGTTATTGGAAACTACAGATCTCTTTGTACAGGGTGACGATAAAATTGTTGGGCACACTTTCACAGGGTGGATTCTACGTGAGAAACTAAGATACAAATCAACAATGACAAAATTGCGTTCTAAGCTTCGTTTTCGAGTTATCGATAACGATCAAATTTCATAAATTGGTAACAATTCCATGGAAAATACTAGCGAAACACAATAAATGCATTACGACGGGCAGAAAAGTCTTAAGAAACGTATTTTCTCATCGAGAGCAAAAAGTTCGATCCCCTCGCGTTGTCTGAATCGTCGATCTTCGGTCGGTACCGATGAAACACAAGCGCGATTTGTTCCGCCGAAAAGGAGGATTGTTGTTACATTCGAGAGAAAAGTTGAAATCCGATTAAAAGCTTCGCAGCGGGAAGCAGCGCGACGGCAAAGTACCTCTCTCTTCTCCCTCGAACTCTTTTTCTATCTTTTTCTACTTGCTCGTTCTTCGTCAGGCTGGGCCGGTTCGATCCTCGATCTCGGAAGATCAACAGAAATTAAGGAGATGGAATGAAATCATGGAGGAACTGTCCGACGGAATCCTTGGGGATCCATCGTTTCCCTCTTATTTTCCCCGATTTCGATCGATGAAACGTCTTTTTATTTCAAATAATTCCCAGATTGTTATTTTTATGAGGATTGCTTTTGAATCGGGGTAGGTTGGTTATCAGTGACGAATTAATCCTATAATACCACGGGTGGACCGTTCGTATTATTTCTTCGATTTCGAATTCATTCGAAAATCTTTCTGTCAACGGACAAACTTCCCCTATTTCCCAAAGACTCGCGATAACGTAAAACTTGCGTGTACACTTTCGTTTTAACCCCCCGAAAGACGGACGTTTTTAATGATCGAATTGATGACCAGTACCACCCGGGTCCAGATATATCCCCTACGTATTGGCTTTATATGTGTTTTGGAATGAATTTCTAGAGACCACGTAGGTCTTTTTATAAAATGCTAGTACAACCAAATTGTACTCTTTAGATTGTTTCTGTAATATAGAATAGTTGGCGAAGCTCTTGAAATCCTGTGTCAAAATTGACCCGGACACCGTTGTTCGAAGGTTTATGAAATCCACAGTTACGTGACCAAGTATTCCACATACAAGTGTTCATACATTCAACTGTGTCAAGATCTATTAAAGAATTCTTGCAAAGAAAGCGATCTTTCTTGAAACGTGCAAGTCACTTTAAAAACCGCTTCTCTTTCCCACGTTTCCCGACTCACCCGTAATTAGGATAAAATACTTAACGGAAGAAAAAATAATTCCAAAAGAAAATAGATTCCCGATTAGGATTAAACACGAGAATCTAGGTCGAAATTTGTACTGAACCAGAGTTCGGCGGACTTTTCATTCGAGTAATACATAGTGAAAAGCAGTAGTACCTAAGATCCTGATGTTGTAAACAATTAATGAGATTAAATAATTGTTCGCCAAGTATCTACGCATTCGAGAAAAAATATTATTTTATTAGAAAAATTGGTATTTCCAGGTTTAATCGATTAAAAATTGCACGATACTGTTCTTTTATTTTATATTCGTGATTCGAAACTCTTTATGTTGAATTTGCCCATCTCTGTACTAGGGGCGTATGAATTACACGATAATCGAGCTGCACACGATTGGTTCACTGGGGTCATATGTATAATGGCCCTTCCCCCTGTGAAATATGCCAGGGGGTTAAACGGTGTTTAAAGGCCCTCCGCGACCAGCGGTGGGGGGAATGGGGAGGCGCAGAAGAAAGCTCGAGCTTAGCTTGTACTTAACCGTACGTTACACTTCCGCGGCTGGAGGGTATGCACTCGTATTTTGAGGTTGCACTCTTTCGCGCGTTCATTAGCGCGGGGCGCAAATTTACCTGGCGGCACCAGGCCTTGTCGTTTGGTCCGTAGGGGGTGCAAAGTGGTCCCGGAAAGATCCGTGCCGTATACCTTGCTTTTTCGTCTCCTCCCTTTTTCCGACGCTTAGAGCTCCTTCCACGAGCTACTTTCGCATCCTAAATGAACCGTGCAGATGTTCCCCGTCGCCTCGGTTCTGTTCTACTTCTTGCGTTATCGTTCATCGTTTTTTTGATTCACGGAAAATTTATCGAATTCACGGAACACGCGGTAATCCCGCGCAAACACGTGACCCGTCACACGTTTACGATAACGATCGTGATTTTAATTTCATTCCGCGGTTGAACGCTACGTTATGTGTTCGTGATATTGTACTTCTCGGCTTTGAATATTCAGAGGAGCGGTCAGAAATATATGTATTTTTGTAGTAACTTCTTTCACGGTGAGATTTAACCCTTTCGATGTTTATGCCGACTATACTCGTCTTGAGAAGATGGCATTTTATTTGCTATTTAAAATAAAATTTAGGTAACACAGAAAACGTATTCGTAATTTTAATACGTTTTAGAATATTTTAAGACAAGAAAAGAAAATATTCAAAGAAAAAAATATTACTTGAAAAAAAGAAGAAATATGTACGAGGGTTGTTTGATAAGTGGTGATTCCCTCGGAGTCGACGCTGGCAGGAGAAGGCTCTGGGAACGGAAGTGGACAGTACTTCGAGGGGACTTCTCGAGAACGCCATGAATTCGTTCGATAAAATAAAAATCGAAGGAGGATGGTGGACCTGACCCGACGAGTTGACTCTCGAGGATTTCGCCGGGGGAAAGGTGGTGGACGGCAGATTAGGGGTTGAGAGGGACGATAACAAGTCGGGCGACAAAATAAGAAGAAAATGAAGAAGTATAAAAGGAGGAGAAGAAGAAGGCTGCTCGAAGTTCTGGGTATGTCCAAGCTATGAACGGTAGAGCAGCGGACGAACAAAAAAAGGTGTGTTCGACGAAGGTGCGACGGGGGCGAGGGGAGAGTTGTTCTTGAAGAGAAGCGGAAGTAGACAGGAGCACGGGCCGCGGCGAGCGTAAAGGAGGGCCGACGGAAAATAAGAAGGAGAAACGACAGCCGGGGAAACTTGGTGGGACAAAAGGTAACGCGTAATTGGTCGTAGCATGAAGATTCGGAACGTGCCACGTGAGACGGAGGGAAAATAAGATACGTTCTAAATGGGGGGACGGTGCATGTCATGTAATCAACGCGGAGTGACTACGTTACTATTGTTGCGTAGAAATGTTATTTTGTTTTTTTGTGATTGAACGTCAACGATACTTGAAGAGAAGAGCCCCCTTCCCCTCCACTCCCGGTTCCAGAGTGTATTTAAGGAAGTAGATTTCTTTGGAAACCAAAAGCTCTTTAACCCCACTGAAGACCGCACCAGTACGTTACATGATTTATTCGCCATTTTTGCACCACTATTGGAAATAATCCTTTTTGTTTCTCGGTTGTATGAATTACTTGGGGGAAAATATGACACGTTGACTGGCACAGTGAAAAAGGCCGTACGTAGCCAGACACAATTTATTTCGTTTTTCAGGTCGTAAATCGTCGAAAATATATACGTTTCGTTCATAGAGGCTGTTGTACTTTTTCTAATACTGCTGGAAAATCTTTTTTCTAGAAAAAATTTCCTGACAGTATTTAAATAATCCAGCCCTCTTTAGAATGTATGTATCATTTTTATAGTCCGTTTCATATCAACATTTCCGACCTAAAAAATAATAAAATACAACATATATGTATATATCAGTCTCATAATTTTGAAATAACGATTTAAGAGTCTAAGCATTAAAGGGTTAAAAACTACGTAACTTTTGTCGCTATAAAATGATATCTTGTACAAAGACGACCATCTACCGTAACAATCGAATACGAAGTATATTTTGTACGCGCTTCATCCGAATTTCTGCTCGGCGGAATGGATCTACAGCATTCGATAAACCGGTATCGAAAAGCGGTACACGCCTGACTTCGAATTAAAATCACGGAATAATTGGAGGGTGACTCTCGCGAGTGAGGAGCCGGCCGCGCGTAGTTCCATAAACCTACATTTTAATTCAATCGCGTTGGGGAAAGGGAGGGGAGAGGGTGAGCGAGTCGGTGGAACCGGGTAGCAAAAGAAAGCCCCGACGACGGGCGTAGGAGCTTGCGCGTTGGAGACAAACAAGCGAGCGAGTCTCGAAGGTTCGACAGATGGAATGAATTTAAAGACAAAATATTTGAAACAGAGGAACAAAGTCACAGAGAAGAGTACAGTGATTCATACATCAGTTCACATATTTCTGAATTTGCAATCAAAGAGACTGGATTATTTAAATACCGTTAGAAAATCTTTGCGATAAATTAATATCGCAGTATAATTTAAAGTAAGACCAATTACCTATTATCACTTTCCCGGAGGGAGGGTTTTTGTGTTTGCAAATTTCACAACTTCAGGTAGTCTAAAAATATTTAGAAATTACTATTTTACTTTTGTTTGTCGAACTTTAGATATAGGAAAAGCGATTTTCCCTATTTTTTAGCTATTATTTTAGTAGTTTGTTAGCATACTATTACGTAGGTTACACGGCACGAGTACAGAGTGCCTCTGAAAGTTATGTACAAGCGGGCATGAGACGATTCTATGTGAAAAAACAAGTCGAAAATATGGAGTACAATTTTTTATTCCTTTAAGACTTTGTTTTCGTGAAAACTGACTTTGGACACTAATCTGAAACGCATGTATTCGTCGTGCTAGTAAGTAGAAATGGAACGTAATGGACAGACGCGCTGGCCAAGTCCCGTTCACCATACGCGTGTCAATGATTTTGCAAATTTGGCTCTCTCGAAAATGAAGTCTTAAATGAAAGATTTTCTTGTTAATTTTTTTCATATCGTTTTATGAGGAATCACCTCATGCCCGCTTGTACACACCTTTCGGAGGCACTCTCTATATTTTCGACGATTTATGATTTAAAAAAAGGAAATAAAGCGTGTCTGGCTACGCACGGCCTTTTTCACTGTGACTGTCAACGTGGTAAGTATAACCTTGTTTTAATACCATTTCTATTCATATATTCTCTAGTATCATTATGGTTACCATCCCATCGTGATAAGTTTTGTTTTAAAATATTCACAGCCGGCGGTTAAAAGTATATAACGGGTTAAAAGTTCGCATTCTGGTACGTAGTTTGATCAAATGGAAGCGACAGCCTTCCGTGAACAAACATGCGAGGCACTGTACGTACGCTTATACAGTAAGCGGATAAATATATATATTCAATGCTAGAGAGAATGTTGTATCAAAATGTTCCTCCATTAAACTACAATAATCTTGCTTCATTCGGCAACGTTCAATTGGCAACAAGTTAGTCAAATCCCTCCCGCCCGTCAACTAGTAGGCTGCCCTCACTCGGCCTAGTAACTTCTCCCGCTTTCTCGGAGGTTTGAAGTACCGGAAGAAGGGATACACGGAAGAAAAGCTCGTGGCAGAACAAGAAACGAAATCGAGCAGTACCACCTATATTTGATAAAGCAGCAAGAACCGGCAGAGGGAAGCATCAAGAGTAGTGGACAGAAGAACAAGGACAGAAGATAGGTTTCTAGGTACCCAGAGAGGTAGGGCCAAGCGTAGAGAGGGGGAGGTTTTCCGTTAAGGGTGTCGAAGTCGCTGTGCCAAGGAGAAAGAGATAGAGTCGTGTGGTGGGCATGACGTCATAGTTGAGGGTTGCCCGGGCAACGGGGAAGCGGTTCCGCCGTCGCGTCGGGACGCCGTCGTGCGTCGCCACCGACGCCGCGACGTAAAAATCAATTTGGACCTTGGCTAGGTGACTGTTCGTTCGGCGCGCTGCATGCGTCGCGGCGGCTGCTCCGACGTCGGCGGCTCGAGGCAGTTTCGAGAGGCAGCAGCACGCTTCTCTTCCGGAGACGAGGTGTGCCGGCTACCTCGCCACCCGCGAGCAAGCAAGCTAGCCATAGACTAGGCTACCGACCGATACACACCACCACCAGAGAGAGCTCAGTCGCGAGTCGCCAACCGAGCGGGTAACCCAGGGCCAGAGACGGATAGCCTCTACCGTAACGTGTCCGCCCGGCCTGCCCGCCCCGCGCCTTTACTTTGCTTCATTTTTTCTTTCCTTGCGAGCCTGTCACATCGCAACAACCACTATCAGCACGAAAATACAGATACATACATCCCCATATACCGTGTGTCTGTCTGTGATCGCGTCTAAACAGTCGTCTAACCTCGAGACCGTGGTCTCTGTCTTTCTCACGCGTACGCGCGGACGATGATCCACGAGGGGATCGCCTGGCGACGTTGCTGATACACAACCACCGCGGGAGACACGCTGTTATCTAGCACGCGCGTGTAGAAACACGTTGGTCTTCGTGGAAGAGGATCAGGTGATGTGGACATCGATGAATATGATTTAAATCTCGAGTGTAGAAGGACTGTAACCCTTGGGTGGTGGATAGTACCTTGTCGTGGACCGAGGTACAAAACGGGCGTCTGACTGGTCCTCTTCAGAGACTTTCAATCGACCGTGCACTTCGAGGGTCTCTGACCTAAGAATACAAGAGAATATATTCGGTGTGGGGCTAGGCTGTTTTCAACAATTTCGCGTTTGCTCTCGAAGCTTTCTTTTACCCAGTCGTTCGCGTCGAGAGAGACCATGATCGACCCGAAGAGGGGAGTGAACGTCGTACAGATCGCCGAGTCGAGGGAAGAACGACGCCGAGGATTGTGCTGGTCGAGCGTGTAGATTATTCTACTTACCCGGTTGGACCCTGTGGTCTCTCGAGAACTGGTGGTGTGTGATCTCTTCGACTTCTCCACGGGCGTTACGAGAGCGAGTGAGAGAGAGAGAGAGAGAGAGAGAGAGAGAGAGACAGAGAGGGAAGGAAGGAGGAAGGAGCCCACCGTGGTGACGCATGCGACGTGCCGTCTATCGCGGGAGCTCCACCAGAGAGGAAAACCACATACACACACATCCGCGCGGGTGATGATACACCGGTGCGAGGCTTTTTAACTCGTGCGCCTTTCTACTTGCTGCTCTGACGTATTACACCGAGGGGAGGGAGTCGCGAGCGTGGTGTGGTCCGAGAAGCTTCACTTGCGGCGTTCCCGCGACAACGACGGGGAGAGCCGCCTCGAGCGGGTAAAAAAAGCTCGCGCGTGCCGAGAACAATCGCTGATTCACCACCACCACCACCACCATCGGCCACCACCGCGCACACTGTGCTCGACGACGAGGACGACGAGAGCGGTCGTGTGTCTCCTCGAGCGGCGAACGATGCTCGTGGACCGTGCGACGACATCGAATATTCGACCGGGACGTGTCGTGGGAACTGCCGCGGAATGGCTCGAAGAATTCTGTGAAAATTGAGGATCCCGTGAAAACAGAAAATCCCTGGTTCCTCGCCAAGAATCCAGTGGCGGGAGTTACTTCGTTATAAAGTTCGTTTGTCGTGATTCCTCGGCTGTCTGGAACAGAAGATTACCTTCTGGTGTGGCGGACAGGAGTCCTTTAACGAGAACCAACAATGACAGAATACACTATTGTCCTTTCTTGGATTAATTGAAACGTTACTGCACGCTGTGTGAAGAATGGTGTACGGGATGCTTGGAGTTTCGCCACTGTTACATCGTGTAAATTAAACTTGTATATGTGTGCATGTGTGTGTGTCCTGTGCCCGACGATGTAGATGTTCGATGGTTCTCGAGGATAAAGAGGAACTAGGCCCTGGTCGCGGTTCTTAAGTCACACCGAGCAGGGAAAGGAGTAACCGAGGAAAGAACAGATGGAAAAGATCTTGGGAGCTGGATACCGATCTGGACGTGGCGAATAGATAGAGGGAGAGATAGGCGAATGAGCACGGAGAGCCGTATCGATGATGTTGGAAGGCACGTTGCCAGGAGGCGATTCGCTGCCGGTGGTGTTCGCGTTCCTTCGCCGGTTCGAGTGAGCTCTGTTGTTCGTAATATCGCGTAAGGTGACGTGTGCAAGAATTAGCGGCAGAAAAAGAAAACCGGCGGAAGGAGGAGTAGATAGAATGGTGTGTCACGATGACGGACTTGGTGGCCGTGCACGATCTTAGGATCGCGGTTACGACGTTCCCGAAGGGATCGTGGTCGTCGACGCGTTGCTGGTGGGACGGTCGCCGGTCGACGATCAGCTAATAGAAGGTTGCACGGTCGCATGGCGACTGGGCCCGACTTCCGGGGGCTAAATCGCTAGGTGACACTGGTCTAGAAGGACTTCTATTCCGGGAGTCGAAAGCGATCCGTAGCAGTTACCTTCAAGGGGGGAGGGTGGGATTCGGGACGGATCAAGTTTTCCAGGGGGGAGGGGGGATTGCTCCAAGAAGCATAAAATCCAACAGGGGCATAAAGATGAGCATCGAGAGGATAGAAAGGGATAAAGGGTGCACACAGGATACACACGGAAGAGGTGTAAACGTTACCGAATTCTAGAGATCTAGCCGGGGCATTTGGGTGGCTAGGAGACTCCGACTTGGTGAAGGAGAGAGGAAGAAGATAAGTTGACGAAAATTCGGTGCGCGTGAAGTAAAACTGTTCACCGCCATAATTGAACCATGGCCTCGGTGGCGGCCTGGCTGCCGTTCGCACGTGCGGCAGCGATCGGTTGGGTGCCGATCGCGACCCATCCGTTGCCGCCGCCGCCGATCCCGAAGGATCGTCGCAAGGCGGACGACGAGAAGCTGCTGATCAACGTGAGCGGTCGTCGTTTCGAGACGTGGCGGAACACCCTCGAGAAGTATCCGGACACTCTGTTGGGCTCGAACGAACGTGAATTCTTCTACGACGAGGAGAGCAAGGAGTACTTCTTCGATCGTGATCCGGACATATTCCGTCACATATTGAACTATTATCGTACCGGGAAGCTACACTATCCGAAGCACGAATGTCTGACCAGCTACGACGAGGAGCTGGCGTTTTTCGGTATACTGCCGGACGTGATCGGCGATTGCTGTTACGAGGATTACCGTGACCGGAAACGGGAGAACGCGGAACGTCTTATGGATGATAAACTTAGCGAGAATGGGGATCAAACGTTGCAACAGCTGCCCGATATCAGGCAGAAGATGTGGCGGGCGTTTCAGAATCCTCATATATCGACCGCCGCGTTGGTGTTCTACTATGTGACCGGTTTCTTCATCGCCGTTAGCGTGCTGGCGAACGTGGTCGAGACCGTGCCGTGCGGTAATCGTCCGGGACGCGCCGGCACGCTTTCATGCGGCGAACGTTACAAGATCGTGTTCTTCTGTTTGGACACCGCGTGCGTGATGATATTCACCGCGGAATATCTGTTGAGGCTGTTCGCAGCACCGAGCCGTTGTAAGTTCGCACGATCCGTGATGTCGATCATCGACGTGGTCGCCATATTGCCGTATTACATCGGTCTCGGTATCACCGACAACGACGACGTGTCCGGCGCGTTCGTCACATTGCGGGTATTTCGTGTGTTCCGGATCTTCAAGTTCTCCAGGCACTCTCAAGGTCTGCGGATTCTCGGTTACACGCTGAAGTCATGCGCCTCGGAGCTCGGTTTTCTCGTTTTCTCGCTGGCGATGGCGATCATCATATTCGCCACCGTGATGTTCTACGCGGAGAAGAACGTCGACGGGACGAACTTCACGTCGATACCCGCTGCATTCTGGTACACCATCGTGACTATGACCACATTGGGGTGAGTTCTTTTCTCGTTCTTCTTCTTTGTTTTCTTTTCGTTACTATTGGGTCGTCCGGAAAGTTCATGGAGTTTCTAGCACAGTGGTTTTATTATATTTTTCCTGGACGAAGGAAAATTCGTTTCATTTCGCGAATGGGTACTATTTTCCAGACGTGAATTACATGTATTTGGTATAGAAGTTATTATTGGTCGTTCCTGTTTTGTTTTCTGTGTGAAATACCGACGAAATGTATAAACAACTGTAAACTCCATTTTCATTACGTTCTGTCAAAGTTGTACGAAAAAGACACTACTTCAGCTGGAAGATTTTATGACATCTATCAAATTACATAGCCTTTGCCTTATCTGATAATTATTCTTTTACATCACTAGAATATTCTCTGTCAAGAGAGAACGTCGAAAACAACCAATTCATCTTCTCTTTCAAGATTTTTGGATTTGTTCTAAAACTACCTGTATATTGTCACACGTTGATAGGAGATATCTCACCTTAAAAATAATTGCTTTTTAGCCAAACATATCTACATCGTGAAACGGTGGTAGGTTTCGTGCGAGTAGATTACAACTGTCGTACAATCACAGCAGAATTCAAAGGTTGATCAGCAGAAACGAATGTCCGTTTAATTCCAATTTTTGTCGACCAACTTGGAAGGCAGCGATTGAATTATGGAAATCGGTATTCTTTGTTTACGGATTGTAACCCACAAGAGAATTCTAATTGACTTTGTTTCTTGCATAAATTAAGCAAAGATAAGGGCTCAGGGAGGGTAGCGAGTCCTTTATCCTCATTACTTTGTGAAGAGGTAACAGGCACAAAGCTTCGAGTACCACGTCGAAACATTCAACTTTCCGGCGAAGCAAAGTGCGCCGATCGCAGAATTGGCTTACTTCTACGCACAGAGCAGAGAATTTAATGATCCAGGGACACTCCGTGTATTAATAATTAGATTGTGGATTTTACGCGTTTACAGTACTTACACCATTGTATCCCAAGAAAGCAAAGCTCCTAATGAAGGTTTGCCATATCCTCGATAGACAATGTAAGTTTTCTCTTTCCTTGAGTCGCTATACTCGAAACACAAATATCCGTTGTGCCTTAACAATACTTGTGTCAAGCTCACATGGTGGATAGAAAAAGTATTTACACGCAAGAGTTTCGTAAACAAATGTATGTATTAAAAGGAAAAAAGTACATACTAATAGGTAGAATGATATTATTTGTACAATCTAATCTATAAAATAATTTCTGACAATCGGATGTGTGTAACAAGACAGTTCTAAGACTAAACTAAGAAAACTGAGTTTAAAGTTTACGATGTTTAATATTATAGAAGCAGGAAAGTAGAGAAATAACTAAGCACACTATAGTATCATCTACTAAATAGCTATTTATTACGGTATTTAACAAAATTTTATTATTAATACAAATTTCTAATAGTTTTCAGTATTTAGAGATACAACTATTAAGAAAAAAAGAAACTTTCAAATTTTCGGAGTTAGGACTGAAAGGAATAGTTGTTATTTTCCAGTTTGAATTTTCTTTATATTATAGTGTACCAATTTGTATTCGTTGTACCAATGAGACGTAAATTGATTCACGAACTTTGTTTGAAAAATGCAGTTAGCATAGTTAAGAACTCGGGCGATGAGTTATAAAATAATTAGTACATCCAAATGTGAATCGGGTAAACACAGTCCCTCTCGAGATCCACGACACTCGAACGTATCCAGACAGTTTCGCAAATAGTTAATTGGCTTGGCGTAAACCGCTAGAAGCTGCGACAAGCACTGGTCGTATTTTTAACAGAGGTCGTTGTCGACCTTTTTTACCACCGAAGGACCTCGCTGACTTTCTTTAAATATCCACCGCGACAGAGAGAAGCAACAACCCCCGGGAAAGCACCATCGAGACGACGATTTCTTGCATTTACCGCTTTCATCTCGTCGTTTTATCGCGGAGGCCTCCTCTCTTTTCCGCGAATTAAACCAACCGATCCCTCCGTATCCTCGCTGAACGTCCAACGAGAACGCTTCTGTTTGCTTTTAGTTTCTGAAGACCGCTTGGCCGCTGCGTCGACGAAAATTTCTGTCTCTCTGCAAACCTCATTCTTTCATTCCTTCTCCAGCCTTTCACGAGGACGGAGTCTCCGCTTTCTGCAGGCAGATCCTCGCAATAAGGCACCCCGAAACGTTTATTCCGTCTTTAGAGATATTTCGCAATGACGACTGTGTAGCGTTAACGGCTAATAACCAGGGAATTATTTATACAGACCGTGCTTTATATTCTGGGATAATATACAATCTTATCCTGTGGGTGCTCAAATTATCAGAGCTACTTGTATAGATTGACGATTTTACGATTTCATCTGGGTTTTTGTTCTTTATAATTACACGAACTAAGTTTAATTTCTTTTCTGGATTTTTAGTGCAGAATTGTTTGGTAAAAATTATCCACTAGGTAATAGAGTAATAATCCAAGTAAAAAGATTATTCTGCGAAACCTATTTTTTTTAACTTTTAAATGATTTGGGAATGGAAGGATTAATGCCGACAGGAGGCTGACTCGATATGACGGATTCAGCGTCAGTTTCGTTGCGTGAAAGCGATCGTCTAGGCCGGTGGTCGCCGCGGGAGGGCTCGCCTATCCCCCGTTTCCGGCCCACGGAAGCGACCTGTACAGCCCCTCCTATTTCTGCTCCGGTGAAATCTGTGTCAATGGTATTTTCGTTTCGTTTTCGCCGCGGACAGCTGACAATCAGCGTGATCACGCAGCCGGTGGTCGCGTCTCGTCTCGCACAGCGCGAGCTATTCGCCAAGCTTGCGACTTTAAGATCGCACAAAAACAGCCGACGAATTCGAGTGTTCCTTCGCAACTTTGATCCCCCCATCATTGCGTTTTCAGGTCATTTTCTACCGTCGTGCGACGTTTTCTTCATTTTTGTGTTCGGAACGATCGCGAGTGTAGCCTGATCCAATGAACGAAAATATTGTGGTCCGTGCGTGTGATGTTTTTACTCCGGGAAGTGGCTGTTTTGGGGAAAGTTTGTGGATTTTCCGGTTGGAAAAATCATCCAATGGAAATTTCAGAATTTCCATTCGGCCACACAGTTCCAATAGTAAACAAAAATTAGCCCGTGCAACGTTACAACGTCCACCGTGTTTATACGCTTGTGGCCAGTGGCAAAATGACGAACTCTACAGTGTTTTCCTCGTTCATACGCTCACGGAAAAGTCAAACGAGAGACAGTAGCGAGTTGTCACGAACGATTTCCTGGTTAAAATATTCCCGATAAAGGAATCCGATGGAATAACGTTCTGTCGTGAAGTGAAATGATAGAGCAAAACCATTGGATTCGGAACCAATCGTGATCCATCAATTTCCCCTTCTCTAATATGTATCATTTTATCTCAAATATCACATGCAGAATATATAGTACATAATAATATATGAATATCACTTAATAACAACGAAGTTTCAACCCTTCTGACTGCGATAGTTTACGCGTTTCGATGAATTCCTGTTGGTTTAACGTTCAGTTTAGTTAACAGGACACAGGTTCCCCCGTTCTTTACCCACGTTAACCTCTTCAATTTTATCATTGATTCAGCACAATCTCTTTATCTAATATTCTTCCCTTATCCTTCAACGAACGTATAGGGAGATGTTTAAAAGCTCCAGTTCGTGGCGGAACGGTCGATTGCGACTGCACCGGGGGGATTTAATTAGGGAACAGGTGACAATGTTTCGTTGATTGGAGTAACTTTCCTGGACGACTCGGCTGGACACACGGATCGGCGAACGTATAAGGTTCATTAAAGGATAATGACGGCCCATTATTACGCGGTTCGCGATCCCTCCTCTTCTATCCCCTCTGGACAAATGTGTCTCGTCGATGGAATTATAATAGGCGACGTTTCCACGTTTTCGCCGTTAATTATCGCGATTTAGCTCTCCCAGTTCTGTCTCGGTCGGTCGGATTTTCGCTGTTTCTGTTTTCCTCACCCCTCCCAAGCCTTTGATAATTTTAATCGCGCTCCATTAAATTGTTTCGACCGTGGAAACATATAACACTTCGGTCGACGGTGAATTTATCAGAACTCTGGGCGTGATCACTCTCGATCCTCCTGTTATACCGTTATATCGATTCTTGTTTCTGGTCGTCAATTTTGGTCGCTACTTGTTCGAATGAAAATTAATCCGATCGATTTTCGTTTCGACTGCTATTGCCAAGATTTTGTTTGGTAATTCGACGGAAAAACATTTGTTTATCATTTCGCGCCTTTTCTTTTTTTCTTTTTTTTTTTCTTTTCATGGAACAGATGGGAGCAGCCGGAAAATCCTTCTGGAATACGGATAAATACTGAATAAACATTTGAATTGGTGGGGGAAGATATGTACATAAATGACAACAAAATGCGGAAATGTAGCCAATCCCTGTGGAATTTCAAACAAACGTTCAACTTGTTACATTTCAGTGTTCGTCTTTTTTTTAGCTGAAATAATGTAACTTGGAATAAGATGATTATGACTTGGACTAACTCCAGATTTTGAATTTATTTTGCAAACTTCAGTGCCAGTGCACTAATTGATCGGTGTTTAACTCTCTGTATTTAAAATAAATTTCCTTGATAGTTTTCGGCGTCGTTAATCGCTTTAGCAGATGAACGGCTCATTTTACGGTATTACAATCTTTAGAAAAAAAAGGTAAGAGTTTTCGTTGCTAGACGAACATTTCTAAAACAATTATATAAATAGTAAGAAAAATATTTTATACATATCGGGGTAAGAATGAATCGATGGTATTAAAAAAAAAATCATTCTCCAAAGTTACGTATACGATGCCTTTCTAAAATCTGTTAAATTATTCATAACATTTTCCAAACAGAGCTGGCCATAGTCTACCGATCCTAATTAAAGAATTATTATTTATCAGGTGTATGCTCGGGGCAAACGGTGAAGTGCATACACATTAGTCAGAGTCAGGGATTCGCTGTCGTTCGAACGGTTACGAGGGGATGATAGTGGGCCACCGCAAACAGTCTGTGGGGTTGAAGGGGGAGGTTGTTTGCTCGCAGGGGGACGATAACGTCGTCGGTTTTTCCTGCGTCAGCACCGGCGCGCCAGGCCTTTCCAGCTTGCGTGTCCAGGCTAGTCCAGGTCGGTTCCTTCAAACTTGAACGAGCAGGATCAACAGGTGCCTCGAGGATTTCTCTAGCAGCGTTCTAACGCGATACTTTCCCGAACCTATTCCGAAAGGTAGATAAACAGGCGTCGCCCTCGATGCCCCCCACCCACCCGTGTCCGACGTATTAACGATAGAGAGGATCGGTTGGCTGCCAGGAAGACCCATCGATCCGCGAGTTCTGTGTACCTACGTCAAGTGCACATTCCGCTACGAGAACGATTTTCGATCGGTTGACGTTGTTTTTGGGCCACCAATTGTGTGCCCATATCGCTGAGCAAACTCGAGTCAGCGGTATAATAATTATCACTTGTGCGGAATGTTTGCAATCATTTGCAGATTATCGATAAAATTTGTATCGTGTTACGAATTTTTTTACCGATTCAATTTACCTCGAAACAATTGATTCTTAGTTTTCATAAATGTGTATACTTTTAATGTTAATTTTATTTTGAGTGTTCTATGCCTTGGTACTTTTAATAATTGTATAATGTAAGAGTTGTTCTATGGGTGGGCAATTTTTTGCCAACTAAAAGATCACAAAATTATGCCATCCATACTGTATTTAACTAACTTTGGTATACAACATTGTTTCGCTGTATAGTGTAGACGCAGCTTTACGATGAGGATATCTCTGTAGGTGCATGAACTTTCCCAGTAGTCGTTCCATTTTTGTCGATTATTCATGGCTTTTTCCCTCTCGAATCCGCTACGTATTTTCCCTGGTGCGGACGCGAAAAAGCGTAAAACGCGTTTCGAAATTATGCGACCAGCCGGACCCGCGGTTACTCGTGCAACTGCATCGCGGTGCATTGTCGCGAGTGCATCGTTGCACGCGTGGACGCGATTCAGCGCGTATCGCGTTCGCTCGTCGAAAAATTTCAGCAATTTTCGGAGGGCCACGAAGAATGCTGCTGATGGTCGTTAAAAAAAAAGGAAACAATATCCACTGTGCGAAGAGAGGCTTGGTGTTTCACCTGGTCGCGGGAGTTCCTCGTATGTTTTCGCGGGATTGATGAATATTAACGGGGAACTTGTTGACAGGTTAATTCGGCTGGATTTATGATTTTTAAATTCGGGAATTCGAGAGGGTGTCGGCGAAAAATGGACTGCCGCACTGTTTCGATGAATTTTCGTTTCGAGCGGTTGGATTTCGAGAATGCTCGTACGAGGGAATTTTATGCGTTCAGGATTCTTTATTCGGGTTTGGTGTACCGAGAGAATTTTCTGTTATTAAGAGTTATTTATGAAGTTGGTAATAACAGTATATAATATGCAGTAGAATAATCGTTTTGTGTTCCGATGATAAATGGTATCTCGTATGGCTCGGCGTTTCCGATAATCGACAATTCGGATAATCGGCATTCCACTGTATCGTCGAACCTCGCCCTATAGTGATTTCCATTACAGTACATTTTTCATCTTATACACGTAAATTCTATAATAATCGCAATTAACCTTTTAACGTCCAGACCCTAAAATCGTTACTTCAAAATTATGAGACTTACAATATAGGTACATATGTTATACGTGTATCTTATTATTTTGAAGTCGAAGATATCGATATTAAGCCAACCTATTTATTTATATATTTTTTAAGGAATACTTGAATTTCGCTTGTGACAAAAGTTAAATATTAACCGGTGACACGATTTAACGCACTTATAAAATGAGTGTTGCAACATTAGGAGTTAAAGGGGTAAGATACAGGTGTTACGTCGACAGCCGTGCGAGTTTCACAGTTTTGAACCGACCTTACGATGAGAAGAACGATGCTTAGCCGTATCAAGTTCTCATAGTGAAACAGTCCATTATGCATTTTTACCACTGGCGATTCGGCGATGGAACTTTCCAAACTTTTCTCGAAGTTTCGCCGCGA
The DNA here is from genome assembly GCF_001272555.1 of Dufourea novaeangliae. Taxonomy (NCBI): domain Eukaryota; kingdom Metazoa; phylum Arthropoda; class Insecta; order Hymenoptera; family Halictidae; genus Dufourea; species Dufourea novaeangliae. The sequence goes on along the minus strand of NW_015374114.1, from coordinate 1,825,200 downwards.
AAGAAATTTGACTGAGCATCACGGGCATCGAGCGAATCGGAAATTTAGGAGAGAGATATTCCACGACTTTAAGAATCGTGGAATTCGAGAGCTTGATTCACTCGAAATATTCTTAATTTTCCGTCGTGGAAAATTTATCGACGCCCACGTCGTTCCTGGTATTCGTGAAACGGAGCAAGCCTGAGATCCGATGCATCGATAACTTTAATTTTCTCCCCACCCGGCGACGTTGTTTGTCCGCGCACGGGGATGGTATCTCGTGTTTTGCATTTTTATTGCCCGCGAGGAGGCGGATGGGATGTGTTGTTTCGGAAAAGTTCGCGCCGCGGATCGTTTAGAGATTCGCGAGGCAATCGTCTCGGTCTCGTAAAGAATGAAACGAACGAACGAAAATACCACGGGTTTGAGTCTCTTCGACCTCGGCCACGAATATACAGTGGATAAAAAAGAAAAAAAGGATGCTCGTTGCTCGGTTCTCTTAGGAAAAACACGTTCTACCGCGTATGTAAACTACACAATGGTGTAAGAGATTATATCTGAACGTTCAGCGTTAGGTTAATGGAAAACGAATGATCGATCGATATTTATGTCTGTAGCGTTGTAACTCTTGATAGTTTGTACAAACAAATCAAAATGCTGCTCGCCTCAGTTCATTTTAATTCTACGTACCAAAATCTTTATCAGTCCTATGAAAACAATTGCCCAAGTTCTACGGATTTTGTACTTATAGTAGAGACAACTGGTACCCTTAACATGTTAATGCCCATTTCTTTTTCATTGATCTATTCGAAGATTAGAGATTGCACTTTGCGTGATACTACTTTGAATCAGCCTATAACAATTCATTTTATAAGTCGACGAACGGTTTTAGGTCACACGACTTAATAGAACGTTTCTATTCATTCTGAAGTACTCAGCATACGTGGACATCTTGTGAAGGTACTCTTGAATCGTCCTGTAGAATTTCGATTACAATATCGATTAAAAGTGTCTCAGGAAACCAGTAGGTTTAAGTCCACGGATTGCAAGAATACTTGTTTATTAGGACTTCATTTGTGGAACTATTTTTTAATCATCCTGTACTTTTAAGCTCGACTATAGTTCCCGGTGACTTTAGGTCGCCGCGAGTGGATTCAATCAGGGGTTCGTCTATCGGCCAATCTCTTCCATCGATAGTCTCCCATCGCAGAAACCTCTTTAAATCGTCGGGATGTCTCGCTTTACGACGCTTCGGAATGTATGCATGGAAATCGTAAACGACGGGAATCGTCGATTCCCTCGGCTGGAACGTAATTTCCTTTTAAATAAAAAAAAAAGAGAGTCTGAACGCTGAATCATTTCCCCCCGTTGGCGATGAGAGAACGCCGGAACCAACCGGGCCGCCGCGCCTCGGTGAAATAATTTCGAAAGTTGTGCCTCTCCGCCGCAGAAAAATCTCTATATCATTTTTTTTTAAATCGATGGAAATGAATTTCACCGGCAAATATTTGCAGCGGAAAGTTCGCCCCGAAATTGGGTTGGTTTCCTGTTTCGAAACTTTCTCGATGCGGAGAAGCGGAAACGGTTTAATTCGATTACAAATTTTCCGTGAATTTCGGTAATATGGTAGAAAAAAGGTGAATGGTCTAAAGAGAACAATAATGCATGGAACAAATCCTCCACGGTTAATACTAAATTGATGCGAATTTCTTGTAAGATCAAAAGAAACCTACGCCACGTTGAAACCTTTACGTGTTCTCCGAGAGAAGATTACTCTTTCGAATAATATCACATTTTGGTGGAGACAATGGAAAATCGCCATCGGCGGTCGCCATCTTTAAACTTTCACATCGGAAGATTTTAGCCTCTGTTTCCTTCCGAGAATATAACCTACCGATCCGAGAATTCTCGCTCTAACGGACTGTAGACTGCCGGGTTCTGGATTTTCGCGGGTGGATTCCTTGCTACGAATCGAATATTCATCTCCGCCCACGCTGGATCATGGGCGCAGCAGTAGCTAGCGAGTGGCATGGTTAGGAAGATGACTAGGCACGTCGATATGCTCCTGGCTGAAATCTGGCCGCCTGCCCCCGTCGAATTCTCTCGCTTCGAGTCTCGAACAGATCGATGAAAACGATTCGAAACCGTCCCGCTGGGAAAATTCTAACTGATCGTTCGTCTTTTTCGGGAGGATCGGGATCCACTCTTTGTGGTGGTAGTCGATAATACAGGATAATTCGATAGAATAGGAAGAATGCCATTATGCTATAGGTTTTTGAATTCGTCCTTTTATTGGCAACAGGCTTTTATTGGCATTAGGATCGGAATCGAAGGGTGACGAAAATATAGAGATAAAGGGACAGCAGAATAGACGAAGGAGGTGGAGGCGAGCAGCAACTAAAACGGGGCGAAACGCTCGGCAAACACTCGTTGGGTCGGTTCTCGAGGTTCGACTGGCGCCGCGCCAAAATAACCACGCAAACACGGAATACATTTCGCTCAGGTGTGCGCCTCCCGTAAAACTGTAAAACCAAGTAGCCCGCAGATACCCTTTCAATCCTTTGATACGCGTCGCATTGTGAAACGTACCCGTCGCGCAGTGGTCGATTCAACTAAAAAACGGGACATTAAATTGAAAATTATTGACTAATTTGATTTATTAGTGACTAATACGTATAATTGACAAACCTTTTTTCTACTGGATCTTATTTTTAACTGAAAAAATTGAAATAACTGGAAATATCTCTTTTTCCATTGGTTTTTAGATTGGTCTTAGCCTGGTCTTCTTAGTTTTTTTTTTGTATCAACGTTGTTGTTCGATTTTTTTCGTTGGATCGATCTACGCAGCGAACAGCCCCAAGAAAAACTGATATTTCGATCGTGGAAATGTCAGGCTGGACAGCGATTGGAGGCGCACTAGAGCTGAGACGAGATCGATTCTGAAGTTATTGAAAGCTTTATACGTGTTTTCCTTCGAAACACTTGATAAGAAATCACTGGGATTCCGAGACTCGCGTGATCGAAGGACAAACCTGGATTGTTGTTTTATGGAGTCCACCGTGATGGAAAATGGAACGATAGATTGGTACTACTTTCGCGGAAATGGTTGATTCCTTGCAAAACTGTGCTCGAAAAAAGAGATCGTAGTGTGGAAGAAAAATGGATGTTCTATGAATGTCTCGTAATAGCCCTGGTCTTTATTACTGTTCACGGATGATCTTTATGAATCTGGAGAACGGTGAAACTTACGTATCGTTAAGTGCACGCGAGTTTTACGGCCGTGAATAATAAACCAGAGTATTTTGATTGTACCCACTGTTCTCTTGATCTTTGATCAAGATTTTTGTTACAAGAATGGCTATTAACACGTTCGCCCAGCGTCACGCCCTCGTCACGTATTCGTGACGCTGCGATTTTCGTGACAGAGCTGCATTACGTAAAGTGGCGTGCAAAAGCATCGGGCCACGATATCATTGTAATAAGAAACCCCCTAAATATTAAGCTGCTCGAGGAATTTCTTACTGTACATAAGTATCCTCAAATTAATCTATATGAATTTTTCTGTATCGCGACACAATACTTTTGCACGCCATTACCGTCACTGGAGCCGGCTAAAGGAATATGTATTTTTCTACCAGTTCCATAAATGAACCTTCATTAAAATTCTATATCTGGACCCTTTACAACTTTAGAGGAGAGCAAATCAAAGGCGCAAAAATCTTGTAATTTCGAAACTGTGTTCGGTAAGAAATTTAACGAGGAAGATTCCAGACAGATTCCCATAAACAACTACACGGTCCTATTACAGTAAAAAAAAACCCGCGAATAATTGAGCACGTCGACCCCGTACATGAATTTCGGTATTCAGAAGACGAACGACCATTTATTTCCCATCAGCCCGATGCCAGAAATCGTTAATCTTCGTGACGCGCAGGGGGATAAATAAGAAGAAGAATTTTCATATTATTTCCTTGGGGTGGAACGCTGCTCGAACGTATTTCTATGGGGCGTTTAGACGAAACCGTGGGTTAGGAGAAAAAACATGGCCGACCTTTCTCGATTAATCACGGTTCGCGTATATGCGGGCAAGCTTAACGATACGTCTTGGTTCGAAGAAACTCGTTGCTTCAACCCCTCCCACCGGTGTGCCACGTAGCATAAACTCCGAATCAATCTCCTTGGCCCGGAGAAAAACGTGGAAAAGTGGACGGGGACAAGAAACGTGTTCCGTGGGCAGGGTAAGAAAAATCCTCTTGGGAGCTTTGAAATTAAGGGGGTCGCGAAGAGAGAGAGAGAGAGAGAGAGAGTGAAGAAAGATCACTTTTTCTTCTAGTTAATGCCCTCTCGACCCAAGGTTTTTAGCCGTTCCGATCATCCTGGAATATCTATCGTGGCCGGTTTCTATCCTGCTGCCACGAGTAGCTCGCGAGATTGGCCACGGTGCTTTTATTCGATGGGTTTTTGAAGGAATGGCCGAGGGAGGGGGATGGGCGAGGAATCACCGTGCGTAAAGTCTCATTTATCCGCAGTATAGCGGGAAACGCGCGGTCATTACGCTCGTTTGCTCGGAAAGCTTTTACCATCACGCTCGTTGAATATCCACCTCTCGTTGGTGGTAAATACGTGGAGGAATGAGCGCGAAACCTCGGTCAATGAAATGCACGGGGTGGTAGATCTGGATAGAAGATGATGCTGCGTGTAAAAATCAATCAAACGTGTAGAATATAATTTCTTCAAGGCTTGGTTATTGAAAAAATCGAGTTTGAAACGTTAATCTGAAACGCGTGTGTTTGTGTCGACAGAACGTAGCAGCTGCACGATCTATCACAATCAATTTTTACACAGGGTGCGGCCAAAAGTACGATACAAGCGGATAGGAGGTGATTTCTTGTCTAAAAACCAATCAAAAGTGTAGAATATTATTTTTGTCAATCGAAACTTGGTTATCGGAAAAATCGAGTCTGAAACGTACTTCTGAAATGCGTGTATTCGTGCTGACGGCAAGTGGAAACAGAACGGTAGTGAATTATACGCGCTAGTCGAGTCGATTGCACGTGTATCCAGTAGATTTTGGAATTCGATTATCTAGAAACGAAGTATTCCAGTTATTCAGGGGTATCGCCATTGTCATTCCGTCAATTTCCTTGACAAATTCATTTGGCACCAAACAGCTATATTAATTACAAAGACTTTATCCCTCCTCTCAAAAAGAAAATTCCTTTCCACTCTGTCCGTGCCATCGCGAATTCTTAAATCCTTTCAACTCGTCTATATCAATATTCATTACTGGTTCCTCGTTCGCAGACTTTCAAACGCTCGTTAACTCGCGTCTATTCGTTGGAAAGTCGAGATACCGTAATACGGGGACTCGATGGTCCGGTGACATTGTTCGGTCGATAATGATCGTTAAAATTGCACATCACGCTCGCGGATAAAACGGAGATTACGCGAGTTATTTTCTGGTCTCGCGGATGGGCCTTCTAGCCTACCTCGTGAGAGGCTTTATCTGCGCGCCGCGATAATAGAGATTGTCGGATAGGATATTGCGCGCGCGGTTCCGTAAATGTTCGGAGCCTCCGAACGATCCTTTTCGACGGAGCGAGATATCGGGGCTACGGGGGTACTATGGCCCTTCTTCGACCGGCCGTTATGACGTCCGTTCCTCCACGGGGGGAGGTGGGGTAATTAGGTTTTAAGAGTTTGAATTACTATTTTTATGAATAGTGCATTGATTTCCCGGTAGATCCATTCGATTCGGTGTGACAGATATTCGTTTTATTGATAAAAGGGCGATGATTGGCGAGAATATATCTAAATCTTTCAGGATACAACACTAAGGAGTTGTATGCTATTCTATTGTTATGCTATTATTATTTCTAGTATTTTATAAGTACAGTTTGTATTACGATCTTTTTACGTACACGTACACCTTTCTGTTAATTTCAAACACTGTGTGCACATATTTGTTGCCTCTCAGTAAGTGTATCTACAGGCGTGTCATGCACATAACTTTTGATACATCCGGGTAATGGGTGATTCTAGGTGAAAATTAATCTTAAACACGTGCAATGAACAGACGCGCTAGCCAAGCCAATTGCACGCGTATGCAGCAGATCTTCAAATTCGGTTATCTCGAAAACGAAGTGTTCAAATGCAAAAACTCTATTCTATATTTTCGACTTATTTTTTCCACGTAGAATCACCCCCTACTCGCTTGTACGACCACTATGTATAAACACCTGTATAGGAACTTGAAATACTAAATAATACGATATAATTATAACTGTGCACAAATCGAAAGGTACGATTCATTAACAGCTGAAAATTGCACCGTTTAATCGTACCAAGCACGAGAAGCATTTATTGGCTTCGGTCACCGATCGAGGGAGGGGCGGGAGGGGACGAAATTTCCCCGTGCGCGCCGTTCTAATAATTTGCAACCCTCGCGTCGTTTATATCGGATTACGCGACTAACGCCGGCGAGCTTCCCCGTATCAGGGATCGCGATTAGCTACATGAATTTCGCCATTTTCGATCGAACGGAATCGGGCGCCGCCGCGGCGTGAAAACGTTGGTGCGCTGCGCTTGTCGAGGGCATAAAAGGGGCGCAAAATGGGGCGCGAAGGGGGTGCGTGCACGTCGATGGACGCATAACGAACGGAGCAACGAGGACGAAACGCTGCGAGAGATAACGTCGAGCGAGAGGTAATTTGCACGGACGGCCTCATTAACCCCCTCGGTTCGTGACTCTTTTCTTGAAGAGCGACTCTTTCAACGGTTGAAATTTTCCGCAGGCACGGGTGGCACTTTTCGGTATCGAATAACGTGACACATTTTCCGCAGGTGCCTATTGTTCCTGGGCCTTTGAATGAGATATGTTTTTTTTTCGGATCTTCGGGAAACAGGGTTTCCATTGTACGGCGCGCGACAATCATGGGGGAACCAGACGATGCAGCGTGCGCGCACAATAAGCTTTGGATGGAAACGAGGCGACCCGGGCGCCTGTTCTCTCGTGAGATGCCTGAATCCGATTGGTGGGATCTCGTTGACACATACACAACACGGACCCTTTGATCTCCTTGGAACCGAAAATTTTCTTGTTTAGAAAACTGTGTTGCAGGCTTAAATGTGATTGACTCGTAATTTTCCGTCACGGTGAAATCTAAATGATTAGACGAGCTATAGAAACTCCGCCCCCTTTTCCATTTTCACCGTCTCCACGAGATGTTCTGTCGAATTTTAAAAGCCGCGTTGTTGTACCTGTTTTAATTAGAATAATTGACGGTGCTCGGGGATGCTCGGCCCGGAAGCACCACCATGTATTTTCGGTAGATACAAAAGAGGGGAGAGGAGCGCGCGCGTGTTTGATAACCCGGGGGACCGGCCGAGGGTCTAAGCCAGCCGGCATTAATCTTGGTAATAGGCCACGGACACAGGTGAAACGTCAAACTCTCGAGCGGTCCTGGGAGCATTAAAAAAAGAAAAGAAAGTAGCCCGAAATTTCGGCTTCGTGAACTCGAATATCAGCGATAAGGATCGAGGAGGCCGAAAAAAACGTTAGTTGGAGAGGATTATTCGGATGAGGTTGATTACGGATGGGAAAGGGCGGGGGGGGGGGGGGGGGGGGGGGGGGGGGCAGGGGAGAGAGATGACCATTATCACAATTGTAACGGATAGAAATGAAAGTAATGGAAAACGCGTTTCACGGTTGAGCGTTAGTCTGGTGAATAAATTTCGTAACGTTCGTCTAATAGAGTGCGAGGTACCTCGTTACGAGTCTCCTGTGATTCTACAGCCTTAATTCTTTGCGAGATCGTGAATTACCAGAGAGGCTTGTAACCCTTTGCACTCCACTGACGGCATCGTAAAATGCAAGTGTGTAATTCATTACAATGCAAACTGAACACTAAGGAATAAAATTAAAATTTTGTAAATCTTACATATCATTATTAGGAAAGCAACACTTTTATATTTTAGAATGGATACAATGAAGGTATCCTTAGGTTTTTAGTCATCTATAATAAAATTGTCTTTAATGTTAGCCTGTAAACATATTCTTTGATATCGATCGATATCACCTGGAAAACAAGGTCGAACAGAGCACCCACACCTATCTTTTCGACCGTTCGATGTTATTTCCACGTGTCCTCCGATAAGCGCTCGATGTTATCGTCGTCGATGTTTTTCCAGGCGTGAAGGATGGCGGCTGAAGCTTCGATATCGCCAGCGATTAGTTTACGGTCTCGAGCGTGCGGATAGTGTTTTATTATAATTATTCCACCGTGGAACGACGACGTCGCGGGGTTTATAATGGAACTTTCATTGGCCATCGATTTCCTGTCGGTCCGCGTGCAGGGACTCGTCGTTCTTACCGAGAGGAACGATAAAAATATACCGCCACCACCTTGGGGACGGCTCGACCATCGTTCTCCACTCCCTGTTCCCGGTTACGACATACATTCGTGCCGCGGTGGACAGGATAACAGGCCCGGAATACGTTATTTTTGGTTACTTTTCGTTAACGGGAGGCTCTTATCCCCCTCGTGTTTCATTTTCTTCTGGGAATAGTCCCGAAGAACCGAACGATCGAATCTGATTGATGCGTTGGGTGTCAGGTACATGTCTGACTAACGTAGATCACTTCCGTTTTTATGCCGACGAGAGCTTATATAAGTCGTGATTCGACTCCGGAAGTTTATTCAAAATTTCAGATACCAATATTTAAAAATTATAATGGAATAGAATTTTAATTCTGTACTGAATGCTTTGCTGCATTAACACTGTGAGACGTACATAATATTAAACGTTATGAAAAATCTTTATTGTATTGCATTTTCCAAGTTAAGGGACACGCTGTAAATGCACTAACATCTGTAGTCCAGTCATGATTTATTTACAGTAGATTCTTAATCCTCAATAGCCAATCTGTTCTTCGTGACATTTTGTTGAATATAACAGGCAACAAGAACTATTTCTAGACAAATTTGATTGAAGATCACATCTTGATATTTGAAATTAAGTAAAATTTCTACAAGACTATTAAGGTATTAGGTTACTAAGAATATTTTCTTGTACACTTACGATTGAAAATTTTTACCAAAGGTTCCTGCTGGGTTGTATTAACGTGAAGCTTGCAGTCTGTCGCTCACACTGCGGTGTTTGTTTTGCCAATACGATTGTTGACAGCGACGCCTCATCAAAGTTCATTAAAGTCCCTTGATAGGAGCGTTGAAATATTAAGTATCGTTAACAGTAATCGATGGGCCGACGCGCGCAACAAGCTAATGGATTCTTAATATATCGAGACTGAAAAACGCCGGCTAGATTCCCCTCTCCCTCCCCACCCCACTCGATGCTTAATCCGTCCGCGCTTCGATCGCGGGCGCACCGCCACGCGACTAATCAATGCAACAGGCAGCTATAGTCCCCAATAAAATGCTAATGGAGCCCCTGTCATCGGTGTGTTACAACGCCCCGCGTCGGGAGAAGTCGATTGCCAGGAATCCATCGGCCATTCGAATCATGGAAATTCCGTCCTGAAATCGCGCTTCATCGCTACCTATAACATGCCGGGCGTGAACAATATCAAATGAGCGTACGTTGCAGAATTTCGATCGGTTTACAATCGATTCACTTTTATTGGATCGTCGAAAATAGTACCCCCATTCTCTGGCCCACTCTGTATTTTACAACAGAATTCGAATCTTGCGACCAAGACAGAATAATGCAATTCCATTTTTCTCAACATCTTTTTCGAAATGAAATAAATTGTTTTTAAACGAGGAAGCTGAAGGAGGAATGTTTGAAAAGACGAAAAAGAATATAATTCTTCTACGAGAGGAATTTCGTCTCTTTTAATGCTGGCGAGTAGCCCAAGGATTTTATACATTTGTAATATCTAGCTTGTAAGGTATTTAAACTTTTAATCTGTTCGCGATTCCGACCGATTGCAACTTTGTCAAAATTATATTTATACACCATTTAGTAAACTAATCCTTCTAATTTCATAAAAAAGTATCCTTTCTTTTCCCACATCGATACGTTCCTGAAATACGAAGTAATCACCACGATACTTTCCCCCGTCGCGTTACTCGGAATTTACGTGGGTTCCCACTGGCTAAATAGTATTAGCGCACTAACAAACAAAATACAGCCCGTGAGAGGTGTATCCCGGTTGAATCCCTGGCACGTCGCTCGTTACGGGGCGCAGAGCCTCGGTGATGGCGGGCCAGGATAAAAGCTCAGAGCTTTGCCCGTGTTTACCAGCACGGTGTGCTTTCCAGCTATTGCTTTCCGCGTGAAAGCTCACTTTCCCACTATTTTCCTCAGTCTCTTTGTCTCTCTGTCTCTCTGGGAGATATGGCGGACGAGAGGGATATCCTGGAGATCGGGTCGATGAAAGCCAACCGACCGAATCTTCTTCGATTCGTAACGGGAACTGCTCGTTGCGTCCTCGTGCTTAATTCGCGGCCGTGTTTGATCCTTAATTGAAGAAAACTCCTCAAAGGATCCGTTTCGCTCGAGATTTTCGCCGCAGCGAGCGAATATCCGCGCGCATTCGAGCTTTCTCCGCACCGAGAATCGAGCTAAAGACCGAAGATGGAAATTTTTCGTAGATCGTACTTCGTAGTTGACGAGCAATCGTGCTGGAATGACGGATAAGATATACGGATAATTATGAGATTCGTTGAAACCGAGCGACCAAGGGTTTTATCCTCAAGCAACCCTGTTAACGATTCTCCTTGCCAGGGAACGTAACTCTGGCAGTAAACGTTTAATCAAATTCCAGGGACGGGGCCTTAAAGTGGACTCGCGAATTTGCTCCGTGAGTGGGAAGTTTCGAGCAGGGGGAATAAAACAGGACACTTGTTAGTTACCGTTCGTAACATTAGCGTGAGATGTTTCGTTGCAATTGGTATTACTGTTATTAACGTTTTTATTGTTTGTTGGATATGTAATGCAGTAATCGAGGTACAACAAAATATAAATGTACAATGTATGAGCTAAATTATAATCACTCGACAAGTAAAGCTCGAATTTGATTAAAGTCAGGGAGAGGCAAGGTAGGTGTAGCAGCCTTTTATGAACAAATCTGACTTTGGTAGAGAACATTTTTTAAAATTCCCACGGGAAAGGATTGTACTAGGGTACACGCACCAATGAATGAACACTTGTGAGATTTTGTAATTGAGATAATGAACATTTCTAACCAGTGGCACGAATATTATTTGATAATGAAAAATGGAAAAATCAATATTTAATCATTTGCTTATTTTAACAACTTCTTTTGCTCGTTTTTATATATACTTTTCATTCACTAGCACGTGTTTATTTACCGATGTAGTATGTCTACCCTGCGGGACAGAACGATCTGCGAAAACGCGTGAAAGATAGACGACAGGTAAAGTGAATGGAGTCGAAGATTGATTTCTAATAGTTCAATAGACGAACGTTTTCGTAGCTCGTGATTTCACTGATTTGCCGTGGACACTCGTTCCTTCGAAGCGCACTCAACGTTTTACACGCGCGACTCTCTCGCGGTCGTGGTTTACGATGCGTTTTTACAACCATGCAAATTTCCCGGGTGTAAAACGTGAACTCAAAACGTTAATACCATGCAAATGTACACACTTGGCCGGATTCATCGTTACCATTGTTCCTCGCGCTATACATGCTCGTTATGCGACAATAATTAATGTTTATGAACGATGGAATTGTATTTAATGCGCTGCGAAACTGGGTCCAGAGTGGTGTAAGAAAAAACAAATTACAGGCTCGGCAGTATACAGGGTGAACCATGAATCGTGATCATTAGAGATTACTCTGTTATTAGCAGTCCGATCGAAAATGTTTTTATCGGGTATAGCATGGTTTTAAGAGAGCTTTACCGTAATTATAGCAAGTTTTTTGTCAACTCTTTTTTTTCATGATTTTTTAAGGTCATCCGTTGGAGGATTTCAAGACGAATTTGGTATCATAACATAACATGTGTTTCTTTTTTTTTAATTGATTTTTTGAAAGAAAATTGAAGGTGACCTTGACAAATCATGAAAAAAGGAGTTGACAAAAAATTTGCTATAATCACGTGAAAGGTCTCTTGAAACCATGCTATACCTGATAAAAACATTTTCGAAGCTTACGAGTCTCGCAGTTCGAGGTTCGACGGGGAATCTTGGACTTTGAGAATCGGAGATCCGAGTCACCGTGAACTCGAGGCGCATCCCGTTCAATCTCATTTTACCTCCATCCGGTTTAGGCGCACTCGTTTCGTTTTCTCGAACCTTTCTGGTCTCTCCTTTTTCCGGCTCGTTCGAACCACATCCCGCGAAATACCCGTCGTATTTCTACCGTGATGTCAGGGGGAAATGGTGGACCGTATCTTGACGGGGAAAATGCGTGATATATGCCCTTCGAACCGAGAAACGGAAGGGGCACGCCCTTCGGCGCACTTGTGTTAACCCTGCGAGGTCACGCGAGGACGGGGCCGACTTCGCCCAGGGAAAGGTCCCGTTTGCGTGTCGAAGACGCTCACTTCCGGTCACGGGGCTATACTTGACGGCCGGAACGGAAGCCCTGGAATTGTTTCGTTTAACGGACCGACGGAAATATGAATCTTCGTGAGCAATGCTCTTTCCGGGGAATTCTGCACACGTATCTTCTCGCGGCACGGTGTTCTCGCATTCTACTGGGCTTGTTTTTCGCGTGTATTACAAAATTTCAGAGTATAGAACTTCAGAGGTACGAAATTTCAGGGTACAAAGTATTAGGTTATAAAATTTCAGGGCATAAAGTTTTAGGATACAAAGTTTCAGGGTATAGAATTTCAGAGTACAAATGTTCAGGGTACAAATTTTCAGGATACAAAATTTTAAAGTACAAAATTTCACAGTACGAAGTTTCAGGGCATAAAGTGTCAAACCACATTGTTTCAGGGTACAAAACATCAGACAGAATTCTTCGATATTTGTGTAATCAAAGAGAATCGACTCCTGCAGGCGATATTTATATTGTGAAGCAAGCATCGATTTTAGCCACGGAAATCCTGGCTATCTTGGTTGTATTCCACTCGAAAGCTCCATTCCTGTAAAATAAACTGAGACGATATTCCAATTGAATTCTTCTTACGTGGAGAGGAAGATGCAGGTATTCCGCGTTTCAGTCGCGTGACCGATTAATCTTGAGCTTCGCCGCGAAATTGGAAGGTAGTTCGATTTAAACACTCGAAAAACCGGGACGTAATTTCTCGAAAAACGATTCGTCGAACCTTGGTACCGCGGGTTCTCGGTCACGTGGGCCGTTTCTATCCAGCAGCGGACTTTAACAAGATACGATCTGTAATTCATGAGACGACCGGCAAGAAACAGGACGTTCGAGCGAGAAGGTAGCCGGAAACTGGGTAGTGATCCAGGGAATTTATTAACCACGCAGGATTTATCTCCCACGGTTATTTAGATCTCGCGGAATCCCAACGAACAGATTCTATTGGCTCCACCGTTCCGCGAATATTTACCTTCGACGATAACCATCCTCGATGGCAAGCATCTTCTACCGAGAAACAAATCCTCCATCTCGAGAAATCCTGTTTACAAAACGAAATCTTTCCGCCATGATTCTGAATCCAACTGCATCGTCGAGCGCGGGAGGATCGAGAAGAGAAAGAAAAAAAGAAGAGAACAGAACAGATTATCTTTTATCCGTGAACTTTATGGTTGAAGTTAAGACCTCTGGCCAGGACCTGCTCCCGTGTATGCTGCCGTTTGTTTGAACAAACCTCGCCTAGGAAACTTCGCGACGAGCCAGAACCATACGTTCTGCGGAAAATCCCCGATATTCCCGAACCCAAGACGGAGAAAAGGATTATTCCGCGGTTCTATGGCGTGTGTGTGTGTGTGTGTGTGTGTTTAGTTTCTGCTTTTAGCATTTTTACGGTTGCGCGAATGTAGCGATTCTTTCGTGATCGGTTCGCTGGGTATCGGTTCGTTCGGCCGCTAAATCGAGAACGAACCAGCAGTTTTCCCGGTCCCCGCGGGACGATCCTTCGTTTTCTCCATCGTTCCCGATAACCCTCTCCTTTTCCTTCTGCACGTTCCCTGGCCAATCTCTCTCCCCCATAGGATCTTTCATGGTCTTCCGGCATCCATGTCTCTATCGATCTGGCTGGCGGCCGGGACGTGCACCCAAGGCCGGTTTGGGCGGGGCCGTGGATCGAGGCGCGTGTTGAAAAAAAAGAAAAAAAGAAAAATGAATAACAACCGATCGTTTGATACACTACTCGCGTAAGAGTCTGGACGGTGAAATTCGTGGAGGCATTGGACAAAAAATGTTCAATCCTCGCCGACTGTCGTTTTGCTTCACGCAGCGGCGCGTCCACGCTCCTCGTTTTCCCTGGAAAATTGAAAGGCTCTCAATGTGTTGCGTCAAATTTTACGCTTTCCGTTCGCTGAACGGGAATCGGACCGAGATCGTAATCGGTTTAATTTCGGGAGGCCTTTGTGTCCTTTAGTTTCGAGGAAAACAATATTTCCGTCTGTTCTGTTGTTGATCTTCTTAAAATATGAAATTGGTACCTCCACACTGTTGTTCACTTGTTAATATTCGAATTTGTACCGTTACCGAATCGAAATATGGCGTATCTTGCAGGTATATCTAGATAGATTGGAGAGCCGAGAGTTCGATGATAGGATTGCCCCAAATTTCGAAAGATTTCCGCGGGATTCCCGTTTATTGGCAGAGGCATCGATTCGCGTTATGCCGCGGCGTTACGGCGTGTCCTTTCTTTTATTCGGTTTTTCGCTACCTCTTTTGTCCGTGTTCCCTCGGCGTGAAGAGGGAGAGAGGCTGGCTCGTGTCCAAGGGCGCGGAACGGATCTCGAGGAAAGAAGGATTCGAAATCGATGCCTGTTACCACGGTCGCCCCGGGGGCAACGGAGGGGGAAACACCTCTCTCACGCTCCACTTTCCAACCTTTCGGACCTTTCGCGCGATGGCCCTTCGGGACTTGGCTTCCATGCTGAAGGATCGACTAGCGGCCACGTCCGATTGCATTCTCGCGATTCCTCGATCCACTCTACTTATTCCCCTGTTCCCTTGTTTCGTCACTTCGTCGACAAATCGACGCTCGAATGCTCTTCCCTACAGGATCCTTCTTTTCGTCTTGATTTCTGGACCCCTTGAAACTTCTTGTGAGAGTTGTTCCGTTTATTCGTATTTGTTCAGGTGAACCGTGAACTAGGTTTCTGGTTTATTTTATAGAGAGCTGGAAGGGCATTTGCGGGCATACCTTGTTTGTGGAATTATTCAGAATTTCACTCTTGTGCACCAGTCTGCGTTCGTTCGAGACGAAACGAAACGGTTATTTTAAATTATTTCTTGCGACAAACGATATGGATACCGATCGGGTCTAAGCTAATACGGTTCCGTGATTTAATTTAAATTTTAGATTAACGTTATCCAATGAATACCTATACTCATGACCACCAGTACTGGAATATCTGTTTACGTCGAATAAATTCAGATACTGTGCGTCACTTTTATGAGTTTATTTCTACGTAAGAATTAACTGCTCGTTTTTACATACTCCCTAGGCAAGATGCAGTCAATACCATTCACAATTTTTCGAATTAATTACTCGAACATTTCCCAAGTGTTAAATATTTGCACGATGACTAGCACATATAGTTTCCTTGCACAATATAGTCTCCATGTACAGCGGTAATCAGCCGCTCCCGAATACTCTGTATCGACTCGAGATCTATTTCTAAAAGCACTCAGAACCGCCTAACGCAGGCCGCCTTGACCGTGTTGCCCGGGAACATTAAAAGAAAAAAAGAAAAATTAACGACCCTCAGGGGCCGGACAGACACGTGTAAACCGTGAATTAAATCCATCGTTCGAACCGCTTTTCCGAGGAACGGGTCGAAGCTTCCATTAAAGCGTCGAACCGCGCCAAAGATATATTAATTACATCGTCGTGAATAAATATCCCTCGAGGGCGGCGGGTTCGCCCCAGAAAAGCCACGAGTGTCGGTCTTGGTGCATGGTTAGGTCTGTTGATCACCCAGTAATTTATTCTGATCTTCTTCTCGCGCACCGATTACCGGACACGACAAGAAACCGAGTGAACCGTGAACCGTTAAAGAGGCTAATGAAAAAGGGCAATTATGCTTGTGGGAGCCCGGTCGATTCGTGACGCGAGTGACCGTTAAATGTCACGTCCAGTACAGGGGGATATTATTTTTAGACAATCCTCAGCAGCAACAAGCTACCAAGATTTTGTGCTTTCGAACCGAAAGAAAATTTAAACAAAAAATATTGCATCATATGATTACCATTATTAATATTACTAACGTATCTCCATCATGCATCATTATATTACACATTGGACCTATAGGAAACAAAGTTTGACAACTGTACGAAGAATGAAATATTAATTGCAAAATCATTTTTTAACCCTCGTTAAGCGATGCAAATTTAAAAGTTTCAATGAGAAGATCTCCGCGGACAATATACGGTAAACCCTATTAGCTCGAAGTACAGTACAGTCGCGATAATTACTTGTATTTGGGTCTCTAACCTATGTCTGTTGAAAGAAACAGAATACAATGCATACGACTGGTCATAAATCTCAGTGTTACATAACTTATTTGTGAATATCTCGGAAACTAAGGCCGGAAACGAGGGCTGGATCTCCGTTACACGATTTCCAGAAAAACAACGAGGTATATGTATATTCCATGCTGCATAAAGATCGAGAGCGTCGAATCGTTTCCGGTTGTAATTCCAACTTTTCAGTCGGCTACTCTTCGATGGAACTTTTCTGTTCGCATCGTGAGGATCGAGGAGACGGACACGTAGGTGAAACTGCCACGGAGAAGTTCCGAGGTCGAAACGTCGTCGACGGGAGTCGCGGAGGGGACACGAGCGAAGTGTTCTTACGCGTTTTGCGCCAGTAGGGTTGGAACGTCCACTTCCGGTTCCGAGCGGCCGCGTTCCACCGGCCTTGGAACGTCGCCAACGGTGTTTCCGCGTGGCGTGAATCGCGAAGCGTCGGCTGAATCGCCAGCGGGAAGCTCGCGACCACCTGGAAAAGACTTCAGTCGAATTTACACCTCTTCACTTTGAATGTTTCATCGAAAGTGATCATCCAAAGTGACAAGGGAACAGAGTAGAGCCATTCTCTACGTTTGCTTTTTAATTAGTTCTAACCTACTCAAATCAGTATAATGCTTTAAACAGTATTTTTTTTTGTTTTTTTTTTCAGTTTTTCGCGAACCTCTTGTTAGACACAATGCAGTATTAGTGATTTAAGTAGGTTAGGGCTAGTTAAAAAATAAAAAACAAAAGATTGGCGGCAGTCGCATGTTGACGTACACGTTGTAACAGACGTATACGTGTAGACAAAATTCATCGTAGTAGCAGCAGTTTTCCGCGAATATTTCGGAAACTAAAAAAGACCGCCTTGACAACATATTTCAAGATAATTGAAATCGGAGCTGGGGACTATATTTTCATTCATTACCACATCTCCTTTCGCACAGGATATTTACGATGTCCATCTGTAATATCTGCCAATAAAGCAGACCCATATGCACCAACATTTTTCGTTCATACATTGATGTATGTTCTACATACATTGATTCGTGTTCTACAATCCGCGGGTTTGTGTTCACCATTTTTGCCGGTCAGAAAGTATAATCGATCCAACTGCTTCGTTTCTATTGTATAAGCGAGGCAACGAAATTGTATATATATATATATACGAATCGATCGTAGTCGTGATTCGGTAAGGGATATATATAAAAATCTCTTGCTAATGATCTAGAACCGATTGTTTAATAGATGAAATGAGTAGAGGTTCCGTTCGAGCAACCCGTAACAGACGATTTTCATGATACAAGACGGTGGCTATTGGTGAATGTGGGGTAGATGGTGAAATTTCTGTCAGAAGCAAGGCCTTTACACGAGAAGTTACCGCCGTAATCGGGAAAGCCGCGTTGCCAGCAAGCAACTGGGTCATTCCTAACAAAGTGAAGTCGACTTCGGGTCGAGCCCCGAAACTTTCCACCGGCTACCTTTCAGGTGCAAACGTTATACATTCACATTACACTCGTTTATTTCGTGCCGGTAATTGTCCAGAGAAAGAATAAAAAAAGGATTACCGATTCCGTCCCGCGAACGGTGATTCAATCGTGGCGAGCCTCCACTTTACCCTCCGGTCCCGTTCAGGATTTTCTCCGTTCGTCGTCCCGGCTCGTCGAAGAAGCGTCGAGACCTTTAACGTCGACGGGCCATGTTCCGATTGAATTGAACGCGAGCAGCAGCTCCCCATCTGTTTCTTCGAATGGAGAAATGTTGCATCGGGCCCTGTCCGGCTTGAAATTCGACTCGAGAACCGTCTTTATGTGATATACATTCGTGTTTAAGGTCTGTAAATGAAGACGATTCAATCGAGGTGCTTACCGCTGAGCTTTGATGAATTTAGGCCAACGTTTATATGGTTCGTATGGAGAGTCTGTATCTGTTAATGGAAAAAAAAATTATTAATATTCCAATCCGGAAGAACATCTGCCAGTCGTCTAAATCCACCAACCCAGAGATCAAACGCAGTCCGAATACGGATACACATTTTACGTTCTGAATTAGCGAGAAAGCATATCAAATTATTTCTCCGTTGCTCTTCTACGGGGCGAGTGCGCTCGCTCGCCAAACGTAATCCGCAGTACGAGCGTTTAATTAATACGCCAGAGGCCAAGGAGAGAGAGATAGAGAGAGAGAGAGAGATTGACGGGGTCAAAACGAATGCGTGATTTTTCCTCCTCATAGAATCGGCAGAAGTTGTATTTAATTAAACGCACTTGGGCGCAGTTTTCGCGGAGCGTTTACTGGCTTCTCGTACGCCATAAATCCGGCAGCTCACTCTTTCTCCACCTTTCTCTCTCTACCCGCTTTAATTTCGATACAACCCAGAATCGCTTTAATTCCGCGTCATACGATAGCTGATTACGCGCGATCTCTGTGTTCGCTTTTATCGTCCCATAAAGCTGCACTTAATTCTGTTTGCGTTGGACCATTCGGGATCACCGGTTTGTTGTGTCGCCTCTCCCCCCTATGAAATTATACTTGCTGCGAAACTAATAGCCGATTAGTATCGCGACGAGTCGGTTCCCTTCCCCCTGGTACAAATCCGCTTCGTAATCGGAAGGGTGGCTTATTACGCGAAAGTTCCGGAATAACTTTGTTATTTCATGCCGATTTTATCGAGCCCTCCGTGGCGGTTATACGTTTCGTGTACCCGCGTCTCCTGCAATTATGTAAATTAGTCGTTTCTTTCTGGATGTATAAATAACACGGGGAACGGTTATACGATTCGTTTGTTCGTTAAATAAACGGGTCATGTCCACTTGAATCCTGTATTCGTCTTATAATCTTGTCGATTCTCTGTCTTTCTGTAACTGTGTTGCTATTCCTATTGTATTCGTAACGGTTGAGTGACCGTGGGCGGAGCTTGATTTTGATTCGTTCGTGACGACGGAGAGGTGGGGAGATCGCAGTAGCTGGGTGTCAACCAATCAGGCGATCGTAGAATCCTGTCCACTGTTCTCTGCAACCTTGTTGTTGATACAGTAGACTCACGTTAAAGTACCGTAGGTTAAAGTAGCATTAAGAACGCCCCACCTTATACCCACCATTCACACAGGTGCGCGCACGCCACTATTGGTCGCCTTCTGTGACCAAAGTTCTAATCCAATTGGTGAATCGACCGAGCTGCCACGAGATCCTGCATGCCCATTGGCTCACGTTAAAGTACCGTTTCCTGGAAATGGTCGCTTCTAGAGCACCAACAGCAGTACTTTAACGTGAGTCTACTCTACTATAACTGTGATTGTAGAAGAACAACGCCGTTCAGTGATCTATTCTCGTTTCGATTCTCTCAATTTACTCGAAATAAACGTAGAAATAGAAGTTCCTCAACCATGGCATCGAAAAATTTCTTCGATGGTCGAAGAGTATGGTCGAGCAAAGAAGAAATCGATACAGGTGACTGCATTGATATTTTAAACTTCAATTTCAAATTAAACTTCAAATTGATATCAGCACGAGTACAATACTCGAAGCGTATTGTATTATTCGTAGATAGTTTACAGACAACGGAGCACAGATTGAATTCTGAAGAGATTGATCGACGAGTTTGGGGGAAGAATCTTTGGGGGTGAAGACGAGAATCGAGTGGTCTAAGTGATTCATATTCGTTAGCATAAACGGCGACGAGCGACGGGAGATTTCAAGTTCCACGGGAAACTTCTTAATTACTCGAAAACTTAAGCAATTATCGCGGCGGGGTTAACCGCGCGTGTTAATCGCGTTGCGTGCGCCCACTTAACAACGTAACGACCGTTTAATGCATGGAGGGGAACGGGGGAGGGGGGGGTGGCTGCTGCCCAAGGATGTCGTGACAGTGATCACAGATAACGTCCAGACGATCGCGTGAAATTGTACTTTCTGTTTTCTCGATCGCGTGATTAATTTCCACGGCGATGGTTACCCGGCTCTCTATATTTAACATCGAACCGGCTCAACAAGTTCTCGTTCGTTAACAAACACGTCTAGGGATCTGATTGTGCGGAATCAAAGTCTTTTCGTCGTAACTTTAATATTAATATTTAATATTTATTTATTTCCACGGGACAAGGCCCATTAATTTACAAAAATATTACATTATATAGGTGTCAGGTCTACAAAGATACAATATTATATATTACAATATTACTCTATGCGCGGAGAACGCTAGCGATTGCAGTGGGTAAGAAAAGTGTTGGCAAGACCACTTGTGGAGAACATATGAAATAAGATGTGGGAATTTAGAAATGTATAGATATAATAATAAAACATTTATAGCTTATAGGGCTGTGTGAGATACAACTGATCTGTATCTACATGATTATGCGTGTAACAAGCTTTACCTATGGTATTTTAAAGTCTTAATTGTATCAAAAAATTGAAATAATCTTCGAGAGTCTTGATTCACACATAGGCTGTTTCCAAATTGGCGGTGCAACTCTCAAGAATATGGTTCTATATGCAGAAATAAGTCGGAAATGTCATAATCAATTTTCAATATTCACCTAACACGTATTATGACATACATATTACATACATTGTACTTAATAAGTATGTATTCCTGGTGATAATAAGTAGAAACGGAATGTCATGATCAGACGTGTTAATCAGTTCTGTCCCAAAAACGGAGCATCATTTGACAAAATTTCACTCTACATTTTCGTAAATCTCTACATACGTTTCCAAACCTAAAAACGCCTGAGCGAAAAGAACAAAGAAAAGCGAACAAGTATAATCAGCGAAGCTCTTCGATCACTCGAAAGAAGCTTCACAACAATATTATCTGCTCTTCCAAAAGGAACGCATAAAATCGTTGGAAAAATAAACGAAACAGTCTCGACTCTCGAGTTGATAGACCCATCCGACTAAGCGTGGCAGTCGATATCGCTTAAAAACAGAACGTAAGACGGAAAGATCAATTCGACGAATTGAAAGAGTTTGGCAAGTTCGATGAGTCGAAGGAAAATTCTGGGCAATGTGGACGTGCGATGAATTCGGGAAGGCGCTATGCTCCAAGCAGTCCTCTAGATATCCTTGAACTTTTAGGAAGTTGAAAACCTAAATCGCGTTCCCTACTTTGAATCCCGTCTTATGAGAGATAGAAATATCAGGTTTTCATGGAAAATGACTTTGGGTCGATTAAAAATCAATCTTGTCGCGGCGCAATAATTAGAAGTGACCGAACGCAAACCGGCTGGGACAGCAGCAGCCGGTTCTCTGTAAATCCGAGGCTCACCAGTCCCGACGGTTATTAATTAAACATGCCGTCGGAACAACGGAAGCCGGGCTGAGTCATCGTGGTTAATTAAATTTCCCGACGGAGCAATGGCTTTCGTCGTTCTTTCGATTCGCTTTTCTTCTTCTGCTCTTTTCTGGTCCCCGGTTATTGCATCGCGATTCGGCCCGAAGACAGCGATCTCACGGGGCTCCCGAGGCTGCATTTGTATTCGGGATAATGGTCGACGAGAGGCGCATAATATCTTGGATGATCTTTCGTATTTTAAGAACTCACTTTTGCGACGAATGATTCGGTGTACGAATGGAGGAGTGTTTTGTTTTTTGGTATGGTGATTCATGAAACGATATTTGGTCGTATAGGTTCACGTTACTATTGATGGTAACAACGATAACAAAAGCACTCGGTTCTTTACGCGTTCATAGCACGTAACAATATATTCATTAATGTTGTCACACATAATATATTTCATATATACAGAGTAATTAAATTTTCTTTCTATGCATTCGTTATAATAACATATGGTGTGTACGTATTTCTGTATAATTAATAATACAGCGAATAAAAGTGCGAATAATTTTCAAACGATAGATACACAAACCCCAATTACATACGAAAAATCTAATTCTGTCAATCCGAAGAAATAACCATTTACGTCTCAACATTCACAACGTCGCTATCAGTCGTTATCGAACAGAAAAGAGTTTGGGATCTAGCGGTCGGGATCGCGTCCATCTATCCGCTTGTACGATTTATGCGACAGGGAATACACGGGGAATTATAACGGAATTTAGAGATATACAGCAACGGGGTGGGGGATGGGTAGATCGGAGATAAGCGGCGTGAGGGAGGGACGGAGAATAGGGTTAATCGATGCTGGGACGGAACGAGACTTCGCGATTCCATTTGAATTCCCAGCCACGTAATCCCAACCCCGTCAACTTTCCGAGCAGCGCCCTCCGATGATTATTCTGGCTCGTCGAACGTGGTTATTACACCGTCGTTAAAGCGGCCGTTAACCGTACAAAGGCGTGGAACCGCGAGGATCCCGTGGCCCGTCATCCAAAGGGAAATTAAAATGAGTTTCCTGGAGAAAAGAAAAAATTTACCACGATCTCTAACTTTACTTTAGCACGTCGTGTGCACAGCCCTTTGTGCCATTTAGGGTGAGTCGCTAAGTGTACGGAAATTAAATGTAGGTCATAGTATGTAATTCATTGTGCGAAGCAACTTTGTACGAGAACTCTGACTCTGGAAACATAATCTCTCAAATGGAATTTGAATTCGACGACCGAAAAAATCCTTGTGTTATTTGAGAGTGAAAACAGTTTGAAACCTAAAAATAGACTTTCCTCTAATGGTTAACAAAACAAAATTCACCCATTCGAAGCTTCGTTCGCACTTCAGAATAGAATGAAAATCACTCCGGATCTCTGTGAAGGTTTCCGTGTCGTCGTGATTTTCAACACGTTCGAACAGATGCACGAAACTCTGTGTGTCCATCGACAAGGCAGAGGCGACATGGTATTATTATTATTACTAATAATCGCGGTATTGTCCTAGGAATTCGTCGATGCAAATGCTCACGACGCTTATAAATAGCGTTTTGCATTCCCGGCAAAAATAGCGAAGGCTGTGTGTGCCACTGCGAGCACGAAAGACCAGCTAGCTCTGGTTCAGGCTGCTACCACCCCTCTCGCCCTCTCCCACCCTCGTTATACCACCCCCTTCCACTTTTTATCGGCGGCAGTCCGCGATTAGAGGCGCGTTAAAGCTATCAGATCTCTCGACGATCTTCTTTATCCACGGGGTAGAATGTTCTTGCATGGATCGCCGGCTCCCCTCGATCGATCGATGGATCGCGTAAACAGTCTTCCGTGAAACCCTTCTTGTCGCCAGAGGGTTGCTGTTTACTACCTGCCCTTCGGCTAACTTTGCGACCGCTTCGTCACCGGTGACCCGAATAGCCCCGACGACGATCGCTCTTCTCCATCGCTGTTTATCGATGAAAGATTAGCTCGAGTTCCCTCCCATTGATTTTAATTTTATCGCTCGTCCAGCTGTGTTTGTCTCTCGAAGAACCTCGGAGTGGAATCCGTTTGATTTAAATCTGTGCAGACGATCCTTTTAATCAATTTAGCTACCGCCGCGGAAGACGTGACAGGCTTCTTCTTTCTACGATTAATCGGCAGAAGTAAGGTACACGATTTTTTGGATAAATAGTATTGGGAATAAATGGTGAGTATACAAGGAAGAATCGTGTGACGAGATTAGAGGTTAACTTCATATACTCTTGCGTTTCATCTCGCGATATCTTGTCGTGTGGAATCACCTTTGAAATTTTCGAATGAGAACGAATCTGTTCCAACGTTCGTGAAGACTTTCCATAACATTTTCTCAAATCGGAACTCCAACGGAATTGGATTTCAATTAGGGATGAAGATCAAATACGAACGGTCTTGGATGGTATTATAGGAAGGTGTCGCGAGAAAATTGGGGGATTTTAGGGGGATTCGTTCGGTCCTCGTCAGCGTTCGAGGCTCGTCTTCCCAGGCGTCGCGGCTGCCGGGTCTCTACTATCCGATTAATCAAGAAGTTCGCGCGGCCTCGCTTATAATTCGACCAGGCTGCGCTCGCGGCGGCTTGCAAGGAACCGCGGCCCGATCATCGCCAGACACCTCTCCTCCAATTATTTCTAATCTGTTCTTGTGGAATTACCTGACGCGAACTTCCCTCGATTTTCATTTATTGCGCCGGCTGGAGCGAGTCTGATTACGTCTCCACCTTCCTTGTTACGCGGCTGCAATTATACGGGGTGCCCCATTTAAATCGACCTAGTTGAATCTCCCCGAAACTATTGACGATATTAAAAAATGTTGCAAACAGAAGTACCAGAGAGCACACCTTCTGATGTCAGTAACTTTTCACTGTGTGGACGCGTAGAGGTCATATGAAGGTCAACTTTGTTTTTTTAAATGGAATCTTATATTTTTTAATGCGCTACTTGATGCAACTCGGTATTCCCTACATAAAGTACTACGTTATGAAGTCTCCTACAGTCTCATGAAAAAAAAACATTCGGTCCTATTTATGTTAACCAATGTGACCTTGGTTTCGCTATGTAAACAAAATATTTTTGGAATATTTTTTATCCTCGTTTTTAGAGCACTCGATACCATTAAAGTACGATTCAAAACACTTTTCGATTCGATTCTCATTTCGAACCGATTTTTAACTAATATTTCATCGAGAAGAATTCCATTGTAAGCAGTGAACGTCCGTTTCCGGAGACGTTAAAAACCGCAATTCCCGGAATATTTCGGCGACAGTAACGTCGTCCTGCCCGGGGGCGAAGAAAATATCTTCCCTGCGGAATGGAAGCATTCGCAGCTAAGTGACGGCCTGGAATAGCTGGCATTGCGGCCGGGTCCGAGAATACGGGGGCCGAAAACAGGAATCAGGATGGTCACGAGACCGTTCTTTACGTGACACTAAAAGCGCTTCAAACTTTTTCATGGTCAATCTCCGACCCGGACTTGCGCCGAACTTTTTGCGATCCGATCGAATCGTTGTTCACATCCATTGGACTGTGATTAGTAAACTACGGAAGTTTATGCAAATTCATAATTTTCGATATACCGCTAGTTTAAAATGAAAATGAGACAGAATTTTGAATTCTGCACTAGAGCCTTTACTATATTAATAATAAATTATTCTTATCAATAATACATAAATAGCGTGAAACTTTATTGGAACCTTTATTTTATTGTGCGTTGAAAGACGTTTTCCAAGGACATTTAACGAAATTATGTAGGTTCCATTTATGTCATCCGTTCAAAAGTTCCGGAATTCCTGGATCTCCTCCGGCATTTATTCGTTTATTAAGTAACTGAAAGGTCGCCCCATCGAATCGAGGATAGTCGCAATGGCATGGCAGGAGTTGAATTCTCGTGAATCGGCGAATAAATACTTACGATAATTCCCAAGAGGAACGGTGTTGTATTTATCGAGCCTGGCTCGGACAAGAGAAATATTTTTTCCATTGTTCAACGCGAAACAATTGATCATTCCTTTTATCTGACGGTCTCATTAAGTCCCAACTGAACGCTCGTTGATCCTCAGTAATCTGTTTAATACCACCCTACTTTCTTTTATTCCCTCTCCGTTAGTCGCGGAGATCGGCGAAAATTCTTTTCAATGGAACTCGCCTTCCCTGGAACATCGAAGATATTTTTATAATACCAGATCCCTTTTCATGAACGAATCATTGATCGAAAACTGTGAACTTTACGATCACTGGGATGATTCAACCGCGACAGATATTGCTAGGTTATTAAAAGGCGAAATCGACGGGCTAGTAAAGATTATACGGATAGTTTTAATGCGAAACATAAAAACGTAGATTTTTATGGACTAACGTTCAGAAACTGCAATTAAATTTAATTGTGTTAGATTTGTTGTTGGAGTTATTGTTTGTTGAATGAATTTATTGTTACTAAAAGTTTTGACATCAACAACCTCCTTTTTCATTCGTGGTTGAATTGGTGAAGAAGAAATTCATCTCATCCTTGTGACATTTTTAACCACAAGGCAACGAAATCAAAAGCTCCCTTTATAGATTCCAAGAGCAGTAGAAATGGTGCGGACACGATCAGACACCGAGTTCAAGGAGAACGTTCCCCGCGAACGGATCTCACATGGCTGCTGTCCGCCGGGACACGCGACGACAACGAGTTTAGAATCTAGCGGGGGAATGGTGTACGGATTAGAAATCTATGTTTAGAGAACCACGCCTTGACGGTAGCCGCGAATACTTGCCGCTTAAATGCGCGTCAAGCTCGCCTAAAAGCCGACTCCCGTCGATCGAGCGTCGATCGTAAATAATCCAGCTCGTCTCGAGTGATCGAGCCATCTTCGTCGATCGTTATTATTCTACCAAGCCGTGAAGATCGATGAGTCTTGTTCATCTACAAGGTGTTCGCATAAACAGAACACAGTCCACTATTTCCTAAACTATTTGAAATACAAGAAAACTGTTTATTCACGGGTAATTAAGAGTTAGAGAGGTCAAATTTGGTTTTTTAAATAGAATTCCATTAAAAAACCAAAATGCCATCGTATCTCTTCACATAATAACGTTAAAAAAATACGACATGGCCCGTTAATTAACCCCCTCGTGTCATTCAATTTTCTCTAAAGAGTTTTCTCGTGTTCCAAATATCTCTCTACCATGAGTTTCACAGGTGTACAATCGGTTCGATGAAAATTTCGTCGAGATAAAGACTCACGAGCCCCCAATTAAACCCCTTATTGTAGGGGCCAGACGCGGCTGGAAGCGTGGAATTTGTTAAAGAACCATTTATACACGATCTCCCTCTCTTGCTCTCTATTTTTCTCTTTCTTTTTCCTTCTCGCGGTCTGGGTTAACGAGGATCGAATGTAATGGATTCGAATTTATTTCAACGGGAGGGAAAGAGCGGCCAATGCAGGGGACGGGGTGGATGTATAGGTAGCAGGGGGTGGGGAAGATGAGAATCGATCGGAGGACCAAGTATTTCCTTCTCGTTGCTGGCCACCAGCACGTTTGATAATACGATTCGCGCTCGATAAAAAGTGTCGCTCTCCGCGATTGCTCTCCTCGAGCTTTGTCCACGTACGATGCTCGGGCGAAAGCGTGTTGCAACTAGTGATGGGCGAAAAATTTCAGACGCGACTGTGAATATATCGGGAGCCCATCCTCGAGAGAAAGCAATAGTGCTCCCCCCTCCCCCCTTTTATCGTCGAAAGTATTCTACGATATCTTCTGCGGAAGCTTTGATTACGCGCAGACAGCGAGCTTTTGTTCGATGAAATTCTTGGGCTTCGATATTACTTGACGCCCATTGCTGCTAATAAATACATAGTCCGTTCTCCACGTGCCAGGTACAATTCAATCGTTCCAACGTGTTCTCCATTTAATCCGTGCTTAACATCAGCACGGCGTAAAATTGCTCCCATTTCCCGCGGCCATATTTCATCTTCTTGGCAATTTGTCAACGGCCTCTCGTATACAAATTCTCCGTTTTGTCGTTGAATCACGGCGGACAAAAAATCCCATCCAATACTTCCCGACAAATCCATGCGGAAAACGTTCTTCTCGCCGTCCGAATCGCGTATAATTCAGAGGAACGATCGTTCGGTGACCGTCGCCACGGGTCTTGTTATCCGAGCTCCTGGGCAAGCGTCGAAGCCAGACTCCTGGTGGCCACCGGGATTGCAACGGAGCTATTAAAAGACAAGAACACACCCGCTTTCCAGATTCGCCGCGGACAGTTAACGTTGTCGTCCGAAAATAAAGCTCCGTTCTCACCGTGACAACGGCGAGAACGCAGAGCGCCTCGTAATCGTCGCGATGTTACGAACCAGGAAACGGAAGAATCGACCGTTGACACTCTCGTTATCTATGAACACCGATTGACCGTGTTCG
This sequence comes from Dufourea novaeangliae, assembly GCF_001272555.1. NCBI lineage: Eukaryota > Metazoa > Arthropoda > Insecta > Hymenoptera > Halictidae > Dufourea > Dufourea novaeangliae. Next base: position 1,796,902 of record NW_015374114.1, on the reverse strand, counting down.
TTTCCGTTCGATCCACCATTACTGCAAACTCTACGGGTATTTTCTCATCTTTTAACAATTTCACCACTACGTCACCTAAACACGAGTGATACGTACATTCTAGAGAAGCTGGATTATTTAAGTACAAAAAATATAGTGAAATTAATATTGTAGCATAATTTAAAGTAAAACCACCAGCTTCCATTAACTAAACGTATATATTTTCGACGATGTTTGACTTAAAAAGCGAAATACAGTAAATTCTTAATGATTGTTCGAAGGCTCCTCAGCACTGAAAAGGAGAGATCCTCAGGTGTAACGCTGATGTTTTAATGAGGTTTAGCACAATGATAGAGCTTGGAATTCTGAAATCAATGATACTTGTTTTAGCTGCGTATCGCCATTAGTTTATGAAATATTTAATGTTCAGTGTCAAGGAGCCTGGGAATTAGGAATACTCAATGAGGATTTACTGTATGGCGTGTCTGGCTACATACGGAATTTTTCACTGTGGCAGTCAACGTGTTAAACATAGTTAGATCGGAGTAATGGTTTAGTTCTACAATTTGAAATATCATTTCTATTATCTTTTATCGTCTTATGTTGTTTTATTTATTACCGTGTGACGGATCGTTTATAAACAGATCTGTCGTCGGAACGAAGAGATCGGCGACAAGAGCGAAACAGGTGGAGAAAGAAGAGCAGTTCACCGAAATAGAAGGCGGTCCCATTTCGGGGTGAAACACATCACCGTCCGACAACCGGTCCAACACTGACAAATTTCGACCAACACGTGCTCCAAGAAAGATGTTGCACGAGGAAAAGTATTAAAACGAATCTCAAATCCAAGAGCACGGTGTGAAGCAAGTTTCTCACGGAAATATAGGGCGAAGCTCTGTTAATGGAATCTCTATATATGTATAATCCGACTGACAAGATGAGTCAAGGAGTGCCTTCGCTCCATATACGAAAGAGTTTTTTTCTATCAGAATATCCGTCTTTCTGAATTCAACGGACGCCATATTATATATATATATGTATACTCGTGAAATAGGATCGAGAGAGACAGATAGAGTGAGTTTTAAACGAAGTTGTTGCAAATCCATCGAGAAGATTTCAGAGCTTTCCAGCTCGAAAAAACGTATATTTCCTCTCCTATACGCAGGTTCACCTACCTACAAATATATTTCTAGATCGAAGAGTGGTCCTCCTGAAGACCTCGTTTGTTAATCGAGGTTTAATGAAATTCCTACGGATCGAAATTGACGGGAAACGTATCAGACGTGGCAACGGAAGTTCGTAGCGGGGGAGCCGCGCAAAACTCATTTTAAGCGAATTACTCAGCGGCGCGATCGTCTTTCGGAAGTTCGTTAAGTCATTTCCGGGGACGGGTTTTAATGCATGCCGGCGTGGAGTCTACAGTAGCACGGGACTCCTCGCGTTACGACTAATCCCCTGGGAACACTGTCTACCCCTTCCCAGTCCCCCGAAGTAATCGCGTTTGCGAGCGACGCGATGTTTTGGCTCCGCCCCTCTCGATGACGGCGAATCTCGTTCCGGGGGCATCGCTGGATTAGTTTCATTTTTACGGGGCTCTAAGAGAGAAAGAGATATATGCATTCTGCTGTCGTAGGAAGAATAAAATGGACGTAAACTTTGCCTAATTAAACGGAAGTTTAATGTCCCCACGATAAAGTTTACCGAGCGAAGCTTACATTTTGGACGGAAGATTTTTGTTTGGCTCAACAGACTTACATTACAGTAAATCATCGATGAGTGCTCGAAGGCTCTTCGGCACTGAGTGCTCAGACGTCATCCCCACCACTGGGCGCTTGACTGAATAATTTTCCAGCTAAATTGTATTCGTGGTACCGCTCCACGCCAAGAGATCCATCGATTGTGATCAAGGATGCGACAGCGTGGCGAAAGAAAGTAGCGAGAACATCAGCCAAAAAACGGCTGGAAGCGACGTAACATGATCCGCACGTGATCGAGTTGATAGATAAATCCAGGAAGAGGTCTGATCGCGCGTGTGGCCGAAGCAGAAAACACAAAATCCTGGATCGGATCCATTGCCGTGGCGATAATTCGGTCCCGGTTCCTCGTGTTTCTTGCTGGGGCTACCTTGTTGCCGCCTATATTTTCTAAGTGGTCGTCCGAAAGCGAGCGCTCCTCTCTGGTACCGTAATATGGAACATCGCCAGCGGGGCAATCTCTCTCGATCCTCGTCGCCCTCGACCAGGTTCGGGGCACCGCTTATCGAATTATGTCGCAGTTTCGTGGGTCTCTTCCGGGATGCGCACGACGTCCCGTTCTACATCATCCCAGGGGAGAACCGGATGCCGGCGTGTGCCGTCAACAAATTCGGAATACATCGCTGGAACACGTCGATGGTCTGGATTTTCCTAGTCCCGTCGAACATTCAGCCTTCAGCGAAGACGATCATACCCTGTTCCCTCCACACGATTCGACCAATTAACCCACATTGTCCGCGCGAGAGCTCGGACCTGACCATCATTTCGCGATCGATTCGATTGGTACCTTGGAAGTTTCGGGAAACAGCCCTGAAGTGGAGACTCCTTGGGCTGACCGTGACGATATCATTCTACTGGCGGGAAGGGCAAGTTTGCCGAATATAAACGAGCTTCAGAGTTTGGGAATGCATTTCCATAGCAGTACTTCTGTCTTCTCGATGGTCTTTATTTTATACATTCTACTGTATAGTATACTATTGTTGGTAGAAATGGAATGTAGCATGGGGAGGAGAGTAAAGATTGAAGGATCTTCTCCGTAGAATCGGGAATGGTTCATACTATGTGCAATAAGTAGTAAACGAATTTTCGTGTTTTTAGTTAAACTCAGTATTATTTAATTCCCATTGATTCTCTACTCAACCCTACGATGACGACCTAAAGGGTCACTTGAGACCTAAACTTTAAGTAAACGATAAAACTCAGGCGAAAACTTTCGATGAAACGTTCACAGGAGATTTCGATACGGGTCAGAAGTGACCGTCTGTTCCGTCTTTCGAAAGTTAACACGTTGACTTCCACATGGAAAAATGCCGTACGTAAGGAGACGCACTTTATTTCGTTTTTCATAGTCGTAAATCGTTTAGTTAATATGTTATAAATGCGTTCAGTTAATACAGGCTGTTAGTCTTGTTTGAAATTATATTGCGATATTAATTGTACAGAAAATTGTCAACCTGTATTTAATCAATCCAGCCCTTCTTGCAATGTGCATATATTTAGGCGTCGTGACAGTCAAAGTGTTAAGGACGAATCGAACAGAATGTCTTTTTCGTTAACATCGTACTAATGAGTCATAGTGGGAGCTCTCAATTGGAAAACTGGTCAACTTTAAACCGTCAAAGACGAATGTTTTCCCTCCGGTCCGGTAAGGAAGTAACGAATACGGTTATCCTTTCATTCCCACGTTTCTTTCCTTTCTTTTCAGCATCGCTCGGACCTCGTTACTCGAGTGGTTCGGCGTATCCAGCACCGCCGCGAATTCCTTGATCCTCTCGCAAAGTGTTGGTAACGAGCCGCAACGGCGGCGGCAGCGGCACTGGCGGTTGCCAATTAGCGCACACGTTTCTCTTTTTAATAATGCAACGGCCTACATATGCGGCCTCCGCGCAGCAACGGCCGTAATTACGTGGAAACCGCCGGCCACTAATGCGTGCCGGCGCAAACACGTCCACGTCCATGACCACGGGAATCTATGCACGTCGCTCCTCCTATCGCCCGACTCGGTTTCAATGATTCCACCATTTCGCCCCCCTCCCCTTATTTCTGCTTCGATGAATGGACGTCTCTGAAACTGGACTGCATCCATGCATCGCTAACACCCATTTCCTGACCCTTTCAATGCTTACCTGTGCCGTTTTCGTGATTATATTCTCCGTGAAATCGAGTAATTCCTCGCGTAACAATGAATCGGAAACGTAGAGTGGAAATCCTTGCTATTCGAACATTTGTCCTTGAGAGAATCTATATTTGGTATTTTAGGAAATGAAGGATGCATGTGAACGTTCTAGTTCAGTTGAATGTATTTCCCTATTAGCACCTAATTCAATCCACGCGTCATGCTTCTTATATCTATTTGTGTAGTATCGTGTCACGGTCCCAGTTCCTGATCAGTTTAGTATATAAATACTATATAACAAGTTTACTATGATAAAAGATATTTCAAATAAATTACTATATCGAATCTATTACCGAATAATTCCAGCCTTTGCCGGGTCTATATTTTCCCCTGCTGTCAGGTGGGAGAAAAAAAGGTGGAAACAGGGAATTTTTAAGGGGCCAGTATATTCGTTAAACCGTAAAAAATCCAGGTCCCCAGAGTATCTACAGAATGTACGTGTGTATACGTGTCTGTTTTTTTTTCCTGTCGACCAGAGGGAAAGTCGGTCGGCAGTATTCCCCCGATACGTTTCAATTCTGACCGGAGTATCGGACCTGTCCGCCATAAAATTACGCGCATTGCAAGCATAGAAACTCGTGACCATGATTGGTTACATTCGACTACTTCCCCTGATTCGTCGTGGTTCATTTTCCTTCCCGTTCTTTCGTTTTAGGTCGCGCAACGCTTTTTTGATCTCACCGCCATCGGAACCAACCCGCGACGTCGATTGCATCTGTCACGGAAAGCGCGCCGTTCGGCGAAACGTCGATAAATTTCCGCGAACTCTTGACAGTCGAATTTATCCGCAGCGGTTCCTATGCATTCGAACGACACTTTGAACTCTCGAAAAGCTCCGCGGGTACTTGCGATAGCTCCCTCTTTCTCTCACGGCAACGTGACGTTTTTCCTGTTTGTTGGAAATCGTAATTCCGTGACTTCGACGTTCTTCTACGAGGGACCTCGTGTGAAACGGTGTGTACACGTCACGATATTTTTCACTCCATGGACGGGAGAGAAGACTTCTGATTTCTCGGGAGATTCGAAACGGTATCTGTAAACTAGAGACGAGTTGTTATGGTGCTGTTAACACTTTGACACAGTGAAATAGGCCGTACGTAGCCGGACAGATTTTATTTCGCTTTTTAAGTCACAGATCGTCCAAAAATTATCAAAGGAATATTTTGTTGCATTGTTGTGGAATATTAAATGATATATAAATTATTCGCAAGTTCATTTTAATGTTTTGGAATCGTTTAGTGCCATTTTTCATTCGTTGCCAGATAATTATATGTCATCTCTCTTTTCTTCTCACAGAAGCATAAAGATAAAGAATGACTGTATTGATTAAGTTTTAGCCTTACCATTAATCCCTCGTGAAGTTTCTATGATTAGTAATCAACGATTTCCACCTGTTCCAGAATGTATGGCACATTTTCATCTGAAAAAATGCATATTCTACACCGTGGGTGGAAGTTATTTATGGCTCGATAAAATGTTTTTAGCAAGGGCCATAACTCTTTCAGACATGTAATATTTCTTGAATTTAAGGAATAAGTTCATCTTGAAATATTATCTGTTATCTATTGAATTAATTTTCGTATCTTTATTTTGCATGGGAACACACGGAACGATTACAGACTGATTTGAATAAGGGATTTCCTCGCAGAATGTACATATAGATCGCATATGCTTCCTCGTGGTTTGTCTTGCACACCTGTTTGAGAAATATGAATGAGCCCCGTTGTTCCCTGGGAACACGGACATCTGACCGCGAACGATACGGTCGATCGTATCTTCCCTTGGAAAATGGCCATGCATAGTTTCGCGAGTCATTTCAAGCGACGCGCCGGAACAACCGCCCTTTATTCCTCCCCTGTTATTTTCGAACGTGAAACGTTAGCCCTTGAGAAGGCGTTCTCCTCCCATCTTCCGTGAACGTCGATCAAGGCCCTTCGATTTGTCTTCCTTTTATTTAAATGGAAGGAGCGGCGTACAATTTTTCAGGATGGTTGCCGGGCCATTGATCATTATTCAATCGATCTTATTGGTAATTTTATTGGTCTCACTTTACGTAGAATTCTACTAGACATTCAATTAATTACAATAATTTCATCGAAGTGCTGCTGAACTTTTCTCGATTTTTTAATTTCTTATTACGTTGCGATCGATGTAACTAGGTTCGAATAGATTTTCTCTTATTTTCAGACGCTACATGTATTTATTACGTTTGCTTTGTATTGTACGAAATGAAAAGATCTTTTGTCGTAGCCACACTTTGTGAATAACAAGTTCGTGACGAATATTTATTCGGTATTTCACGAGAATGTTCCGTTTGAATACCAGTGTCGCGTCCCCATGTCAGCTGTCTTGAATGAATCGGCTTTCCACTTTCAGTGGAATAAGGCGTCACGGTCAGACATCTCGTTCTAGACCCACGTCAGGTGGTCGTGGCGTTTGTGCTCAGCTATATTGTAATTTATACACGACGATCTAGTGTTACTGATCATTTTATTAAAATTTTTCTATAATGAGATTTCAAGATCGATTCACTCTACTCGGAGAGTTCAGTTTCTCTTACAATTTTTCGCTCGAATACACAGCAGTAAAATAATTTAAGCTGATCATGTTTCGTGGCCCACCCTGTATAGTAGATTATTATAATATTATAAATTCTGAAAGTGAAGTCCGATTAAGCCCAACCAGAGGAGTACTTTTAACAAAAAGCACACACGAGAAAGGCCGATGAGGAATCGCGAGATACGCGAACCTCGGATATAATTCACCCGCGAAGAATTTATGAAACTCCACGAAGTGAATTCGCGGAGGTACAAACTCTCGGGGAGGAATGTCGTCGAAAGCATACTACGACGAAGACGACCGCGTTTCGGTACACGTGGAGTCGTAGAAAAGTTTTATCGCGCGTTTGCGACAGGAAGAAGAAACGCGCTCGTAATCTTGCCGGGGTGTCGTGAATTTTCCTTTGCCGTTTTCCTCCCTTTTTTTCTTTCTTTTCATTTCGTTTAACGCGCCCTTCCCTCCTCCCACCTCGGAGAAATTAAAAGTATTTCCGTTCGAATGGCACTCCCCTCCTTTCTTCTTCGTCTTTCTTCTCTTTCCTTGCGCGGTCTCCCGTTAACTTTCATACTTCTCCCGCTGTCTTCTCCGTGTTTCGCGCGCGGCGACGCGAAAATTTACGATGCAAATTATCGTATAAATCGCGGCGCGGTGATTCATCGCGGGCACTCGCGGCCGTAAAACAGCTATGAAATTATGCAAACCACGCTGTCGGAGGCTGTACAGGATTTTTCAATTAAAGCGGACCTGTCGGGGGACGATTCGAATCGGCGAGCGAGAAAGAATTCGCTAGAACATGGTGGTTGTTTGTGGCATTCCGGCGGAAATCTTTGTTTTTGTACTTAATGAATATACAGTTTCATGATTTTATAAATTATATCGATAGTCTGTACTGTATTGCAAAGTGTAAGATTTAACTGGTGATCAGAATAGTTTTAACGGAATTGAAGGTTCTTAAATCTGTTCTGAGCAATATTTAAATAACGAATAGACGTGTAATCAGAACTTAAAACAATGTATACAGTGATTCAGAGGTTATTGTACGTAGGATGAAATGGATTGAAGTGTAAGTGAAAGCGGGCCGTCAGTGGCCAGACACGTCGTGACCGAGACAGGAACGTCATCCATCAGCATTTTGACACGCATGTCACTTTCACTATTATTTCAAGCGATATATCTCCTGATAATTTAAATCTTTAATATTTTCTACTAATTTACCAACAATTCCATGGTATTATTAAAATACACATAAGGGGTGCAAATAGTGTTATTCTTGAAATTATTTCAAGCAATATTTCGCCTGCTAATTCCAAGCTTCAACGCGTGATACTGATTTTCCAACAATTCAGTATTATTAGCGATATATACCGGAGTTGTGAAACAATTCAGGAAGGAATCTAGGGGGTACAAATTAGGGATCTAGGGGGAAGTTTTTATAGCGATTGGAGCAGCAAATAGAGTTATCTGTACCTTGTCCCACATACAGTAATCATACTAACAATATGAATTTCGTGTCTGTTTCAGGTACGGTGACATGGTTCCGAAAACGATCGCGGGAAAAATCGTGGGGGGTGTATGCTCCCTTAGCGGTGTCCTTGTGATCGCTTTACCGGTGCCTGTTATCGTCAGTAATTTCAGTCGAATATACCACCAGAATCAGCGGGCGGACAAGCGAAAGGCGCAGAGGGTGAGCAAACTGTTTCTTTTTCACTTCCTTATAGAGGGCAATCTGTGGCCTGGATCCGCGTTGTAGGGATCACGATCGTTCAGCATTCGCGGCGAACTGTTCATATTTTTTTATCTATAATCGGGGAGATGCTTTCGTGTTATCGTGAACGTGCAATTTTTCCAGACAGTTATTAGGTGTAAAAATTAATTCGTGGCCCTTACAATTAATTATTGACTCAAAACCGTCATCATGTTTTTGAAAGGGAATTCGCCAACAGCTCGAGAAATGGCGTAAATGTGCAAAGTGACAAGAAATATGTTCAAGACTAGATTGTATTTTTTTTTTTTTGGAAATAAATACCAAATCTATGAAAGGAAGGCCACGAAAAAGTTGTAGAAAATGTTCTAAACCTGCTGGGTGTACAAGTTGTCGGAAAAGTGTGCGGCCGCCAGTTTTCTGACAGGTTTCTATAGGCATCTTGCAAAATATTTTCGACAGTTTCATCGCGTACACACATACACGCATATACATGGCTCATCTATCCACAAATAACAGTGTCACTATTCGCGCCATGGGCTGTTCACTTTATTCTGGTAGAGTGGATATGGATATTGTTGGATGTTGTCTTTGGAAGCGGGTTGCTCGGCCCCAAGGCCATGCCGCGGGAAACTTTCGAGGTGGCGCGGGGAATTTTCCTTTTTTCTCGCAAAAAGACTCGACACCTCTCTTTAATTTTGCTTTCTCTTTAAAAATTATCCGAGGATTTGATCTTGTAAAGCAAGGGCATCTTTTCATGACGAATAAACTGAATATAAACATTAAAAGGGTTACAGCTTTCTCGAGCTTCGTCTTCGTCTTTACCCATTCTCCCGATTTAGCGCTTGTCGGACACAGAGGTGGGACCACGTAAATAAAATTCACGGCGATTTATTATCGTCGCCTCTCGTCGCAATATTCCTCCAGGTTGCACTGGTGCGACTTGTTGTTTTCTATTTTCACGTTCCAGGGAGCCTCTTTTAGAATCGAACCAGGTGAGGGGTCGTGATCGCTGTTCCATCTTCGAGGAATCGATGCACAAGCGTCGTTTCCTATTTACTCCGAGAAACAGAGGTGTCGGGCTTCTCCTGAATCTAAAAAAAAAGAAAAAAATCGAAAAGAAAAACACACGCGATCGTCGAACGGAGCCGGTCCGGCGTCGGAATTATTCTCGGTGGTTCCGCAGGGTTATTTTTAATCGTGGGTGGACGGGACGGCATTTTATTAGCCAGGATCAAAGCGTCTACCGTCGAGTGGCCCCGGCTATCGTGAACTCTAATGACGTGCACGATTCCCGGTTGCTCGGCGAGAGGTCTTTAAACGTAGTGAATCACAGTCGATTCGCTAAACTGGTCAATTCGATCGCGAGGCGCCCATTAAACCACCGAGGCCGAGCACGTACCCGCCTTCGGCTCCTCTCGAACGCTTCCACATTTCCCCTCCAATTTGCTGGTGGAAGGAATACGACCTTTGCCGTGTGTGTTTTAGTCCCTCTTTTACATTCCCTGTAATCACAATCGAATCCAAGTTACTCGAGATCGATATTGAGTTAGATTAGGTTTGTACGTGATGATTTCTTTTCCGTGCGACTAACTAAACTTGTGTGACTCGTGAATTCGAAAGTTTCGACCGTCACTCTGTCTAATCGTGTTGAAGAAAAAATTATCAGAACCCATTCTCAGAGTTTCTACATATAATGATTGTGAACGGTGTATATCTCTTAAACACGTTGACTGCCACTGTGAAAACGACCGTACGTAACCAGACATACTTTGCTTCGTGTGTCAAGTCATAAATCGTCGAAAATATATGCGTTTAGTTAAAGAGGCTGTTGGTCCTGTTTTGAAGTTATACTACGATATTAAATAGTACGCAAAAATTGTCAAGACAGTTACTTTAATATAACGTTCATACAAAATTATATAGTAGTTTGCCTTAAAATCCTGATTTTTCAGTTATGTCGTTTTCACAGCAGATGAACGGTATCACTATATTTCGATCTCCAAACAAAACGTACTTTCGAGCCATAAAGCTCAGACCAGCGTGTCCAGCGAACACGAAGGTGCTCTTTGTTCACGATTAAAGTACAGTGTCTCCGATTCCGTTGTCCCTAAAGGTGTGTCCCGGGTCGGCGAGGGCACCCTCTGTTCCCCTTTGCGTGCAACACTTGATGTAGGTGTATTCGAAACTCGTCCCTCGAAAGTCGAGCCGCCCAGACGTGGCGCAATTGCGAAAACGGCTCCAGCGTAGCGTTCGGTGTCTTTTGCGTCCGAGAGACCGGTTCTCGAAGCTCTAGCACGAATTTTCTTTGGCTGACGGCCAGCGGCTACCCTCAGTTCATTACCACTATCCCGTGCACAACGAGAGAGAGAGAAGGAGAGACTGGGACAGCTGGCCGAATAAAGTGGCTAGAGAGAGCAGTATGATCGTGGTCAGGAGCCTTCTGACCTCGCGAACTCTGATTCATAGCGGTTGTTTCTTCGAGATCTAGCATGAAACGGGCACAGGTTGCCTGGAACGTGAAACATATTCCCCCAATAGTAACGTGAATATCTTGGACAGTTGGTCCTGTGTGTGTTTGGGTTTCTTTTTTTGTGGTGATTCTTGCGACGAACGTTTTTCCTTCTAGTTTTGTTGGTTTTCGATTCTGACAGCTCGTTTTGGTAAGTGGAATCGTAGGATCTATGGAGGCTTTGTGGACATAGGTCGAATGAAACGGGAATAACCACGGGTTGTGTAAATTGGGCGGGAGTTTCGCCGAGTCGGAGATCGGTGTAGAAGTTCTTGCAAATTAGAAGGCGTCCGAAGACGGGCTTTGACGGCGATTCTGCAGCTCGGAAATCGGAGTTCGCTTTCTTTCTCTTTTTGGTGAAATCTGCAATGCAGATAGATCGTATCTACATATATTCATGGTCCAGGATCTTACTGATCTGTGGTTTCGGACACCGACGTGTCCTCTTTTGTTCTGTTGTAGTCCTTTGAAATCGTTTTGTCGAAGGTTCGTTTCGTTTCTGGAAAAGCGTCGATATATCGTGCGTGGTAAGGAAATAGAAAAGGAATTTTGTATTTAATATGGCTGTGGTACTCTTATTAATACTTTGATGTTGGATGACGTAGAAGTACGTCTTTTCAAAAGCAGAAGCTGAAAGCGTTTGACGTAGTAACACGTTTTTCTTAAATAAGAAGTAAAATAGTAAAAACAGGGGAAAAATCGTTTTTTCTATATGTAAAATTTGACAAATAACAGTTAAGTAGTAGTTTCTAAATATTTTTAGAACACCTAAGGTTGTGTATTTGCAAACACAACAACCTTCTTGTTAGCAAAGTGTCAATTCGCGTTGTTAGTGCAACAGTGTATACATATAGAAGCTTGAAATATCTTACATAAGAGTCATTAGGGACATTGTATGATAATTAACATTGAAGTTGGAATACTTTAGAGCGTTACTATGGATCGATTGTCTGACTTGTGAATGCCGAATTCACTTAAAATTCTTTGCACAATATTTTTGTATGATTAACGAATAATGTAGAGATTATTTGGCGTAGCGTTAGGTTTGCAGTGCTATAGAGTGGTGTTATAGATCGGTTCTGTGACCTGTAATGGCTGGTATTTACTTGAAACTCGTCGAGTGAAATGTCTGCGAACTGTTTGTCCGACCTGTCACGGTTCAATCTTCTTCCGACATTCCGCATGAAATTTCGATCGAAATACAGCTAATTGGGAGAACCGTTTCATCTATTCTCGATGGAATATTTCGGATAAATATGACCTCGTTGTCTGGATTGAAACGACTTAATCTACTTCGTGCACTTGACCCAATTTCCTTCGTAATTCAATATAATTGAACATGTTCTAGACATGAATTGTTCCATCTAATTACAGCAAAAATCAGCTCTATGATTTCCAAGGAATCGACAACTTATCACTTCCGTTTTCGACTTGGATTTCCATAGACGACAGTTTTCACGTCTTGTCTAGACTGTAACGTCTGAATCTACTCGAGCTGAACAGTTCCACAGACTACTGAAAGAACGCCGAGAATCGATTAAAGGTAATCGAAGCTAATTAATGCGAAAGCGTCGGAACTCGCGAAGGAAGCGTGTCGTGTCGTGGAGCCGGCTTATCGCGGAAACGTCGCGGACGTGGATGGAAATGCAAACGAAACGTTGGACGGTAGCGGCTGTACGCAAATAAATAGAATTCAAAGCGAAACACGTCGAAGTCAGCCACGCAGTCGCTGCCGAAGGAGGCTCTCCCCGGTTTTTGCTTCCGATCCCGTTCCCCCGAGGATCGATTCTACACGAGCCAACCCAAGATCAGCCGGGCTAATGGTAAACAAATATTTGAGAGGGAGCTTCCGTAAGTAAACCGTCCACCTTCCCCGCGAACTTCTCGTCGTGAAACAAACTCTGGATTTTCTGTCGGAACTTCGACCGAGCGGACCGCCGCGTCAGCGTATAAATCTTGGCTGCTCGAAAAACCACGGCCGCTCTGTTACTTTTTATCCGCTCGATGGACTCTAAATTCGCTTCTCGAGACCAGAAACTCGTTGGGTGATCTGTGGCCGGAAAAAGAAGTCGATGGGAAGGGGTGAGAGAGAGAAAGGACTTGCTTTGAACTGGTAAACGTATCATTATACAAGAAAATGAAATAACAATAATGATAGAGCTTTCATGGCGTTGGATACAATGATGAGTGTGCAAGGTCTATTATTATTATTATTATTATTATTATTATTATTATTATTATATAGGTATATTTAACGAACAAAAATGAAAACTGAAAACTTAACACTTTAAATGATAATTTAGGGACCTTTTTTTAAGAAAATTTGTTGTTTTTATTTAACAAATATAAGAACATAGGTTAGGTTAGGTTAGGTTATACTTTTATTGAATACACTCTTTAATACACAGTTTGTGTATACTTTGACTAAATCAGAAATGTAAATGTATACATTTACTAGTAAAAGTATATACGTTGTTCCTTGTGAATACATTTAGTAACCAGATTAGTAAGTACATACATCGACTAGGAAATGTATACATTTACTGAATTGAACCTTTCACTGTAAAATATATATTTTACTACAGTCCGTAACTTAGATTGACGCTACGAACACGTAAACATTTTCAGTTCGGTTCTAATAACACCGACACCAGACAAAACGCCGTAAAAGTCTCTTGAATTCAAAAACCCATTCCACGGTCGTCGTCGAGAATTTCACGTTACCTCGTTTATGTACGCTTTCGCGCCCCCTTGCACTCGTCAACGGACATCTCTCCGGGTGTTCTAACTCGACGAAATTGAAAAACGAGCGCAATATCGCGATTCAGTGGCTGGAGGGGTGGGGAGACGGACGAATCAAAGTTGAATACGGTCGAAAAGGCAGGCAGACAGACGAGAAAAATCGTGCGTTGTTGCACGGTGGACGCGATTTTTTTTGGTCCACTCTTTCGGCGTCGAAACGAGGACGGTTGCGGGCACAAAAGTAATTTAGCGAGCGTGCCGTTAACTTTTTCGGAATATTATTCCAGGAACGGCTTCTCGCCGAGGAAACTTTTTTTTCGAGCTTCTTCGTAGGGGCTCGATGGATGCAATTTTTAGACGCGACGCTCGTAAACGCGTGGCTCCGATGGAACGTGTTTTTACGATTAAGTGCTTTACGATTATCGACTCGCGTCTCTACCCGCGGCAGTTAAGTCTTCTCGGAGCATCCCGGCCTGTGACGCAAGCGGCCCGAGTTGCGGGATGGAGAAGAGCTTAAATAATTTTTATAGTACGCGAAACCAATAACGCTCGCCGTTCGGTCCCACCACCACCATCCCTTCACACGTTCTCGTTTCTTTCCAGGCGAGGTTCTTTTTATACTTTGGTCCTTCTGTTCCCGTGGAAATAACAAGTGGGTATTAACAGTCGCGATACTTTCGATATTTCGTTCGGCCACTTCAGTCTTCAGTATTGTCTTTCAGCACGTACATAGTTTGGTATTTCCATTTTCACATTCGTGAGATGGAAATATAGAGTGCTTCGAAACAGTGTTGACGCTTATATGGAAGTAATGGGAAAGGGAACTGATAACTAGACGGCGGAAGTTTATGCAAACTCACAATTTCTGGTACTAATATTTAAAAATGTTGTATCAGAGGATTTACTGTGTTAGTAATAATACATAAATAGTGTTAAGCTTTATTAAATTTTTTTTATTGTATTTTTTAAGTTAAGGAGTGCTATAAAAGCATAAATATCCGCAATTTAGTAATAACACAAGATACTGTATTGACAAAGGTAGAGGTGACCCGCCCAAAACCAGGTACCTGAGTAAAACAGGGATCTACTATCGTTTTTCCATCTTTCCACGGTACTGAGGTATATTTCGCCGCCATTTCCATCAGTTTATCGACAAACGTTGATCGTGATAGACGTGTGCTTACTGAAGTGTTGCTGTCTTCCGTGTCCTTTGTAATTGTTCGTTCATCTTAAAACTTCACTACTATTGACAGTGTTAGGTATGTACGTTGTGGTAAAAATAATGTTATTTGTCGTATATTCTTAGGCATAGCGTCTTATATTCAGTTAAATATATTTTAGTTTATTCACTGTTTTGATTCACGAAGCCCGTCCAAATATCGCAATAACAACGAGCAACATCGTGTCGTTGAAATAGTATTTATTCGGTCTATAACCACAGCTCACTGTTACAAATTAATCGCCTCGAAAACTTCAGCCGGTTGCGCTGTGGTTCATTCGTCTTTCGCTGGCGATGCTTTCGACGGAGGGTTGTTTCTCGCGTACCGTTTCTTCCGCGGGCGTACTTGTCCCAAGTATACAAGAGAAATGGGAAAACGGTTGGACCCAGGTCTTGCACTTCCGTGAATTTATGAGGATTTTATTCCTCCGTGTAGGTCGGTCTCTCCCGTTAGTCCCCTCCGTTCCTGAGAAATGGAAAACCCGTCTCGAAATATCAACGGAAACTAGGCTCGCTTGTTTCTTCGCGCGATACAAATTATTCAGAACGATAAACTGACTCTGCCGACCGAACGAACGGGCACTTGGAAGCTCCGGGGGGGTTCCATACCGAAATTGCGTTACGAAACGGCTTAGCCAAACACAGACCAAACACGCCTCCAACTCCTTCTTTGGTTCGATCCATGGCTTTGCCTGCAGACTGGTTGGGTTAGAAACCCTTGGCGAAACTTCGTCTTCGTGGAACAGCAAACACGCCTACGGAGCATGTATAATTGTTAAAGCTCGTGGCGTGCAGTTCTCGCATCGTTTCAGCGTGTATGGTATGTACAGTGGGTAAAAAGAGTATTATTCGCACACCCTTTAAAACAGAACGACTTCTTTAAAATTGAGCCAAGTGACTTGAGCTTTTTCTTGTGAAGTTTGAAAGTGAAGTTTGAAAAGAATCGCTAAGAAAATAGTAAAGGTCGCTTTTTAAAAATTTTGTTATCTGAG
The DNA here is from genome assembly GCF_001272555.1 of Dufourea novaeangliae. Taxonomy (NCBI): domain Eukaryota; kingdom Metazoa; phylum Arthropoda; class Insecta; order Hymenoptera; family Halictidae; genus Dufourea; species Dufourea novaeangliae. The sequence goes on along the minus strand of NW_015374114.1, from coordinate 1,781,267 downwards.
ACTGTAATGAATAATTAAAAAATACATTTCTTAACCCCTTCGCACCCGTGGACAAGATATCTCGCCACGTGATTTTGTTCATGATATGCTTTGGACGATCTCGTGAAAACATATCCTGAACGAAATCACGTGGCGAGACATCTCGTCCACCGGTGCGAAGAGGTTAAATTTATGTTAGTTCCATACATGCTGAAAATTTCATCGAAATCTGTTAGCGTTGCTGTGGGATACAAACGGTTAAAAATGTTGAAAATCGCAGTTCTTCGCGACTTTCGACCTACAACTGTAGTAAATTTGAAGTTACGTATATCTTTCGATGCCTGTCGCTGGTATCTGTATCAACCGATTTCAATAAAAGTTTCATCTTGTATAGAACTAATATAATTCTTCAAAGTGTATTTACTAAATTTTCATTTCAGTTCAGATAAAACGATTGTAAAAAGGGACCTCTATTATTTCTTTCGCGATTCGAAAATTTTGTTGACACATTATTTAGTAAACTGAATCCTTCTAGCTTCAGAAAAAGAAAGATCAAGTCACTTGGTGCAATTTTAAAAAATTCGTTCCGTTTCAAAGAGTGTGCGAAAACTTGTTTTACCCACTGTATGTATACGTGAAGATTTTTCGAGCGGAAGCCTCTTCCTCCCTCTTCACCACGTATACGCTATTCTTAGCGCGAACTCTCGGCACGCTTGCTCCCTTTAAGGTCTCCTTGTTTTCTTCTTTCTCTCGTGCCGCCGCCACCCTGGAGGGGAAGGTAACTGTAGCCACAGGGGGTCGAAGAGAAAAATAACGAGCGGTGCGAGAGAGAGAGAGAGAGAGAGAGAGAGAGAGAGAGAGAAGAAGCGCGACTGTTCCTGCCCCCCTCTACTTAAACTTTTCGTTTGTTTGCTTGACTTCGTGATCGCCCGCAGGCATCGGCTCTGCCAAGATACCCGTGAAAATCGCTTGGCGGTGAACGCGGCACGCTCCTTCAACCAGCTTTGGCTATAAAAAAAAAAAAAGAAAACACGCGATTGCCCTCGCGCTTTGTCGATCTACCAGCAGTCTTGTGGCAGGGGAAGACATGGATGGTACTTGGACTAACTTGAGTGGAAATGAAGTGATTATGGGGTGGAAGTTTCGTACCGGGTGGAATGCTGCGCGTACCTTTGCCCTTTGTTCTTTCGTTTTGCACGTGGTAGGCGGACCTGGCGGAGACACTTTATTTTGTAAACAAATCATAACGCTCTATTACACACGCTTAACACTTTATTGACTGATAGCATATTAATAGGTTTTTAAATTTCAATGTTTATAGATATGAAGCCTATTAATACTACCCTTAAATCAAGGTTACAGAAGGAATTATTATGTTCTTCTATTAGGGTTTTTGCTATTTTCCGCGAATGTAATGTGCACATGTCGATGCAGAAGTCAGTTTTGGCTAAATATTCGAACATGTAAACTGGTCTGAAGAGGGTGCGAGCACCACGTTGAAACGCGGCGAATGATCGACAGATTCTTAAGCGAAGGAAGCTCTCTACCGCGTTTGTCCTATTTGGCATGATCGCGAGCGTTCATTAAGCGATCTCGCCCGTTGGACCGGATGAATAATTATTGGCAGACGCCTTTGACACCCGAGTCCACGGGGTACCACTGGCCTGCGAATATTTACGGCGAAGATTCGCCCCGCGTAACCACCGATTAACCTATTTAACGTTCCCTCGTTCCCAGCTTGACAGAACCGTCTCTCGGGCTCGAAGTGTTTCGGCCTCTTTGGAAGCGACGACACGCGGCGTACTGTGTCGCGACGACGAACGTCACGCAGTGGAAACGGTGCCGACGATGATTTGTGTGTACCTTACGTGGTTGAAGATGCTTAAAGATAGACGTCGTCTGACGAGAAACGTAGTAGCCCAGTTTATCGATTAAACGGGAGCTTGTTCTGTCGATAAAACGGTGTTCTTTTAACCCTTTAATGCCCAGTTAATCTTACTTTTGTTTCCAATGATCTGTAGTTTCACTGATATGAAGTAGATCTGCACGTTTTCAGTTGAAAAAGTCAAATATGCCCTCTAGAAATGTACAAGAAAAGAACAAAATTAGAAAAAACAGGTCTGTTTAATATCGATATTTTTGGCTTCAAAATAACAAGATTGAACATACATATCATTCTCATAATTTTCAAATAACGAGTCGAGGGTCTGGGCGTTAAAGGGTTAAATGGAACCTTCTGATTATCGAATTTTCTAGTCTTCTGTAGTTTCTGTTCCGGTTTGTAGGTTCTCGATATATCGTTGCTTTCTCTATTGAGAGCGATTTTAGTAGTGCAGCTAATGCAGCGTGATGCATTAATCTTGCATCAGCAGTCCCTCTATGGAGCGATTCATGCGAAACGATCAATGAAACTGATATCCTCTAAAGCTTGAGGGGATGTTCACCTTTCCAGCTGCTCGTCGTATTAGAGCCATTTCGATCTGCCGCTTGGGTAAACGGTAAGGACGTTGTATTATAGCGAATAATACAATTAATTCCAAGATCGTCCTGTGTGTTCCGTTAGTTCCACAACTGAACTGCGAAACTGGCTGCGTGATACAGACAAAGAGTTTCCATATTATTTTTAATCTGATAAGACCTTCGATAAAAGGACCATTTATTCAGTTCCTGTTTCCGTAGAGAAATCTAGGGAGAGCGTAAATGTATATAATTATCTACACTACTGGGTCACCTTTTCGACAACAGTTATTTCTACGATCAGAATTCCTATGTTCCCATCACGCCAGCTAACAATAAACTCGAATGCTTAACACGTTGACCGCCACATTTTTTACCATTGGGACTATATTATAATAAAATACATTTGTTTATGTCTGTCGATAGTAACCATATAAGCATTCACGTATTGACTTGAACATAATTACTTTCATTGTTACTACCATCATTTTCTATATTCCAATTGTCGACAAGTGGTTCAAAGGTAGAAAACCTCGCTAGGAATGTAAAAGAGGGTAACTCAGAAAACAGCAAACAAATCCAAGTCCAAATCCAAATCCAAATCCAAGCAAAGCTCCCCACGTTCCACAAAAAACCAACATTCTCTATATTCCAATTGTCGACAAGTGAACAGCCACCCATCCCAGAAAAGAATAGTGTAAACCTCGAAGCGAAGGATCGCTGGGGAAGCATGATTGACATGTAGCTCTCTAGAAAGAGCCGTCGAAAACTTTTATGGGGCAAAATATATCGAAGCAAAAATAATCGAAGAACCACACGGTTGATTCACGCGCTCGAAACGACGATCGACGACGATCGACGAAGATCGACGAAGATCGACGAAGACGAGGTGTATCTCTGACGTCATCTGGGATCCGGTAGTCGCGGTATAATCGTTGTGCGTTCTTTTTCTTCGCGAATACGGCCACTGCACCGACAATTGCGGCGAAATGACCGCGTCAGCGGCGTTACGCTATTCTTAAACCGCGCTAAACACAGCCGCACTTTCAAACAGTTTACGCGCCGACGGCATCGTTAATAAAGATTAGCCCTGGCTGGATGAATGGTTGCTGGGAAGCTATTCGATTCGATAAACTTTCGGTCGTTTTTGCTAGACGGACGTCCCTCGCTAGGGGCCTTAACGACCTCGATGGAGAATTTATCGCCGTCGTGGATTTTATCGCGACTTCTGTCTTGGACCTTTGAACAGTGCATCCCTGTAGAGTACTTCTATCCTGATACGTGTACGTTAATTTTGGAGTTTATATGCAGTTGTTCAGTTTTGGTACAAGGGAAGTAATTTAACCCTTTCATTCACAAATAATTTAAAAATTACCAAAGAAACATTTTGTCGTTGAGGTGAAATAGTTTTCGTTCTTCTTTGAGATTCAACGCTGTCGTGAATTTAAGACCGTCAAGCAGAAATGTATTCTTTCCAGAAACGATTGTCTTCCCTTTTCTTTCTACTGAATTCTTGCAATACCTCGAGGTCGTTTCCTTTTACTCCTTCCACCTCACAGAATTCATCGTTCAACGGGCTCGCGTCTCTATTTGTGAAAATCTCAACTTTCGTCAGGAGCGTTAAAAGTTATTCACAAAAATATTATAGTAGTAATATATATATAGATATTCTTAGAGTTTGAATTCTAATTTCTACGATCGAAAGAAGTCCTTCGGGACAGATTCCATCAAGAAGAAAACCGCACACCGACGGTTTTTCCGTCTCCAATTCCATAAGCGTGCAAGATAAAGTTGTAGAAACAAAGGGCTGGGAATATCCCTCAAAAAATAAAAAGGCTCCGAGCGTCGAAAAAATAGAGAACCACGAAACTCGGTGCTCGATTATTTAAAACGAGTTTGCACGTCGCCCGGATTCCCGATAATCGATCGTAATGAACGCCACGCTGCAGGCAGGCTCGCCGCTTCGATTCGACCGAAAAAAGGAGAGACGACTAAAAAAGGGAGGCGAAAAGCGTTGGACTTTTAAAAATAACTTCCTCGATGGGCGTCGACGATGAGCGCGGAAAATAAAAAGGAGACGAGAGGGTGGGTGTGATCCGATCGCAAGGGTTTTCGATGGGGGGCGAGCGGGTGGAATGGATCTGTCAACGGGTTTTGCACCTCGTAAAACACGCGGGCGGCCGTGCGTTTTACTGCTCGGCGGTGTACGTTCGATAAATCAAATCGGGCCAGATACTACGGGGCTTAAATTACCGCCGACACGCTGTCGTTCCGTTATTGCGCCGATAAAACGACGATTTACGTGACCACGCGAGCGCGTCGATCGGCACCCGTGATTGGTCGGAAGATTTGGCCTGCTGCGGAGAAGAAAAATTAGGTCGATCGCGCCGATATTATTCAGACTACATGAACAGAATCAGTGCGCGAGGATAGCGGAAAATTTTCGTGGTCGTTTCGAAAGGGAAAATCAGCCCGTGGAGCCGTTTCGCGATCGAGAATTTACGATTCGACGAGGGAACGGTAGTCGGCCTCTGTTATAATGTTAATTAATGGCTGGTAATTAGCGGTTGCCGCTAGGAGGCTGTTTTCGGATCACTGGCCGTGTTATGAGCGACATTACCGTCGGCTTTAACGATTAAACCCGGCCCCGTCGTGTTTACACGGGACAAAAATGCCAGCCGCGGTAGCGCAGCCTCGCGTGATGCTGAATTTTTGGCGTTGGTTTATAAATCTGGAATCACAGGTGGTGTGGAAAGGGAAAGAACCGTTGGTTTATCACCGTGTCTTGAACGACCAATGTGTACACGTGATCCTCCCACGTGTTCATTTCGCGAAATCGCGCGCGGGATTTATCGCCCTCGTGATCCATGTCGTACTTCGAATTTCCACGAATCATCGAAATTCCACCGATCGTAAACTTCCTTTTAAACGATTTCTCGATGTTCGGTAAATATCATACGTTAGCACCTGTCCAATCCATAAGTACTCCATACCTCCAGAAATGCAAACTTGTTTCTCGATTGTTTAGATTCGAGCAATTCGCACTGCTGGTCGCGGAAAATCATCGTGAAGACACGTTCCAATTCTTATGGTTAATCCGCCGTATGAATTATCACAGATTCGCATAAGGCAACGTTAATTAATCGGGGCCTAATTAGCATGTGTCGAATCCGATTGGCGGAACGGCGCGCCACGTAGCCTACGATTGAATATTCAAATGAGCCCCTCTCCCTCCTCGGCTATTCGTAGCGCAATCTAAGTTGATTTCAGGTGTGCCGACCGTAATTCCGTGCAGATGTTCCCCAAAATTTCCGGCCCACCGGTATAAATTGCAACGGCGCGTGCACCAGCGTGGTTCGAACCCTTCTAAATGTCCGTAGCTCGATTAATATTCCATATTTTGAACGTTCGAGCCGCGTTTCCTCTAAAAAACGATGCTTTGTCCATACAACGGATGTTCTCCGTTTTTCTTTTATTTCGTGCATTTATCGTCGAGGCAATGGGTTCCCAAAGTGAGCGCTGAGGAGATCTGGAGAGGCGTTCTAGTTATTTTATTTTCACTAACTTTTAAAAATTCGAAGTTTATGCACACAACTACACTTGGAAAGTTTGATAATAGAGATAGTTTTTCTGAATGGGGGGCTGAACAGAAAAAAACGTTGAAAAGGGGGCATTCAGTGAAAAATGTTTAGAACTTACTTTGTCCACTGATGCAGCATCAATAAATTACCGTATCGACGGAAGTTCCGAATCGTTATACACTCGCGGCCCCCGTTGAATCTCACCGAATCAGCCCCTCGGCTTCCTGTTATTCCTCTCGATTGCTAGGGCCCGCGACACAATGCACACTGCCTCGATAACAATGGAATTATCGGGTCGTGTGCGCGAATACAGACGTTTTTTTTCGTTGTTTTCTTTTTTTTTGCTTTTTTTTCGGAGGTGGAACACAGACTGCAGCCTCGAGGAGGCTGGCACGGGGGGGACTCCTTTCAGAGACAGAGAACTCCCCGGAGTGCTCGTCGATTACCTTTGTTCCAGCCGTTCATTCGGGATATTACGAGGCTGCGATAAATGTTTCACGGGAAACAATGGCGGGCCACGAACGCAGATTCCTTCCTGCGGATTAACTTGGCGCGAGTTTGCTATAAGGACCTTTAATTGGAACACTTTGCGCACGTGGCGTGACAATTTCCAGTGGGAAAGTAAAAAGAACCGTCGACGATCTCCTGCTGTGCCCCCCTTTCCCCCCTCGATTATTAAATGAAACTCTCGGAAATCCGTCGAGGTTTTTTCGGCCTTCCGTTTCCTCCATATCGGGGAGACCACGATGGATTTCTGGGGACGGAGAATTAATTCGTTATGTCATATCCGGATCGACGTTCGTGACGAATCCAATTTGGAAAGAGCAAACCTTCTGCTGTCTGATAAAAGTATCTGACCCATGGGATACCTGTAATTCGTTGTATTTAATTGAATGGTTCTCAAAGGTTGAAACGCAAAGAAATGCAACCTCGCCAATTTACTTTTTCTCTTGTTCTTATTCACCCTAGGATGGATTCCGTGACTGTTTGGATTCGAGTTCTTAAAAGCTCCATCGAAATCATCAACTTATAAATCTAATATATATTTATATTAATATATATCTACAATTATCATTCTTCATAGCGTACTACGGACGTTATATTATTATTATTATTAGTATTATTCGAACATCGGAAATCGATTTCACGATGGCATTAACATACTGATTTCCGAGAGGATAAAAGGGGGGGGGCGGTAAAAGTGTATCAACGTCCGGCAACGAAGGACCAGAAGTTACATAGATCTCGAAACGCATTCACCGCTGCACAATATCTCGCGTAGAAGCAGAGAGAATGAAGTTATATACTCTCTGAACCGTATCTACGCTGTGCACCGGTTCACCTCCTCCTCCCCCCTGTCCCAAACAACGTTGCGAATCGAACAATTCAAACGACGTTCGCGTGCACGGCTCGAATGCCGTCACCGATAACAATTTTCAGTCGCAGCACGATGTCATGGAACCGCGAATAATGTGCCAAGAAAGTGATGAACGGACCCGCAGTCCCGCTGTGGGATTCGAGAATTCTAGGCACACGAAGATTTCGAACGCAGTCGAAAGTGCAAAAAAACGAAAGTCTACTCTAAATATTTCCTGTTAAAGACCGAAAATTCAGGATGAAATTACACTGACTTCTCTTGTCTTTAAATTTTTCAATGTTATAAAGCTGTGCAGGATGTTTCCGATCATGGTGGTACAACACGAAAGGACGTGATAATAATTACTAAAATAATTCGAAAATGTAGAATAAAAAAATTGTTGCTATAATTCTTCGTTTTTGAGACAATCGAATTCGAAATCTGCTGAATACACGTGCAATTGAATAGGATTTGGTTACCGCGTCTGTTCATTGTATTCTGTTTTTACTTATTGTCACTGTAAATATATTAGAAAAACTGCACTTAAGTTACACCGTTTTAGTAAAATGTACAAAAAAGTAAGGAATAATTTAATATCACTTAAGTAACGCAGACCAAGAATGTTAAAATATTCTTGACTTTTCCAGTGCACTTTACTGAAACTGTGTAACTGAAAAAACTCTTTTTTACATGTAGTATCGTAATCCATTCATTTCACGACCATCCAGGCGTTCCCCCAAGGAATTGAAAGAGGTCTTGCCGCGAAACGCCAATATTACGCGATAAACTTCGTTCGTTCGGAGCCGTGTTATCAGAGGCGTGCCAAGGAATACCTGATTACGTCCCCCTTAAATATTCCCTTCCATCGGGACACCCTTCGGAATCCTTTCGTCGATCCTCCAACGGAGAACAGGTTACCATGGGTATTTATCCCAGATATACTCCGAACTCGATTAAACGCGAATTATTTGCATAAAATTACCCCGTCTCTTCTTTGAAAACCTTGTTTCCGTTGGTCTTGTTCACGAAAGAAGAAACGACCTGGAAGGGAAAGGGTTATTCAGGGCTGGGACCGTAAATTTCGCCCCCAGGACACGGATTCCTGTACCTATTGAACGTCGAGCCTCGCCGATTCAGCGAAAAGGTTATTCGAAATTCCGTGTTCCCTTGGTTTAATCCACCAGCCATTTCCAAGGAGGATCTTCTTCGAGCGACCGCTAGAAGGACAGAGTCGCGGGCCATTAATATTTCAACGAAAGCTCACGCGGCAATGTACACGATGGAACGGCCCCCAAGTAGAGTGGGGGTATCCAGTGCAGCGGTGGCAATATTTTTAGTGGCGGTACTTTGCTACTTTAATTTTCAATGCTTACCGGAAAGTAGGTACCGGAAAGAAAAGTATTTGCACACTCTTTAAAACGGAACAACTTTTTAAAAAGTGGACCAAGTGACACGAGTTTTGTTTGTCAAGTTGGAAGAGTTAGTTTACGAAATGATGTGTACTGTCTGGTCTAATCGCTAATAAATATCTAAAGATTCTTACATCATTAGATGCCTGTCGCTGGTTTCTGTATTAATCAATTTCAATAAAACCTTCAGTATATATATAACTAACATAAATCTTCGAAATGTAGTTATTAAATTTTCAGATAGAGATCTCTTCATAGGTAGAGTCCTCATCGTACCGTTCAACAGGCTTATTACTTCTAGTCTTACAACATCAAATTAGCTTATAGAATGTATTTATTTCCGATTACTTCTTTACTTCAATAAAAAAAAATTAAATTTTCATTACAGTCCCTGATAAAAAAGTTGCAAGGAGCGAGCTTTACTATTTTCTTCGCGATCCCGGCCAATTGCAACTTTTCAGAACATTTTTTTACCCATCATTTAGGAAACTAATCTTTCTAACTTCACAAAAAAACTCAAGTCACTTTTACCAATTTTAAGAAAGTTATTCTGATTCAGAAGGTGTGCAATTACTTGTTTTACCCACTGTACATCGTTTCAGCGCGGTGGGGGGCTTTCTTCAAAGGGGAAATGCCGCGTGCGCACCCCTGGTTCAGCCGTCCGTGACCCGCAGCGGTATTTGTCGACGTTCCCGTTAATTAACTTAGCCACGGGGTTAGGGCAACCCCGAAAACTGTTGGGATCGTGTGCCCTCTCTCTCTCTCTCTCTCTCTCTCTCTCTCTCTCTCTGTGTGTGTGTGTGTGTGTGTTCTTATCGGGTCTCTCCCGGCGAACCGTATGTTCCCTCATCTTCCCTGGATTAATCGTCGGGGGCCACGCGATACTTCCGACCGCATTCGTGTCCCTGCACCGATGGCCTTTCTCGATTTTCATCCACCTCTCTTACACCTGTTCGTGGGGGGGGGGGGGGGGGGGGGGAGGCGACGGAAGTGCAAAGTTTATATGGAGATAAGGAGCTGAGAGCACCTGGGGAAGAGTTAAGGGCTGAGTTGTTTCTTTATGAATCGGCGCATGGTTATCAACGGTATCACGTGAGAGATACTCTTTTTATACTCGTTGGTCGATAGAGCGAAGCGTGTTGGCACCGTCTGTGGTGTGGTGGAACGAACACTCGTTAGAGAGTTTTTTCTGCTGAATTTCAACTCGATTCTTTCTGAGTGCAATAGAGTAGGTAGACCAACAGGAAAGCAATTTAGTTTAAATACATGTGAAAGAATAGTGGTGTAACGTGTAGATCACAATTTATATTTTACATGATACAATTTATTTTTTCTTAGTTATTTACTAGAAATTATGTGTCTCTGGAAGATAAAATAAAAGTATGCTATTGGTGTTATTTTATTGCAGATAGTACATTATTTGGGTAAATATCGAAATGTTCGACAGGATTCGGCCTTGTGAACAAGGCAGCTCCTCTGTCCCGGTAATCAGTATCATAGAGTCAAGGACGATCCTCGCAGCACGTCGATGGTTAATTAATTCGATGCGAGACAACAGGTCGCTGTCGTCCAGTGGCAAGCTTGACAAAAACCGGTATTCATAACCGAATTAATTAGCGGCGATGTCGATTAAATCCTGCTGCGCGAATTTGATGCTCTCTGTGTTCCTCTCCGTCTGCCACGGTATATACTGTACAGTGGCTACCGAAAATTTCCGGTCAAACTGTAATTTCACCATACATTTGTGCATAACTTTTTATCAGGCCTGTATTTGTTCGAATCAGGAGAACAAATTATTTGTGTCCAAGAAAATCTTTTCACTTTTATGAAGATAAAGTTATAAAAATCAATAAATACGTTTCGTGTAAGAAGTAATGATAAATGTTCGTACAATATTTCACAGATTCGCGTAACCATGTATATATGTGTCCAGATACTTATAGTGTAATCGTGTTTCATCTCTATTTCAGCCTCTAAACGCTCGAAGAACTTGTACACGCAGTCGTTATAAAGTTCACGAAACCGTTCTCGGATTTTACGATCATTTCCCGTTTCAAACTGAGAACTCCCTTTGGCAATTTATCTTCGTCGAGCTACAGCTTCCTCTTCGTTCGCTTAAAACGATTCCACGTTTCTTCGTCGGGACACGCGCGCGTATCGTAGCTCTGACCGTGTCCCCGATTAATCTCGAGCAACCTGTTCATTTCTTCCATCCGTGTTCGCGAGAGACCGCTGGGACACCCGCCAGGAAATTTCAGTTTTCCCTTTCCGGCGGAGGGTCGCGAGCCCCTCCGCGATCGATCATCCCGTGTCCGATGACACGGGACCTTCCGCGTCGTTGCCCGTTTCCGGTTCCCTTCTTCCACCGAGTGACCGATGCGTTTGGTCATCCTGCTTCCGTTTCCAGCTCTAGCTCGGCGACAATGCATCGCCGACTCTATACTCTATAGTCGATGGACCTACAGATTATTTTCCATACAAGAAATAAGTCGAAAGTGTAGTATAAACTTTTCTCCTACTATTTCGTTGATTCAAATTTACAGACGACTTGATTATACATTCCGCGGGATCTGATACACCGTCAGAAGTAGGAATGCTTGAGCATTCTTTTAGTATCTCTTCAGAATTTTGGATTTGTGACTTTATGACGCCAGCTGTTCGTAAAGTTGCATTTTCCAGCCAGACGATATACATACGATCGACGAAAGACCGAGTCGTGGGTACTCTGACGTTGTCAGTTTCCATCCCAATGAAGCGTTAATTCAAGGAAAAACTGTCCATTTTTACTGGTTCCATACATATTTCGATGTTGCGGACGGAAACACGCGATTCCATTTGAAAAGCATGGAAAACAATGTGCCCTTGGAAGCGAAACCGTCGGCTGTTCCTGCTTATTTCTGGAAACAATCCATCTTTCGTCGGTATATTTAGCCTGGCCTGTTTTTAATAGAGCGTTCTACGCGCGCCGTGGATGCGACTGTTCCGATTGCAGTTTTTCCCTCCCCGTCGACGAGTCGACCCTCTCTTGTCTTCAACTTCTGTTTGTCCAGCCGCATTTACGGGATTTTGTAACGTCGCCAAGAGAAGTTGTCGATGTTTTTTCACCGCCGACGGACGGACCTGACCCGTTGCAACAAATATTTGATATATTCGACAACCCACTATGCTGACGTTTATCAGGCTGCCCTAATTTCTCTCTTCCGTTGATTTCGCGCATGAAATTCTTCGTATCCAGTTTTGGTGGATAATGGATTCGCTTCATTTGTCAATGTAGAAAAGTGATCGAGGAGCACCGAACTCGATTCCCCAATACAAACCCGGACTTCATTTCGCCACGACCTACATCTTCGGTTTAAAGAACACACTTGATTCGGGTTACGAATACTTGATGGTATGACAATCCATCGGAGAGGAGTTATTTCTTTGCAAACTACCTTCCGATATTAGGATCTTAAAAAGGTAAGCGGAGAGTTGTTTATATTAAGTCACAAAAAGCAGGTCATCTCGAATAATTGCGTTCGAACATAATGTTTTAAAAATCAGGAAGTACTACGTGTCCAGAACACCGTCGTTGTACGAACATTAAAAACGTCCGCCTTCCAAGGGGTTGAAAAGAAACTTTTCAGCGGCACGTTCGTGCGCTTCTTTCTAACGTAACAAACCGAACGAACGCTCCACGTGTTCAGCTCTCGACCTCACTGTAGATGTTCCCCGCAAGTAAAGATAATCGAAACGCCATTGGGTTTATTCCACAAGGTTTATTCCACCCCCGTTCGCTTCCGAATTCATGATCTGCTTCCTGTCGACACAGCACTCAGGGCTCGTGTTCTCGTTTTCTCAGCCGTTCGCCGAGTTGTTGCTCGATCTCCCTCGGCTGGATCACGAAAATCAAACATCGTCGTGCCGATTCGCCCCTGGTTTTCCCGTACAGGAAGTAGAAAACGGTTCTGGCCAAACACTGGCCGATCGACGCGTAAATCACGGTCCCGATTGCGATTCCCGCCCATTACAACCGCCTGAAAGATGCTAATTATAGGTAGCGGACGTTTGAAGTAGTCGTATATTTTCGCGGCGGTTCTTGTGGCCGTTCGATACGCGGGCGTCTGCAAGGTGTCACGGCGGCACACGCTTACACTCGCGGATGTTTACGCGGTCGACCGCAGCTGCTAAATGTCAGGAAGTTGTCCTCGAATGCGGTTTCCAAGGGGGCGCAACCGCGTGCACTTTCGGTTGGCTTTTACTGCTTGCAACCACGCTATCGTACATTCGAGGCGCGCACACACAGCCCCCCTCTGAGTCCCGTTGTTTCGCAACAACCTCGCACCGGCGGGAATCTATCGCCTTGTAAATTTAAATACCCGCGACGAACGACCGAGACCGCCTCTAGGGGATCGATCGTGTCACGGAAATTTCGTTGGATTCTAGTAGGTTTCGCTCGGGTCTTCGATGTACCCTCACGAGCAAACTCGGCTTCCGCTAGGGGAAAAAGTGATATAAGTGAAAGACCTCCTACCACTTGGTCTCGGAGTTATTGAACATTATGCGATATTAACATTCGGTTTAACATTTATTTCAGTATTTGAAATAAATTTATCAAGCAGTAGGAGGCCTTAACCCGTATATTGCTAATTCCCCTAGTGAAAGCCGAGTTTGCTCGTGGGTGTACAAGGTCTGATCAGAAAGTTCGGGGACCTCATGTATAAATTGTTTAATATTAATTATTAGAGGACGGGCAGGTTTTTTTAATGATATTTTATATTTTCGAGTTAGAACTTTTATACAGAGTGTCCCAAAATGATGGGATAAGACGAAACATTTGCGCATATTCCTCAAGCAAATACAAATCGAAAGTTTCTTTACCGTTTTGTAATCTGAAGCTACATTTCCGAGATATTAGCATTTGAACGAACTCCAATCAGCTGAATCAGCAGAATCAAGTTTAGCTCCTCCTGCGATTTCTTAATTATTGTCCCTCGCGTGGCGAAATTGTCGTTCTTTTGGCATCTGTTTAAGACGACAGAGGAAGACTAATATTTTCGAAAATTAACCATAGCCGGGGACGACACATCGGTGTACGGTTACCAATGCCATTTTTTAATAACGCTGAGCTAGTAAAAAAAACATTGAGTTAGTAAATTGGTAACAGAATAGGTCCGTGATTCCTCTGGTTAGAAACGCAAATGTCTGACGCACATGGAGGAAATTTCATCTAAAAAAAGCGAACACGCAGTCGCAAATAAACATTCCATAAATCCTCATGGATCCAGTTCACGTCGACACGAATACTTCCTTGTTTTAGAATACTTCAAATCATTATGCACGACATTGAAACACAATAGAGGAGTGTTTATGGAAAATCTGAGAAAGTCCTACGAAAAAATTAAGGAACATGGGGGTCAGATGAACGCCTTATTAGTAAAGAAATTTAAAAAAATGCAAGCCCCAACCAAACGAAAAGGTGTCGTCGGAAGGTGCTTCAGGCCTTGACCTTCGCGATTCACGATTCGAGGTATGATGTAAACGGAGTCGCGGTAGCGATCCACTGCCGGGATGTTGATTTAAGACGCGTGCACGTCATCGAGTCGGGCTATTTGCCGCGCAGAAGACAATCTCAGAAAACACGTAACGCGTTGGTGGGCAAGCAATGATTTTCACCGCGGCGACGTGGCATTTTCCGAGAACGTTCCCGCGAAATCCCGTGGTCGTCGAGTAACTTCGTAATTTAGGAATTGTATGTTATAGCCGCGCGCCGGTTAAGGTGATTTTGCAGAAGAATTTCATCGAGATCCACGAAGCCAGATAAGAGGAATGACGGCGAAATGTATGCTCGCCACGCTCATTCTCTCTTTCTCTCTCTCTCTCTCCCTCTTTATTTATCGCGGGACGATTCGAGATTGTGATCGACCGAGCGATGCAAATTGTCGTTCAGGATAAACTTTTATTACGCGATGTTTATCTGGAGTGAGGAAAGTAGGAGTTAATTTCAGCGATGATCCGAAAGCGCGAGGAAAAGATCGTCACAGGGGTCTGTTAGAATAATTGTATAAAGGAAATGGAACGATACGTGGTATCTTCTTTTAACCTCTTCAGAGATGAATGTTTTGAAAGCATGTTTGAACGATGAAAAACTTAACGTACACATACGTGCCAGTATCCCTGAACAGGTTAAATTTACAAGAACGAAAGTAAACATTTGTTCGGTAAATTAACACTTGACATTGTACAACTTAGGCTAGCGGGAGGGTTCTTATGTTTGCAAATATCCAACTTCAGGTGTTCGAAAAATATTTAGAAGCTACTACTTAACTATAATTGTCAAACTTTACATATAGGAAAAGTGATTTTTTCCCCATCTTTTACGATTCTTGTTCCCATTTCTAAAAGGACGTACCACTACGTCAATCGCTCTCAGATTTTGTTTCTGAAAAGATGTACCAATACGTCATTCGACATCAAAGGGTTAAGCTAAATAACAGTTCACGGTTTGGAATCTCCGTGGCATCGATGTCATTTTATTTGATACGGTCTAGCCGACTGGCCCATGGCTCTTGTATCTTGACGCGTCGATCCCGAGGCAACGAGCTTTATGGAGCTTGCGGATGTACCGAAGGGCTCGTTAAAGAGAAATAACGCGTTAATGATGGATTCACCTACCGTGGGGGCGACCTACGTCGCCGCGCGCTGCGTGTTGGAACGATGTCATTTAACTCACGTTCTTTATGTCCTTCCACGTGAGAAGCCTCGTACAATGGACGCACAGAGCCCTCGGGATAGGTGCGCGCGATTTCTCGCCGGAGATAAATGTTACAACGTCGTCTCGTAAATTATATCGACGTAAAGTAGCGCGCGAGATGCCTTGCTAAAAAATTTGCTGGCTCGTAGGAAAAATTTCTGCCCGACGGGTATTACGAGGGCAACAAATTTCATTGTAAAATTGGGTGGTTCACGATGCAGCTGTTCGGCAACTGAGGTACTACTCTACTTAAGACACACGCTCGGTGTAAGTCTTCAGCAAAAGAAATAGCCGTAAAAGCAATGGATAGCGATGAGGACTCGGTGGGGCAGCAAGTAGAGTTCTTTGTTACGATTAGGAGGGTCACGGGTTCGAATCCTTCTACCCCAATGTCCACTTTTTCGGTGGAACGATTACAAATTATTAGTATAAAAAACTTCTATTATTATTAGAGTCAAGTAGCTAGCAATTATCTTCGTCAGAATAAGTACGAGAAAGCTATCTCCACCCAAGTTCTCTGGGCTTTAGTCGTCCACGTATCTGGAATTGTAAAGGCGAGATTATACAATATTTAGGGTCTGCCTAGGGAAAAAGTTTCTTTGAAATGTGTCTGTTATCCAAGTACCTGGATTTTTCCTAGCTTTAACAAGGGAAGATTCGCTTACTCTAAGGTTCTCTAATCATAGTACACTCGAAATCCATGCATTAACAGATAAACAGTTAAAGAATTCGAATTCGAAAGTAAGAATAAGATAAGCAACTAAAAATCAGTTTCCAGGATAAGATTTTAGCTGAACAAAGTAATTGAAGTTAAATAATCAAGGTAGTAGCTAGAAAATATCGACTTCATTACAACTTTCATACCCACTAAAAAAGTACCCATATTAGGAAGCCGCTCGCACTATACTCTAACTAGACCGAAGGAAAAAAAAATCACCGCCATAAAAGAGGGGACTGCTGAGAGCGATGAAATGGACCGTGTGACAAAAGATGTTCTCGAAGGGAAGAAGGCCAGAAAAAGATTCTTCGAGGAGGAAAACTGTTGGACGGTAAAGTTGTCTTAACGAACAGCTTTATCTCGCGTTATTTCACAATTACGCGTCCCCGCGGCTCCTACCGCGAGGGAAACAAAAAGAAGAGCTTCTCTCGATGCAGATGGCCTGGGGAAAAGTTTCCAGGAAACCTTTCTCCCCGGTTCCGGAATTTTATCCCACCTCTCGTTGAATTATCATCACATCTTATTACGGACGTAGCGCCGTCGTGGCTCTGCCCGATGACAAACGGTCTCCGCATCTGGGCGAATTCCTCCCGCAAGGAGATTATGTGGTAGGGAATTTTCACACGAAACGTCTCACGCTGGGTGAACGTCGAGGTATATCCTGGTTTCGCTGGTAGGTTGAATTTATTCTCGAGGGCGTGACTGTAGCTCGCCGATCTTTCTTTAAAACTTCCCCGTGGTAGCTGAAAGGCAACGGTTGCCCTGAATCATCCTGGCGGAAGTTTCGCTCGAACGAAACTTCGACAAGGGTTGGGGGAAGGGTTTGAATTCGGCTGCGCTCCGAGGCGTTGTTTCCACAGAAACGTTTGTTCGCCGTCAAACGGGTTGTTTCCGGACAACGAGTAAACAATCGAACGAGAGAAATTACGATGTCTACAGGCATGTTCGATTCCGCCGTTTACCTTTCGTTAACGACACATGGAAGAGCCGACAAATCGCCTCGAGAACGATCGTTATACCACCACCGTCGGCAATTTTACCAACCGAGGGAGCGGAAGGGAGAGAGAGAGTCGTTCGAAGCCCTCGAAAGAAGCAAAAATCCAGTCGTTTCGGCCCGTGATCGTCCCGTAAACGAGCGTGGGCACGCTTAAAGCGCCTCGGATCGCGGTACCGTATTCGCGGTGTCTGAATGGCGCACGGTAATTTCTCGCGGAAAATCGCCGCTAAAAGCTTAATTGACCGAGGCGGTGATGTGGAGAATTGTCAGGCCTAGTGAGCGCAGGTAGAGAGAGAAAGAGAGAGAGAGAGAACAAAAAAGGAGAAACAACCGCACAATGAGTCGTTGTTAGTCGAATGACTTCTGTTGCGAATTTGCGTTCCTGAAACTAAGGGAGCCTGACGTGTCTTCCGTTGTCGTCGCGCGATTTTCCAGGCAGTTCTCGTGGATTTTTCAACGGAGCCCGGGCGTTTCCCATTGTTTCGCGGGGGACAATTTCACTCGACCTGGAAAGACAGGCGTCTTTCCCTGCATCACTTTTAACTCGATCCTTTAGTTTTTTTTTTTCGAATTTTTGGGTTCTTTTTGGCGCGATACCGTCTTGGCCCTCTCGCATTTTCCGTGCTTATTTCGTTTTCGAAATTTTCAGGATCCCTAAACATTTCTTTGGCATTTTGTTAAATACTTTAGTATCGTTCAAATAGGATTTTATTATAATATAGGATCTAACAAGAATTGAGTATTGCGGTGTGCTATATCGAAACGTTTCAGACAAAATGTGGGGGCCAATCGTCGCAAATACTATTTATGTCTTATTACTAACGCAGTACAGCATCCAGTACAGAATTGAAAATTCTACTCGATTTTAATTTTTCGATATTTGCCTAAACTTCCGCAGTCAAATTATAAGATACAATGATAGTAACTCGATACTAATACCCTTTCGTGATGCTGTTTGTTACAGAAAGCCAGATTGGCGCGTATCAGGATCGCGAAGGCTTCAAGCGGAGCGGCCTTTGTGAGCAAAAAGAAGGCGGCCGAGGCCCGACTGGCCGCGCAGGAGAGCGGTCTTCAGCTGGATGACTCCTACAAGGAGGAGGATATTTTTGAATTGCAGCATCATCATCTACTTCGTTGTTTAGAGAAAACCACGGTGAGTATACACCCGCTGTACGATACCATGGAAAACTGGGAGCCGTGTTTAACTTTTTGATCGATTCAAAAACAGGGACGGAAACCGAGCGTCGGACTAGAAGCGTCCCCGTTTCCGTCGACGGAATCCTCTTTTGTGGACGAAGAGCCGCCCGCACGGTTCATTAAGCGTCACGCGGCCCTCGTTTAATTTCGCGCGGCGGCGTCGTCGTCACTCCGGGAGATACGTCGTGTCATCCGACGCCGCCCCCCTGGTTCATTCTCGGGCGAGAAGTCTAGAACGGTTACCGCTTAAAATCCCAGGGAGGCTCCGGGCGCGCTGGCTGCGACGCGCGGCGTAATTTGAATAAACCCCCTCTGTTCGCGTCTAATTTTAGCCTCCGTCGCTCGTGCAACGGGGGATGCCGTAGGCCCACCCACTGAGCACACAGAACATGCACACACACACACACAGGCAGACGGAGGATAACCCTTGTGCGTGTTGTCGTGGCTGTGACACAGGTGTATGCACGGAGAGAGATAGAGCGAGGGTCTGTGTGTACGCGCGAAACCGTGCACCGCCTCGATCGTACGAACGTTCTAGATGAATCAGGTGGTAACGCGTTGATTTTCGTCGGGAAATTCTGAACTGATTGGAAAGTCAAATTATTTAGGATGATTTTCGCTTGATGGGTTTCACGAATTTTCTACGATATGACTGGAATTTCTGGGTTTTCTATGCACAGGATGCCTCGAGTCAGGAAGTATAACTGGCAGTAGATGATTCTATAAGAAGAAATAAGTCGAGAAGGAAGAATAATTTTTTGTTTGTTTGAGGTTTTCGTTTTGGGAAAATTGAATTTGAAAATTCATTTAAAATGCGGTGTACATATTCGTCATAGTCGTAAGTAGATTATCTCGAAAAAACGAAGCATTGTACCAAATTTTATTTCACATATTTTCGAATTATATTTGTTTATAGAATTACCACTTGCCCGGTTGTGTATTCTCGGACCAGAGACATTCTTATATACGTTATTGGTTATTGTTTAGTAGGTACCATTGTGTTGGGAGTCTGTAACGAAACAGGGTATTGTTCGCTTTCTGTAGAACGTTTTTAAGTAATCAGAAAAACGAATTGCGTTACAGGATCTTGGAACAATAGTTGAACCCAGATAGTAAAACGTTGCTAACCGAGCAGAAAGATAAATTTCAGTTGCGTGATGCGGAATTCTTTTTGTTTAGGTAGTCGTGTTACACGTTTCAAGGTAGCAGAAAGGAGAATAAAGGAAAAAACGATAGAACGATAAGAATACTAAGTGTAACGGTTGCTCAACGTGAAATTTCGTCGTCACAGCAATGCAGCTAACCCCCTTCCTGTTTTCAGTCCCCCAAATCCGAAACCGACTATGTCGAAAGCCCCTGATAAATAGGTCAGCTCCGCGTTCCGTGAATTCAAGCAGCGCGTCTCGGTGGCTACTCGAGCCTGAATTTCCACGGAAATTCTGTTAGTTGCAAGTTCTCGGGCAAGGGTGCATCGATTAAAAGACGGGTTTGTTCCATTCGAGAGACAGAGATCGACGTTTCGCTGTGTGTGCGTGTGCCCTTTTACGAACGCGTGTGTAGGATCGCGTCTGACCCATCCAGTCCGGGAGACAGGAATTGGTTTCCGGCCCGTATGGATTGAACTTGACTCCAGGCCACTTGAATATTTCAACCTCGTCCCAAGGAAAAAACAAACACACACACACACACTAACAGTTATACTTCAAACACAACGAAATGTTGAAAGAATGCCACACACCGTCCGGGGCCGCGTCGTTCCACTTCCAATCGTTTTCGGATGCTTTTTGAGCACGTTCACGCGCCACGTCTTGATCTTCCATCGACGTTTAGCGCATGGACCGCTAGTAGCTGGCCCCCTCGATCCCTTAGCTCGCTTTCGGCCGTCTCTCTTCGTGCTAATCGTTCGACTCGAGCGGGATTCGATTAACTACTTTCTTGGCGGGAGAGTTTTTTCTGTATCCAAATATACAACTTCAGGTGTTGTAAAAATATTTAGAAGTTAAAGCAATTTTCCCTCTTTTTACTATTTTTGTTTATGAAAGACTGACTACTACGTCATGCGACATCAAAGTGTTAATATTCCGTGGGCGGGAATCGACACTGAGCCCCTGAAACTCGAACTTTCGCCACAATTTTCCAAACTAACTTCGAACCCGTTTCAAGAACACTTCATTAAGCTACAAAACTTGACGCTGGTTCACCGTTTGACGTCGAGAATGATTAAAATTGATCCTCGAGGAACCACGTGTCGGGGTACTCTCGGGAACGGTTTAATCGCGCCAGGAACAATTCCCGAAGACGAAACATTGATTCTGTCGCTCTCGGTCTATTCTTCTCCCCTTCCTTTCGAATTTTCCAATCAGAACTTTCCACGGACGAAAACTTCTACGTGCTCTCGCACGAAAGGAAGACTGGACGGTTTTCTCATCGAAGTTTCCCTGCGTTATTTCCTGCGCTGGTTCTCCAATCATTTCGGCTCTTTCGTCTTTCCAGTAATTGGCAACCGAGACCGTTTCCATGGAACAGAGAAACGATGGGCCCCTTATTTCTGGTCAGTGCGACGAGACGCGATGATTTCGCGGGATCATGGGACAGAATAGGCGTGAAGAGGAGGGGCGAACCCTCGAGGATCCGCTTCGTCGATCGATCGATCAGCTTTCTCATCGATGTCCCCTTTTCTTCTACGAAATCGCCAGACTTTCTCGACCGATGAAATTGTTTTCCTTTCCCGTTTTCACCGCGGCCGTGGAAAAGAAGTCCGGCTGGAATTCTATAATAACAAGGATTGAGATGTTTGGACCGTGTCCAGAATATTCTTCTCCCTTCGTGGATCCATTGGGTCTCTTTTTCGTGGGTCCTTTGCGTATTCGAGGTTCGCCCTAAAAAACGTCTCTGTTGGGGATGTTTTCGCTCAATATATACGGTGTTTGGGGGCGGTAGAATGTCTTCTGAATATCCCATCGGGTTTTCCCTTCGACAGGGGACATCGTCGAACTGACGTCTATGTTTTTTACTACAATTACAGGCTACACGAACTCTTCTTGATTTCTCGTCTGTAGACCTTGTCCACCTTCCCATTGTGTTTCCTGGAAATAAAAGTCCGCGGAGGTGCAATCCAGTAACGGTCTCTTGCGTGGTCTATTGTTTTATTGGAAACATGTCAAATGGTCAGGTTGGTGATTGACATTTAAGGTGACAGCGGCAACTCTCCGGTGGCGCAATAACTTCACACTTTATTTGCACAGAGTTACGTTCTTCGTTTCCACTTCACGCGTTCTGTTAGTCTGTTAGTTGTTTCTTTATCCATTGAATCAAATGGATGTCACCGGTTGCAGTTCAAGTCTGCTGAATTCTCGGCCGTGTTCGGCTGTCTGTTTCTACTTGACGTAGCCGCTGACAGCGTCGGCTAATGTCCGAATACACGGGTCCCTTTAGACGTTTCGACCACATCAACGCTAATACTGATCCAATATATCAGTCTAATTTAATATTCCCACGCATTGAAGCGTTTGAAGATAAACATAATTCCCCTATTTTAATTTTTGGATCTTTGCCGATTATTTCTATTACGTCGTCATCTAGCTGGATAATATCGTTATGCTACAAGATTTCGATCGTTCGATCGTTCGTAGCCCACTTTCAGTCAGTTCCAACGATTGGAAACTTGTGTGTTCGCGTCTACGGCAGAGATTCCAGGATGATTTATCGCAGGGAGAGAGAGAGACACGAGCAGCTCCGTGGACGACGAGCGTGTCTTAGTTGCGCAGCTCTCTGGTATCTGACGCGTCGCGCAATCGGTATCTTCGTGTCGGCCGTATTGATTTCTTCCGTGTCGTGGTGGTCGGCCCTCGGATCGAATCTCATCGGAATCGTAGTTGTCGGGGCGAGATGTCATACTCGGGGACTAATTATAGCCGGGGAGGGAAACGGCGTTAAAGAGAGCCGAGAATAGACCCCGGACCCCATCGGATTTTCCGATTCGCGTGGTACAGCGGCAGGCGGAGACAAGCGTTGCGGAAGAAAGTGTTCCCGCGGCTTGCTCGCCTCTCGTCGCCTCGAGAAAACACCTTTTCACTCTCGGGGTGTTCGTCGACGGGCTTTTGCGCTCGGGAGGGCTCGTTCGCGTGTTCGTCACCGTTTCTCCTTTCGGCATTACCGTTATGGTCTCGTCGAGTCACATCGAGCTTCGTTGGATGACAGTTTAGCCCGAGTCACGTGGAGGTTAACACAGTGAGAAACGTTGAGAACCATTAACACTTTGCCATGTCAGCCATATATCTGTCGCTATAAGGAAAAACGTCGACGCAATTTGAACAAATTTAAATTTATGTATTAAGCTGCAGTACATAGGATTTATGTAGTTATCAGGGTAAAAATGCATGGAAACAAATTTTGTGTGCTTAAACAAATAATGCAATTTAACTGAAATTATGCAATTCATAGGCATTAAGCAAAACAAGTCTAGAAAATTTGGAGAATGTTCGAAGAAAACTTTACTCACGTTACAGAATTAAATTTTGCAAATGACACTCTCCCAAAGTATAATGTTATTCATAAATCATCGCAAAGGATTTTGCAAATGACCTTGTGCCTTTACGGTTTTTCTTGCAACGTGAAATCACAGTCACGCTGACCTTACGGAACAGATAAAAAGTAATCGTTTGAGGCGGGCCGGTTTTACGCGGGACGTTCTATATGTATACAGACAGTGTGCAAAGTTTTCCGATAAAAAAAACTTCGTTAACTTTGTAAGTTGCTCTATGAGCGAAAAAAAAAAACAAATTGTCAATAATTTTCCGAAATATTGAACGATAGATCGACGAGGTGTTTTTATAAATAGAGCGTATACTGCAGTTCGTGTTTGTGCCAAGGATTCAATGAATATTTTCTTCGGTCCACTCGACCCAGCGATTCGACGAGGAAAATTGAAACGAATAGCTCGACTCCACGAATCCCAGTTTAAGCGTCTCGATCTCCAGGCTCGATCTTGACCGTGTTCCCGTCGACTTCGATCGATCTAGAGAAAAATCTTCGATTCGTCCATACATCCTTTCCGCTATGTTTATTCCCAGCTGGACCGATATTAAATTCACGAGAGACCGGCCGTGTCACCGTTTTTTGGTAATGCACACGCAGCTCCCGGATATTTTACCAATGGACATTTCCCTCGCCTTTTCTTTCTTTTCTTCTCTCTCTCTCTCTCTCTCTCTCTCTCTCTCTCTCTCTCTCTCTCTCTTACCACCAGCTGTGAATTTCCACACTGTCGAACATCGCTTTCGATTCTTGCACCTGTGGCCGTTTACTTTTAACCCACGTTTACGTCACGGCTGACGCGTCTGTTCACAGAAGGCTGTTGTTTCTGTATGATCAAATGACGTAAAAAAATCGCGAATATTATTTCGAAATTTAGGATAAATTTTATCACAAAAGGGTGATAAACATATAGATACAAAGAAAAGGTTCATAATTTCTAAGGTAGATCGTATACGCCAAACGACGAAAGAAGTCCTAATAAACATGGGTCGAAATTAATATTTTAACGGTTATAAACAATTGCAGCAGGATTTCTACAATATTTGTTAGTTTTCTTTTCCAATTTTCTTCATTGTATCCATACGTTAAATTACATGTGGTAATTACGGTATTGGTTCCCTGGGATTTCGATATCTTTTGTATTCTCGTAGTTTTCCTTTCACCATTGAATCGCAAAATTGGTAGCGAACGAACAACCAGGATCATCCTTCCATTCGGATCGCTCAATCTTCCGCGTTTAATTTCAGAAATTCATCTGGTGTAAGACCACGAACGATCGTTTCAATTCGTCGTTAAAGTTGCGATCTGTTCTGCTTCTTTTCATCTTCAGTGGTAGGATCGAAGCCATCTTTTTTTCGATGTTGGCACATTTGAGTTTCAGATCGCGATGACACTGTCTCTGACGATACAGGATAGAACGTTCAAGTTGGTAGACGACATCCATAAAATCGCGACAAGTGTCCGGGGTCAGGTCGGGCGACGTGGCGAGTTATTTATTGGGCACCGAGGATGGCCCGGCTGGATTTACGAACTCTGATCGCTGCTTCTATTAAGCAGGGAATGCATATTCATCCTGGCCGAGGCTCGCGGCTGTCCGGTGCATTTCTAAAATGGTGTCGTCGCCGCATTTATAACCGGTTCTTCGGGTCCTCGAAATAAAATGGTGTTCGGAGCCTCTTAGCTTCGACTCTTAGCTACACCTTGTGTGGAATTAAAATATTTGTATGTTAGTATCTAAAATTGTGAATTTACGTAAACTTCTGCACTCTACTGATGTGTCTGACATGTACTTACCTTTTCTACTGGTATAAACATGGACGGTGTGATTTGTTTTTCATCGATCTTATTATCCTCTGCACGTCACTGTGTCGTAATTTATTACAGAGTCTGGGTAATACTACACCATTATAAATCGTTTCGAAACCTTAACAAAGATCGGGCTCAGACTACCGTATAAATTCTCAAACTTGACGTCCTCGAATAGAAAAAACATTCGATGAAATATTCCATGTTTCCCGAATATTAATCGTTTATCAGCGCGGTTCCGATTTATAATGTTGAACGAAAGACACTAAGAATGATCGTGTCTTTCTAGTTTCTCTGTTAATTCTCGTTGTTAGCGGTTTAGTCTGCAATAGAAACGAAGAACAGAGCCCCGACAAACGGGCGTTGAACGTTGCGGCGTGCCCGAGTGCAGGAATTTGTTTAATTTATATTTAAACGGGCGGCGCTAGATGAATGGCTGGGGGCTAAATAGAAAGGCGCGATTGGTGGTCCACCGAAATGGTGTCATGTCACGCGTCACTATCTTGGAGATTTCACGCCGTTTTCTTTTTACATGGTACGTCTGGCCGGTCGCTACTTTTTCACACAGCTCGTTTGTCACGGATGAAATCGAATACTTGACGAATCCAGGAACGGGAAGAAATCACCATTAGTCATCGCAAAATCAGGTGAAAGATCGGAATCCAATTCGAGGCACTGGACCAAAAAGTTGCATTTAATCTTCTAAAAAAATTCGATCGATTGTGGAATTTCATGTTCGTTAACTTCTCTGAATGGACTGAACCGAATCGGTAATCAGTTTGCTCGAAGAAGTTTTCGAAGCGATAATAATTCTTTTTCAACATTCTGAAGCAAAATTTTCCCAACAGAGTTACTGTTATGAATTATTATTATTATTATTCTCGTCGAGTCTCTGTCTTGGACGAAAAAGTTGCCGGTCTAGTCTTTCGAGGAGTTTCGATCGTCGGTTCTTTTAACGAGTTTACTGTTACAGACCCGTGAGCTCTGTGTCTCCCTGTATTCCTGGGGCGAGATCGAGCCTCGACTACTCGGAGGAATTGATCGGGCGGGTTGTAGCTATTGCCGAACAACGACGCCCCTTTGTCCATTGATCAAAGTGGAACGCTCGGATTCTAGCTCCACTGTGCGACAAAGAACCGTGTTTAAGTTGCTCTTCGGTACAAAGTTTCCAGTGGAGACTTACGAACCTGTTCCCCTCGAACTGTCTGCCGTCAACATTATCGTTGAGGCTGTCTCCGGCGAGTCTATCGATAAACTCTCCAGTTCCACGTGTCGCTATCGTACCGCGTACGAGAATAAGAGCTAGCTAGCTAAGTAAGTGGAATTCTCAGAATGAAAAATGAACTGAATTTAAATATACAGTAAATCATGAATGAGTGTTCAAAAGTTATCCCCACCATTAGGCGTTTGATTCGTTCTACGAGGAACCACCACAGTGGTAGGAATGTCGTCTGAATACTAAGCGCCGAGGAGCCTTCGAGTACTCATCGATGATTCAGTGTATATAAGAACGAAGAAATATCTTGAAAATTGAGGCAAATCCAGGAGAATCATCTTCGTCTGGGTTAGGTTCCGGGGTCCGTGGCCCCATTCGTCGATCCAAGGGAGAACATTTTCACAATTACGCCTGCCAGCTAGGACGGGTATCGACGAGGTCCTCGAAACAGAGATAATAATGGAGTAGGCGAGAGAAGGCTGTTCTTTGTCGCGCGGATATATCTCAGCCTGTTCCGCTTGCTCGTTTTATTTCCACGCTCGGCTACCCTTCTACCGAGGAGACCGACAAAGACGGGCTTAATCCGTGAAATCCAGGAAATCCGTCCCCGAAGACGACGACCTGGCGAGCGCAGGCTCACCGCAGATTCACCGAGAGATTCTGTTCCGTTTCTCATTTTTTTCCTCGTTCCGGCTCACTGCCACTGAACGAATACTTTTCACCGGCTAAGATAAACAAGCCTTCGCGTGAAATAATCCGAATTTTCCGGGTCGCCTGCGACCTGGATTATACCGAGCCCCGTGAAATTTAAATATTTCCTCGGGTCGACGAGTCGAGCAGGGAGTCGGCGAACAGACTGTTTCCGGCGTCTGCACCTTGCTGGTTCCATCGGTGATCGAGGAATCGTGATTTCAATATTCGCTGGATTTCTCTCGATACTTTTCACGGGTTGGGAGATGCGAATATTCTTATTGAACGGGAGGCAAATTGAATTGTGGCGGTTGTAATGGAAGGTGTGAAAAGGAAAGAAAAGAAGAGGAGAGGAAAGGAAGGGAAAGGAAAGGAAAGGAAAAGGAAGGTAAAAGGAAGGTACGAGGATGGGAAAAGGATGATAAAAGGAAGGAAAAGGAAGGGAGAGGAAAGGGATGTGTCAGCGTTTCGTCCCTGGTCTGATACTAGACTCATCGGTAAGGCTAACCTAGCAGATCCTGCCGTAGAAGCGGGGATATTCGTTGCTCGGTTGAGGACAGTATAGAAAATTGCGATCGCTGGTGAATGTTTTCACGATTCGAGGAACGACGTCGCGTAGTTTGGTATGGGAGTACGCCACGGGAAAAGCTCCTTGAGATGTGGGATATCGAGTGATCTGGGCGAGCTACTTTCAGCTGCGTAGGAATATTCGATTTCGTAGAATGGAGCAGGCCAGCTCTGCCGGAAAACCGCTAGTAAAAGGTTTCGAAGTGTTCTAAAGCGAGGCTGGTTCGGTTTTGAGTATCCGTAAGGTAGATTTCGTCTTGTCTTTGGACTCCGAGAAGTAAGAGTGCCCTTTAGCTGGAATAGGATTCGGATTAGTGCTACCACTTCACCCCGGATTAGCGCTAACGATTATGTTCATTACTGTTTAATGCCTCTTACCTCTGAACATTCTTACTATTTTTCTTCTCTGAATACGTTGGACTAATTCGAAGCTAACCTACCTTATCACCTACCACCTATTAAGTCCGTTTGTTGTCCCTTTGCACTCGATTGTCCCCACTGAAGGATTAGCAGATTCCAAGTGCAAAGGGTTAACTCTTTAATCTCGAAAAAACAGAAGTAATTTTCATAAGAATATTTTCTCGTTCACTTGATACAACACTATTTCATTTCGTAAATATATTTCGAACACTATCAACGAAGAACGCAGATCCTTATGTTACAATAGTCTAGTGTCACGCTTCAAACTTTTTGTCTAACTTGGTATACATGTATATCTACTTTGTACATTATGGATTTCTTTCTTAAAGGGAGAAGGAAAATGTTTCCAGCAAATCGACACCGCGAAAGGTATCTAGTGTTTCGTTTGTTTTCCACTGGAATGGACGTAGAGAGCTACTAATATCAGGTGAGATCGTACGACGAAGTTGGGCGCGCAGTTAGTTCTGTTATGATTACGCGGTCGCGCGAAATATCCAATCCTGATGGAAACGCACGGGACAAGACAACAACTGGCCTCGATGAAAATGCGTGCACCCCCCCCTCCCCCGTTGGCTATGTAATTCGAGCGGCGGAACAACTTCCACTATGGTTCGCCGGGAATACTCTCGGCGGGCGAAACTTTGTCCGGTGCAACTCCGGGACTTGATGGGAATACGGGGTCTCTGCGCGGTTCCCGCTCGTTCGAAAGCGAATTCGTCTCCGAGCACGCTCCCAGAACAATTTTCCACGGTCCCATAGAACGTTTCGAACTCGTTCCGTTTTATAACCAACGGTAAATGCCATATTTTTCGCCGAAATTGCCTTGGATTCGCAACGAACGAACCGTGGATCCTTGGAAACGATCCCTCTGGTCCCCTCTAATGGATTCCTATTGGTTTGGAAAATTATTTACGACTCGATGCGATAAATAAAATTGACACGACAGAAAATTTCATATTACGGAAAGTGTACCTTTGCCCGAGATCTTCTGACAAAGCACGGAATCGATCAACCGTGGCAGGTGACGCGCGCAATCTATCGAAGGGTGTCGATAACTCTGATTAAGTGGAAAGATTCTTTAATTAAATTTGAGCTTGTTTATCGGTACCTCCCGTTGTGGTGAATTCTCCGTAATGGACGGGAGCATGGTGTACAATTTTAGAAGTAAAAAATTTCTAAGACACACGTCGACTTGAATAAGGATTCGTGAATTCGAGCCAGGGGCTTGTTCGACGATATTGAGCGCGCGGTCGCCATCAAATCCTCGTTGAAAAACGCGACGGTATCTCTGTACTTTATTGGCAATCGGATAGGGGCAGTTTCAGGGTTGGATTCTCGAATAAGTAGCGCCGAAACTTGAGACGTTAACGTGGAAAGTTACGAATTTATCGGTCGAGCTTCTATATGGAATCGACAACTTTTATCGGGGTGCCGTCGATCCGCCCGAATAAATCAATTTAATTTTCAAATTATTGGGGTCAGATCCCCGGTGTGCTCTTGTTTTTACGAACGAAACCTGACTTTTCGATACTAGGGCTTCGATGTTATGGGACGGCGTCATGCGCTATCTGGGACGCGATGGTAGCCGTTACATATAATTTTCAAACACCCAGTATGTACCCTCGGTACCTAAATTCCGTTGTGTGTTTTCTGTTTCAGGATCGCGAGTTCGTGGAGATGGAGGTGCCGTACAACGGTGCCCCGAAGAGGCCGGGCTCGCCGTCGCCGTTGACCTCGCCCGCGCACAGCACTGCCTCGAGGGGCGGCCTGCTGCACGCCTGCTGCGGCCGGTGCTACCCCCAACGTTACCAGGTACGCGGTCGCCGTATACTCGCCTCGACGACCTCTATAAGCGAGGGCGCGCCCTCGTCTTCCTCCCACTCTCATCAATCGCAGCCGCCGAGCGGCCAACCGGCCCAGTCCCATTATCAGGTGGTCGTTGACCCGACCACCGTGCCGAACGTCGCGTTCAACGTGCCCGGCGACAACGAACGTCTACGTCGCCAGGGCACCAGCTCCTCCAGCCCCTACAACGAGACAAGGGTGTGAGCCGGGCTCGGGCCAGGGATCAATCGCACAAGAACGTTCATCGTTCCCGTTGATCGCCGGGAACGATCCGTTTCGATCGACGAACGTGATTCACGTCGATCCATGGTACCGTTCACCACGATGTCACGGAGATGCTCGTCTCCTAATGAACGGTATCCCATCCCGGCTGCGAGTGTAGATTTGGCGATCGAGATTGATTCGTTGTTTCGACGACGGAAATGCCCGTCGATGGTGTAGCTTGTTTTCCGAGCGAAAGAGACTTATATAAGGGAGCCCTTAAGTGTTTTTTTAGTTAGGTGAAATAATTGTCGAGGGATAGATTTCGATCTGGTTCTGGTCCGGTCGAGTTTCTTTTCCGAGAAAGGATGATTTTTATCCAATGGAAGCTTCGAAATTCTAATCCCAGAATGCTAGTTTCTAGTCTTGGGTCTAAATCGAGTTCACGTTGCTCGAGATATCAGGGAATCTCAAAGATTCTCCAACTATTTATTCGTTTATCGCTCTTGGAGCTGTCGGTCGTTACGCGATTGGCTCTGATTTCGCGTCGTTAATAGAGATTTACTGTTGTCGATGGGGTGGTCGTACGATCTATCGGTTCTTGTCGACGAACGAAATACGATGACTGTGTTCTCCGATTTGTGGAGGAAACTGGCTGTTCTCCAGTTCTTGAATCATGATCTTGATCCTGTATGGTACGATTTTGGTTTCGGAGGCGGCTTGGAGGCTAATTTCCGGGATTCGATTAAACCGCGAATAGCTCAACCGGTATTCAGATACACTCTCGTCCACAGGTGGTGGGACATTTATCGAATGTTGTACAAACCGGATGAAACATTATCGAATTATAAATAATATTGCCCAAAACTTCATCCAGGGAATCTAAGCTCGATAGACAATCCTTGTAAAGTAGGTGCATACAAAACTGCCAATAGCCCGGTGACTCACATTTCCTGTGTACCATGGTAGAGATATATCAAAAATGTCTAAAACAGGTATTGAAAGTTACCAAAAACAATTTCAAAAAAATGAAGGACCTCTTATGTTAGGCCTTATATTGCACAAATGCGTTTACAAAAACTAACATTACGTGTATATACATATATTAAATTCTGCTCCGTCCGTTATATTTACCTAATATCTTTGCCTAAAGATGTTAACCTAACGTAGAGTTTGACTAACATTTACACGGATCAGTGGCTCAAGAATTATAAAAAAAAAAAAGACATCAACATTTACCGAAAATAATTCACATATGAAATGAATGTGAATTACTTTGGTATAAAATTGTTTACGATAGAAAAAACATTTTTCTCTCATTTACTCAATGGCAGTTTCACGTGTGTACACGAGCTCGAGACATAATCTATCTCAGATATCTCACCGGGTTTCACGGCGAAAGTGGTTGTCCCAGCACTCGCGGAACAAGGGTGCGCGCGTGCTCGTCGAACAATGCTGGGGGGCCGGAGGTAACATAACTCCGGAAACGAAATATCGCGGTTGTTGGCGATATCGAATCCCGGTTGTTAAGCACGACCCCGCGGAGGCTCGCGGCCTCCAACGGGGTCGACTCTCTCTCAAGCACACTGCCACAGGCGAGGGTTCGAAATTCGAATCGGCACTATCTCTCTCTCTTCTCTTCTCTCTGGTGTCGGTGATATTCCCGTCATTTTATCTCTGTGGATCGTTCGGTATGCTCGATAAGAGCTAGATAAATCCGGCCGTCCGGGAATGGGAAGTTGTAAAAATTTCTGCGATGTCTTCCTTCCATCCCGAGAGAAAAGGAAGACTGACGGCTCGCGATATTTCGAGCTGGGAGGTGAACACCGTGTACGTAAAAGCGTGATCGTGTGTGCTCTGTGGAACAGGATTTTCGAAGGTAAAAAATCGTGTTCTTCCTCGATCCGTCCGAGAGACCGATTTCTAGTTTCTCGTTTCAAGGAAACGACACATCGACTCGCGGATGAGCCACGGGATTCACTTCTACATTTCTATGGGACTTTGCGTCGCGTGTATCTGGAGAACGGATATTGTGGAGAGGGCAGAAGAACTGCGCAGGTTGATCACTTTCAGAGTTTTCTGTATTTCGAGACTCGTCGAAGGCGATTTTCTATGTTAATTACTTAACGTTCCAGTGTTGCACCGGTGTAACTCTCCTTTTCGAAATGCAGTTAATATTTAAATTTTTTCTGCAAGGATCTATAGTTTTACCGATGTGAAGTAGATCTTTACGTTTTTTGTTCAGAAATTCAGACATTTCCTGCATAAATAAATTTAAAAAAGTAGGTCTGTTTAATATCGATGATACTAAACTTCATTTATTTAGAGATCAAGAAAATTGATAGATTGATTATATTTATGGATTCCATAATCTCCTGGACTTCCGAATTCCAGAAAATTTTTCAACATACATTACTATGTAAACTTTGATCTAACAAAAGCAAATACACATTTGCAACAGGAGAAGGCATCTGTTAGTATAGATAGTAGAAAAGTGAATAGTAGAACTTTCGGATAATGGAGGCTCTACTATAAAATCTCTGTTAAACCAGACTTGTTTTCAGACTGCGTGACAGTAAAGACGCATTGAATGTTAGGTTCATCCCGTGTCTTGTCTTACAAGCATAACAAAACAACACGAGTATCCACGGTAGCGTGTTGCTCGAGCATCAAGTTAGGACGGAAGGATTCGTCCTGTTGGAATTCCTCCAAAATCCATCCGAAGGGTTGGAGAACGCTCTGACGAAATTTTATTCCGGTTGATCCACGTTGATCAGCCCTACCACGAATCGATGCTGCCGCTTCGCCTCCATCCAGTTCTTACTTCAGATTTTCTGTTGATGGTCGACACAGACCGAGGAATCGTCTAATTTCCACGGTTTTTCTTCGTAACAAATTTCTGTGATAATCCCGTCTTCGAGAAGAAATTTCGTTCCTTGTCATACAATACATCCGATATACACTTCCTCGGTGTTGTTAGGTGCACTGATAATTTATACAACTCTGTATTTCCGTCTGAATAAGTTCAATATCCATGAACTACCTTAACAATAGTCATTATTTGACTCGTCGGAAGATCAAAAATCAATCTCATCGAAATCACAGTGGATCACTTACATGGTATATCGAATGTATCTTGGATCACGCCTGTTCCAGACAGTTAAGTCTCTTTCCCGAATCTTCTTGAAAGATCATTCCACGATTCGAAACACTGAACCGATACGCGTCCCGCCAACGAATCAATTAATCGTTGGCTCTTGGTCTCGATCGAGCCGAGACTAGGGTCTTATCGTAGACTAGCTCTAGATACTGTCGTTGTCGCCCGAGGACCGGGATTCTAATTGAAATAATCTAGCCTTAACCCCGCAAACAGTCCTCGTGGCGAATTCTAAATCGATGTTGTGTAGTGACTCTGCTAGAATCACGCTGGAATCCGCTCAGCCCGGGCGTGCTCCGCCGCGCGGCACTTTATTTATCGGCGATCGAGATAATCGAACCCTGGTGTATATCGAAGTGAAATTCGACGGTGGCACGCCGGGTTCGGCAGCGTCCGCGTCTCTAATCGTCCACCCCCTGTAAGTACGTATCCCGTGAGTTTTCCAGCGATTGATCTGTCCGTATCACGGATCGATCGAAACGTGGCTCGTGATCGTTCTCTAAATCGAACTCGGTTTCTCTGCGTTGTTCTTTTGGCAAGATAGTGTACGGATTGCGAATGGTGTTTGCTGCAAGCTCCTCTATTTCCATCCTTCTTATTTACACAATCCGTGTAGGTTGATTGTCTATATATCAGAGGTATCTACGTGTGAATTCTCATGCTTAGAGAAGTTCCTGTATTTTGTGAATCTCGGTTCTTCCCACTTTAGCTTCATTAAACTTTGATCCCTCTGCAACCTTGTCTTTGTTATTTTGTGACTCTGACTTTGTGGTTGCTGTATTGAATGTATATATGCGTCATGAAAACATTCCAATGACTTGTTTTCCGTTCTGTTGGTCTTCCCTTTTTCATTTGGAAAAATTAAGGTATCGTGTGCATGGTGACCGATAGCTTGGTGAAAAGTTGGAAATTATAGGATGTTCCTGGACGTGTTGAAACGGTGCAAAGGTTTCCAGTGTCGAGAATCCGATGCGTATCGACTGCGCCTGGTTCCGAGCGGCGTATATATCGACTCGTAAATCAACTTCCACGTAGCTAGGGGCGACGTTAACGAGGGAAAATGAGAAGTGATAAATGGTCCGGTCGGCTGACAGATCGAGGACGAGGCCCCATCGAAACCCCATTAAGTGTCGTTCCTCTCCTATCTCTTCGCCTCCCCCCGAACGCCATTTTTCAGTGGTCCACATCGTCCTCCGCAACCCCTTACACACGCCCGTCCGTCGCCACGTGTTAATCGTCGATTAACTTGAAAATTCTTCGTTGACCCTTCATCACCGTTCCTCGTTCCCTTCAACAAGATTTCCGTAAATTGTCCTTCTAGATTAATCGCCCCGAAATTGAAACCGTTCGTCTGGAACGTTAATCAGTCCCTGTTTCGACTTTCGACAGTCATTAGCGTAATTATTACACGCTTTGTTTGAAACATGATATATTTTAAAAGCCTCAGTAAACCTAGTATAGCGTCACTATCCCGAGCATAGTGTGTAGTAAGTACTTCTTAGAGAGCTTACTGCTTTGTCATCATATTCAGCGATCCTGAATCCCTTTCACGTCCAACGGATAACAGAAAGAGACAGATAATATCTGTTATTAACGCTTCTAACTGGTTCTCATCCGTAATTATTTCTCTGCTTCCACATCTCCCGAAGATCATCTATCACCACTGTTCTGCTCCCTTAAAGATGTCACGAATCTTCTATAATTCATTGAAATTTAATCAACTCTGTTCACGTTTCCCCTAGTTTCGTCTATTCTAATCAGGCTCTTCTGGCAAAAACTCTTCAACAGCCGCCTTCGCCTTACACTTTAAAACCAGTTCCTGCCCGTTAAATCGTCCATCATCTTCACGCGAACGTGAAACGATTCCAGTACCCGCGAAACGTTTCGCTTTTTATGTGTGAACGGAATCCAAGAATTTTCAGCTCGTTTTCTCGGGCGTACAGAGTTCACCACGGATAATGACTTTAATTGGCTCGTGTGCCACGGATGATTAACGAACGTAATCGGTGTGTGTCTGGAACGACGCGCGTTCACACGATCTTTACGACGCGATCAGTCGCTGGAACGAGCCGCTGGGCTGGCCGTAACGTAAACCGTTCCGTGACGCGACGTCAGGGTGGCAAATGTGTTTCTTGCCAGCTTTAAATCAATGATAAGATTCATACGTACCGACGGGACAACGAGCCGGGGCCTCGACGTGCGCCGTCACAGTTCGCGACGAATGTGTTCCTGTCGGGGCCCACGTATGTACGTCTAGGTCCTGGTATGGAAGGTCCTCGTTCACTGTCTGCCACCCGAATCTATTCGAACTTGCCGAAATGTACGAGACAGCCGGCACTCTATCCACCGAGAAGCGTTCTCTCCGCCACGAAGAGGATTTCACTGGCGAATTCAATCGAAGATATTGCGCCCTTTCTTTCGTGTTTCACTCGTCGTTCTTCCGGTGACCTGTCGAACTTTGGATATTCTTGAATCTATAAATTGATAATCGGTTTCTGGTTGGTAATTCAGACTTGAACTGCCTTTCATGAATCGAATCGTTTGGATGATTTAAAAGGGGGAGAGAATGTAGGAACGTGAATGGAGAGGATTCTTATATCAGGTCCATAATTAACTCTCTTGGGGTAACATGAAAGTAGAACGCGAATGAATTATAGATGCTTCTGTAGGTGGAAACCTTAACCGCCAGGGCCGGAAAATTCCGTGTTTTCGATCTTGAGAGCCATCTTCAAATGTCACTGAATGTTCATCGATGTTCTCGATCAGAATCGTTCCAATGCGTTTATCATCGGAAACCGCGTCATGACCACGATCTCGAGCCACGTAACTTCGTCCTGTCGATCATATCGAGGATTCGTGAATAGTCGGTTCGTCTTCCACCGGCGAATCTATCGTCCCCCTGATGCCCCTAGATCGAGCCCTGTGTCGCTCGTCGCAGCCCTACCCTACACGTCTTCCATTTTTAGATTAAAAACTCGTAAAGCCGCGCGGCATCGAGTCCCGAAGCCCGAGCTCGTGCCCCCCACCCTTCCCCGTATCCGACTTCCTCTCGTCCGATCGCACAAATTAATCAACGGCCTCTCGTGCTACGCGGCGCCAACCCTTCCACTTTCTCCGAATTCCATCGAGTTAGCTCTACGAGAGACGTCGAAGCGCGTTTCGCGGCGAGAAAAAGGACAGGAGGGAAATTTCGTGGCGGAACGAAATGATGGGCGTCGATGTTGAAGTGCGAACGAGAGGGAAAAGGAAAAGGAGAAATCGGGGGTAATGGATCGCTGGCGCACGTACCCTCATGAGTAGACTGCGGATTTTTATGCAAAATAGCATGTTTTAAAATAATTGTTGAAGACAACAGCAAAGGTAGGAATTTCGTTACACAGAGCCCCATAAATGCATAAAATTCGCAGTCTACTCATGAGCAAACTCGGTTTCCTGTATTTTCATCGTACAGACTAAATTGTCCACATACTTGTGAGCGGTAGTGTAATCTACCGATCGATTCTTTCCCAGCATTTCCATCCAGCTTGCTCTTTTTCTTTCTCGTTCGCCATCGCGACATTCGTTGCGCTGTCGGGATTCCATCGAGATCCACGTGGAGGAATCGTTCAGGTTTCAAGCGATGAAATCGAATCGAATCGATGATCGTGGAACAGAACAGGCCCAGGTTTTCCGTGGATCTCATGTCCCTTGCGCCTGTCCAAGTTCCATCGAGTGTCGCAAAATACAGCGAACTTGTCGTCGGTCGATCCTCGAAGGAAATCGATCGTCCATCGATCGAGTCGCGGCCATTTTTCACGGTCAGTCTTGTCGAGGCCGAGTTTTCAGATGTTCGGGACCTGGTCCCGTAGGTTCTCAACGACGCCGATGACACGGCGCGAGATTTCCGGCCCGAAAAGTAGCTTTAAGGAATAACACCACTCTCCCGTAGATAGTCCGAACGAGACAGGGGAACCGCAATGAACCCCACGTGTATTGTTTAGGGGATAACGCGCGCGACAGCCGCGGATGGCTCGTCGAACGAACTGTACATAAACGGCCAAGTGTCGATTGTTCGATCGGTCGTGGATCGATCTTTGCTTCCGTTGTCGATCGAGAACGATTGTCTCTATCTGTTCAGTGTATTCTGGCCGGCTTGCGTCGAACTCTGCTGATTTCTTTCTTCTTGATTCGCGAACGAACGATCGATGGTAATCAAGAAACAGTTCAAATTGGCAGAGATGATTTATATAGATCGAACTTTTCTGGCGTTCTGTGGGAAGAGAGCGTCAGGTTTCTATTCCATGGGGGAAGAGAGAGTGTTATGCAAGAACGTAACGATGTGCATTGTTAAAGATTCGTGATCGATACATTGAACGTGAAACTAGTAGCTGGCTTTGCGTATTAAGCTATACGAATGATTATCTAATCTGTTTATTCTAGGCAATTACATATCGACACTATCAGCACTCTCATACTATTATACACAGATTTCCGCTGAACGAATCAAAATGCTAGGTATGTTTAGGTCATTCAGTCGTGTCGCTATGCCGTTTTTAACATAGCATTTACGCTGTACGTCTGTGTAACATTTTCTGCTTCCGATAGGAGATCGTGCTTGCAAAGTCAGATCATTCATTTCCCACATTCATTGAAAATCATTGAAAGTACCTATCGAACTATACGAAAATTTCATGCGAAGGTTTACTAATATTCAACTCAAAGATTCGAAAGATTTCTCAAGATTCTTCCAATGCGATTCGATTTAAGGAATTAAGTATTTTCAGATGTTCGGGGTGCAATAATCGCGACATCGAAACATTCGTAGAATGGCTACTGCCCGTGTCCATTTTAATCGGAATTTACGCCCGCTTCCGTCTAAATATTCCGACCTAACGGGAATTTACCGCGCGATAAAGCAACGATATCCCCAGCAATCGATCCGTATTAGCGACATAAATTCGCGTCGGTCCGCGAAGGATCGCGTTTTACGAAATTCACGCGAGATTTACGGCTTTTATTTTGTCCGTTGACGCAAGCCAGCTCGGAATATAGATCTCGACATATCGAACCGAAGGGGGTTCGTTCCACGGTGTTCGAACACGAACGGAACCCTCGACGGCGATTAAGGGTTGTCGGTGGAAATTCATTCGACAACGTTTCGGGGCCACTTCGTTTTCGCAATCGTATCTTATCGTTGGAAGGCGAACTTCGCGACGCGGCCTATCGAAACACTTCCAGTTTCTTGAAATCGATCCACGATGATCTTCACGAAGCCCTTAATCGCGCCAAATAAAACGCCCAAGCTACGAAAGATACGCGTGTTTCTCACACATTCCATGCGATCTGTCTCTGCGTGTCCCGTATTCACCGACGCTAACCTCCCCCATCCGTTAGTGCGCGCGAACAAATCGAAACGGTGTCTGAAGGAAATAAAGAAATTGAGATTTTTTAATCAAGCGCGTCCTTCCCCCCCTGAATTTCATACTCTCGTGTTCAACCACGCTATGTCGTCGTTCCTACTCTTGAAATTGGATCGAGATCCAATAACAGAACTGCCCTGAAATCGAGAAAGCAAAACCGGAAACTGCGATTGGCGGGAGCGGTCTTTGGCGGATGAAATCTGAGACCAGAGAAAGCGACACGGGATTAAATTAATATGAAAACTGCTTTAACAGCTTAAGAACTGTCCGATGTACACGGTGGTGTCACTTACCACTAATTAGTGGCGAGCGATCGTAGTCGTCCATAGTATCGAAAGGGTTAAGAGACACGGTACATTAACTTCTACTGTTTCTCTAGCCTTGAATACAAGACTATAGCCGTGCAATGCATACCGAGGGACAGACGTTAGTTACACCGTTTTCCCATAGAATACGCCAAGAGAAAACGATCGATATAAGCGTTCAGTCGCGTCGGTTCGAAGCACAGTTTCTCCGATCGCTTCCGAATGTTGCTACCCACGATTAAAATGAACAATCTTCCAATCGAATATTCGTCGTGATACTATACTTTTGCATTTAATCACAATCGCAAGTAACACACCTCTATTGGTCATACTATCGCTGGTCTAGTGATCAAGTTGAATCGGCAATGATTCGGGTCTCCGTGCAGGTGCCTGTCAGTCCGACCGCGCTCGAGATCCCTCACACCGCAACGCTGCAGACGTTCGACGATTCCCGTGTCACCTGCCCGGAAGAGGCGTGCTAGCACGGTCTTCAGCTCCCGTGGGCTAGGCAGAGGATCGTGTTGGCTATT
This sequence comes from Dufourea novaeangliae, assembly GCF_001272555.1. Taxonomy (NCBI): domain Eukaryota; kingdom Metazoa; phylum Arthropoda; class Insecta; order Hymenoptera; family Halictidae; genus Dufourea; species Dufourea novaeangliae. The sequence continues at coordinate 1,742,170 of NW_015374114.1, read as the reverse complement.
CCTTCCGGCGCGGTGAGGACACAGAAACCACGTGGTCTTCTGTCGTGGTTAAGACCGCAGCACGTTGGATATTCATACGGGTGTACAGTCATCCTAGCACTCAAGCTTATCGACTAGAAAATTGTACGGCAACGTGTCACCTTGACCTTAGGGACATCATCTAGCAGGTATATATTCTCTGTACGTGCACATTTGTTCTATATACGTGTGTAGAGCAGGGCAGGGGTGGCTTAATGTGTACGCCTGTGTATACACGTGTCGTGCACTCGTTTGTCGTCGAGGTGCGATCGCTTTCGGTGCTCTAGACTTTAGAGCTTCGTTGCGAAGCTTTCGAGTCGAAGATTTCTGACGTCGCCTGACTAATCAGTCAGTGAATGGTACGCCTCGATTGTTCGATGCTCACCTGTCTGGCCAACTGTTTGACCTGGATCCACTTTTAGCGAATTTGTACGGGAATGCCCAGAGGCGATGATTGTACAAAGTGTTATGGGATTAACCGGTGAAAGGATTATGACTCTCGAGAGGCGTGTTGCATCTAACAGCGTGCAGCCTATTTCGTTGTACGCCAGTTCGGATCAGCGAAACTTTTTATTCCGGTTAACCATCTGATCGTGAAGCGAGCCTAGGATATTAATCGTGATAGAAATTCGCAAACTAATTTCAGAATTATCAATTACACATAAAGGTGTGTATCCATTTGTTGCGTATCATCGTTGCGAATCATCCTATCGTATCACTATGTATAATACATTTTCATACGCAACGATGGAATGCTTGCCCGTCCACATTGATACACAACGGTGATACGTTACGGGGATACGCAACAAGTGGTTACGCACCTTATAGTGGAAAGATTGAATACCTTGTAGGTTCCTGGTAAACGGAATATAAGGAAAATTCCTGGAGAAAATACGGTTCCCAGTATGTTACTAATATTCTACGTTTTATAAGGTCAAACGGTTACCTGGCAGCGTGTGAACAGAGTATTGGCTGACCCAGACGCCACATTTTCGAGAACTTGAACGAATATCGACGATGTTTCGACTGGTAATTAGTGTAGGACTGTGAAGTAGTATCGAGTCTTCGTGATCAGACGAGAAAGTGGTCTCTTCTGGAGAGCTGTTACTCAGTTCAGTCATCGAAATTGAAACGTATCCGAAGCTCGTGGGTCGGTGGATCTGGCGAGAAGTTGAAAAATTACTTCATCTGGATCGTAAGTGTTCGCCGAAAGACAGTCGAACGTTTCGGAAGTTTACGAGAACTTCCGAATCCCCGGTATGCGTAGAACCTCGCTCGAGAATGTTTCTCCCTTGCCGTCTGAGTTTTTCGAGTTTGCTCGAGGTAGCAGTCGAGTCCCGGCAAATTTTTCCGTCGAGTAAAGAACTCTGAGTGCTCGAGAGTTCCTCCTGGGCTTTAACGACTTTCCGCGAAAATCTTGAGAAAAACCGTTCCCGAGAGAACGCCGCGACGTTTAGAGCGCAGCGGATCCGCTGGAAAACTTTTTTTATCGCCTTGGAGAAGCGGATCCCTCTGTCGCGCGATCGACACACGCGTAACACGGGCGAATTTTTGTGCTCGAAGACTCGGTTATAAATCTTCGTTTTGGCCGTGTTTCCGTCGGCGTAGAAATGGCGAGACCACGCGCGCTTCGTAGGATCTGTGCAAACGGGATTGTTGATTCTCTGGCACGACTTCGTGCTGGCTACGAAGACGGTTAAACGTAGTCTTTGTGTTTGTAAGAGGATCGCGATGGTTCACGAAAGATCGGGATGGTGTAACGTGTAAAGTGTAACAGAACGGAAATAGGTTTTGACGAATCGATGACTGAACCGGTACGACTTTCAGACTGGTCTTCGACGAAGCGGAATTTGTTTTTCCTTACTTTAACGCTAGAACTACCGACGATAAACGCATATCTATTTCGATCGGTCGAATAAACACGATGAACATTTGAGAATTCACAAATTTATAAATCAATCGATGTCTTTACTTTCATGTCGAAGTAAAAGTTTTGAGCCAAAGATCCGAGGCAATTTATTGTTGTAACATTTTCGTCATCGTTATACGAGTGTACTGACAAGTCATTTCGACTTGTTCGGTGGTTGTAGCGTTCAGGAATGACTGAGTGGTATTTATAATTCACACTAGAACCACCGACAATAAACGTATATCAGATTTTTTTTTTCAATTTTTCCACCACGAAACCATCGAATATTCGAGAAACAGCCGTTGATTCATTCCGATTGGATATTCGATTAGCTTTTCATAACGAACGAAGCACAGTTACCATCCCCGCTTCGTTTACTTACGTTCAATTTCCGAAACAGGCGGAAGTACAGAGGAGATCGATACCGCTTCCGCTATGTCGTCGCGCCGCAGTCACCGACGGTGGGAGGGCGCGAATTTCAGAGTAGCAGAGATGAAAGAGGGGTGCGGCAATTAAATTATCGGAGGCTGACTCGCTCAGTTTTGCTTAAAGAGCTGCCACTGCAAGGCCTCGATAAATCTCAGAGGCCGACCGGTCTGTTAACTCGCTGATGCGAACAATTGGAACCGCTTAAAGTCGAATAAACGTCCCCCCGGTCGACGTGTTTCCGTACGCGATGGACCGGCTGTTCCAGATGCGTTTCCCGGCAACTTTCGCCCCTGCTGCCCCCTCGTAAAAGTTCCTATTCGTGGGAAATTCATTTTATATCCCCCACCCCTGTTTCGGAATTTCGACGTTCTCGGCGAAATTAGTAGAATTTCGCAGCGCGTTTGGATATGTCTTATCATTTCGTGCGACTTTTATCGATCGAGCAGACGTTTCTCAACGTCCGAGAATCAATCCACAGTATATTGTAACGATATACTTTGTTACTTCGTTACGGAATTAGTGAACGTTTCTAGAAGACGATCCAGTTAAAATGAAACGTCAGTCCCGTCTTCTTGTCGAGCGATCCGGGCCGCAGTTAATTGGCGCGACCAGAGATGTCTCTACATTTCGTGGCACACTTTGTTGTTTGTGCCAGGGATCAGAGAAATCGTATCGTCTCGCATAAACCCCCGTTGTTGCACTCGTTTCTCGATAATTGCGGCGTCTTCCGAGAACGGGCACAGGCTGTTTTGCAGCTGCCGCCGCAGTGGTGTAGGTATTCGAGTCTATATCCGGGTCACGGAATCTTCTACGCTGATCCATCGAAATCGAGGCAGCCAGGCAATCGCTGGATCCTCGTGTATCGTTCATTTCGGTCACGTCATTAAGGTAAACGTCGACGATCCGCTCTGGGAATTACGAGCCTCGAGACAACACTGTGGTGAGCACGCGTGTTCACGAGCAGTTCGTAGGTAATGATCGTTCGGTTCGATCCGATATCCGATGTTGGACGAAGTAACTTGAGGGGTCTCGTGAGTCGTGGCTCCCCCCGCCCCCCCCCCCGCCTCTCGAACCTCCTCTATATCGGCTCGTTATCGGTTTCGTTTTGTGGCTCGACGGGAAAGAAACACGAGAAGGAAGCGTGTCACCGAGCCGCGGACGCGATCACGTCACGTCGAACTAATTGCCCACCCTCACCCCTCCCCGATCTACCCATAGTCCGCATTATAATATAACACGAGTTGCTTTCATGAATAATGCATAGCCGAAGGAACATCGGGAGCCTGTAGTGGAGCATCCACTTCAGATCAGCCAGGCAAGAGAAAATTGAATCTTAAGTGTCTGTCTGAAAAGCTCCGTCAATTTCACTTTGCCGTCGGCCCAGTAACGAGCACCATCTTTTTTCGACACACCCGGCCTCCCACCTCCCTCTGTTCGGAGATGCCCCCCCCCCCTCCTCCCCACTTTGTTATGGAGAAATCGAGTTCATGAATTGGAACTTCGAATCTGTACCTGGAAACGGGGCGGCGCGAAACGTCGAGGGTGCGAGCGACGGAAATATTCCAGGAGAGTAGTGTAGGCAGTTATCGAGGGTGATCGTCGTGGGAATGAACGTTGTCGCTGGGTTCAAGGGAAACGTAAAATCGAGATGTTAAGTGAAATTAACGACTGATTCGAACGATCGATTGAAGTGAAACGATGAAATTGTTAGTTCGATTGAATCATAAATTTAACTGACAGAACATCGTCGTTGGTGAATGATACTTGATACAAAATTTTCTCCGGTCGATTCTGTGCCAGTTAAAGCTACATTTTTAAATGATAAACCATGGTTCGAGATTTTACAAGTTGTCGAAGCTTGAGTTTCAGCTTCCTGGAAAGTGTCGCTCGCGCTTTCTCGATATTCAGGCCACTCGACTTCTATTTTTGGGCGTTGATGTTGGTTATTGTCCCCGAGTTTTGCTCCATTTGATCGCTACTGGAAACTGATTGGTTCGTTATATACATATATAACACTATATACATAAATAGTCCGTTCGATTAAATATATGCTGTATATACATATACATACAATGTTCGTGGATTATGTTACCTGTGTATATTTTATTATGTCGACCAAGGATATACATGTTTAACTGTAGGTTTACGTGACGCGTAATTTTGACGCATTTGGAATGCTTTTTAATCTCGAGATTCCCTATGCGGTGTACCTATTTCTACCGATACGCGAAAATTCGATGCTATAGTAAATTGAGTATTAAAAAAAATAAGTCGTTTTTTTAAAGAAAATGTGCGGTTTCGTTGACACGTTTCCGTAGACATAGGAGTATCAGAAATGTCCGTAAACCTAGGGTTAATACACGAAAGATTTTGATGTTGAGGAGATTGTGGCGGAGGGGCAAGCGAATTTAACGGACGATATTTTCGCTTATACGGAAATCAATTCCCGTATGTTTCGATGAGCAGACGGTAATCCGAGGAATCCAACGAATCCAACGGAGTCCAACGAATTGTTTATCACCGTTATCGTATCCATTTCCACAACGATCGAAACAATCAGTCCCGAGCAATAAATTAAAATTCTATTCCTTACACGCGTCGCTAAATCATGCAATTGAAGGATTAACTCTCAATCGGTTCCACGGGTTATTGAGTCGGTACCGAAACGCGAAGCAACAGTTCCACGATAATTAATCATCGTGGGGTACCGTTGGGATCGATCGCGATCGAAAGAAACACGTGTCCACGTTGAAATTCGAGGCCACCTCTCGCGACTCTCTCTTGTTCCCCTACATTAATCATCCGTGCGTTTTGGTCTAACTTAGGCCTGCTCGACCAAGAAGATTAATCAGAAATTAGCCGGTACAGCCTGTCGGTCCGCGTCGATTACGGCCGGCGGGGGAGAGGGATGATTAATCGATCGCGACGATCCGAACATGGTATAGGTACATTCCGGAAGGACCAGCCTTCGTGACTATTTTCGTCGGTTGTTGCGCGGAGTAGGCCGTAATTATCGTTCGCTTGGCCCGCCACTACTCGTATCGACACGTTACACACACCGAACGTCGTGAAATTAATTACCGTTCAACAGGTAAGTTGTCAATGGGACCACCGGCTGTAAACGTCACGGCTCGACAGGCTGTCGTTTGTCAATTTTTACGCCCGATATACATAATATATATGTCGGGCGTTAATTGCTCTTTACCGGCGTAACGACGTAATGTGAGCCTCCATCGCGTTCTTACGATTCGTTGGAAATTTGATTCGCTGTCTCTGGAGTCGTGAGAATTCTCGAAGAGATTTTGACAATTTTCCATCGACAGAGATCGATGGAAATCGTTAGAGTAAGAAAACGAAAGCGATATTTGTGTGATGCTGACATTAAGACTCTTTTTGAGAAATTCGTTTGAGAATTCGTCAGACTCCACCACCCTCCCCCATAAGAAGCAACCCCCCTCCCCCCCACACACCCTGAAAACTTGCAAATGCCTCTCGTATATTGTAAATATGTTTGTATATTTCCCCCCCCCTCGTCTCCCTCCCACCCCCGCCTCCGAGACAGCCTGCTAGCCTCGGAATTAGATTGTTCTTACCCTGTTCTTTTCTGAGACATGTTGTTGATCGATTCTCTGTACTACTCTCGTTTCTTGGCACTGTTCCTCCTCCACAGCAATCTTGTTTCTGGACTGTTTGAATGCGAACCACTTCACTTGACTTCTCAAGACACGATTCGTGCTCGACGGATTGTTACGATATACACCATACCTACCGATATCACTTCTGATAAGTGTTTAACGACAACAGTTGTCAATGATAACGTCAGCCAGTGACTACAGATACTATAAGACTGCGTACCATTGTTCTCGAGTGGTCATGGATTTTGGGTGTTTTAGGAACTCAGGGTTAAGTTTCATGCTTTTATGTAAGATAGAGAAGATAGCGCTCATTCTCGAGGATTCGTGACCCCTCCTGAACAATAACATCTAAAGTCTTATAGTATTCGTAGTCACTGCGACAGCTTCGTCTGTTTTATTCCCTACAGGTTTTTAAACTTCCATGTTCTCTCCGTTTAATCGAGAATACATTTGTACTTACTCTTATATCTAGGATTGACCGTGTCTCTGGAAACACCTGTACGTTCCCAGTCAGAAATTATCATTCCCGATAATCGACGATTAAACCGACGAGAAACTTGTTTCGCGCTTCGATTATCTTCCCTCCACCTCCTGTGGGCCGTGGTTAGGACAGAAATTCCGGTTGCCAGAACTATAAATTCGAATCGCGTGTACGGCAATGGGAATTAAACCGGCGGCAAATCAGTTTAGACGAGCACGCCCGTTCGTGGGTCAACAGCAGTGGATCCGATTCGGTGAATATTGCGTGTGCGCAAAAAATTTGTATTCACTTTTTTAAATATTTTTTAAAAACGGTGCAACGATTCCCACTAGCTATTGCCCGGCGACGAATGTTTCCGCGGAAAATCCGCTCCACGCGATAATCAGTTTACCGGCGAGGCACGATGACGTCGCGCCGCTTCATCAATTTTTCGCCGGAAACGCGGACGGCGTCCATTAACGTGGCCGTTGATAACGGTGACGCTCTGAGCGTGGTGTCTACTTTACTACAGTCGCACAGTGGTCCAGAATCAAAATTTAACAGCTCGTACGATATTATTTAGCCAAAGCAATTAAAAATTCGAAAACTATTATATTTTGTTTCATTAAGAAATTATCACTTTTAGAGATCGTTTTCGGTTACGTCATCATTCACTAACGGTGTTCTCATTTTCATGAAAGTCGAAATTTTTAGGGAACTTTTTTCTTTTTTTTTACAGAGATCGATGATATTATAGGAAGGGGAAGGAAAGTGTAGGCGAACAATAATACATGAACAAATCTTCCACGATTAATCCTCCGTTGTCACACCTTCTTTTTCTTGGAAACTAATATTCCAATCAGCTGTCGTTTAAAAGCTATTTGTTAAATTAAATCGCGAAAAATTCTGAGATGAAATTTTTTGTAGATTGTGTCCTCATTGAAAAAAATTACTATTGAAGGATTCATAGCGTTTAAAAGAATTCTTGAGGCAAAACAAAATTCTGAAAAAAAGTTTAAGGATACCTGAAATTACTACTACATGGCACCAGTAATACAATGTTCAATGACACCCACAAGATATCTCACTCCAAAGTAAAAAATCTCTGGTAAATTTGACCCAGTGTGGCAACGGAGGGTGGATAATAAATTGATGTGACTTTTTTTCGAAAGATAAAAAAAAATTGTTTTCGACCACACTCGTGAGTTGCTAAATCTTGAGTCGGCCCAAAATCAATTTGCCCTTCCACCTTGAAATTCATTGAAAGCCCCCCTATCGTCGTTACGATCCAAGGGAGGCGGAAACGACCTTCGACGTGTAAGGGAAGGGGGGGGGGGTAGGGTGGAGGGGACGATTGATTTCGTTGCTACCGTTCGTAAAGCTCAGGGAACCGCGTCACGTCACAGCTGCCCGTGACATGAATTAATTAAATTTAATTAAACGAGCCAATTAAGTTCGACCCGGTGATTCCACCAAGTCGATCAACGTGCTCGCGCGCGTAGTCAACGAACGCGAATCGAATCTCGTGTTACTTTTTTCAACCAGTAACTGTGTCGGCTCGTCGCACGTTGAAGAAAAGAATCGCTGACCGAGGGCACGATATGCACTCTAGAGAGTTTAGAAACCCGCCCCTAGATCACGCTTCTATTATAGATACACCCTTTACGGTGGCTGGGGGAACTTTGTTCCGCGACAGGGAACATGACAAACTGTCGGGGTTAATGGAAGTTCCTCCGCGGAACTAGTTACCGATCTCTGTCGGTAAATCGTGTATCAGCAGACGATGCCCAGATAGAAGCCAACCGCCCCCTTCCCCCTCATTTTCAATCCGTAGTTCGAGAACTGGAGAGTTTGGAATGGAGCGTGTCTCGCCCCCGTCTTGCCCCGACACTTTTTCGATTCTTTTTCGAGAAAAGAAACTTAGAACAAACTAGGATCTAGCTTAGGTCAATGTTCCGTAGCACTGAAGTTTTGTATAGTTAGAAAGTGTAACGAACAAGATAGGACGCACTACGACCAAAGGATATTACGTCTGCGATACGATCGGATCGATGGAATCTGAGAGCAAAAAATTGGTCGGTCGAGGTGAGCTTTCCATTCGTAAATCATACATCGTGGCTCCATCGTTACTTCTGTGATTCCAGCTTTCTCGGAAATACGAAGATTTCCGTGGAATCGAGGGATGGAATCAAGTAACGAGGTAGCTAATGTCGTATATTGGAATACGGTTTTTGACGAGCCAATTTCTCCGTTCCCGGGTACAAATTGATCCTTACCGCAGCCGTAACAGCATCCTGATATTTTGATTTCGATTTACATATCTTGCGCACCGCCCCCACTTTGTGCTCGATGTTCCCCACGGAATGAACGGCAATTCGATTCAGTAGCTGCGTAATCGATACGCGGTGTCTTTGACGAGACCAGCGTACAAACGTCATTGTGTCGGCGTGCAAAGCAGTATACGCATACCGACGTGGAATGTAGAGCGTTTGCGGGTCAATAGGTGCCCCGACGATTACTCACGTGCACCCGCGATGGCTAGAAACGTTCTCCGGAAACGCAAAACCGTCCGATCTGGCGACGGCCAGCTATCTGCGAGAAAATACACACGATATAGATAGATCGGTCGTAGGTACCGAAAGTAGATCAGACTTAGGGTAGGTGTGCCTAGCGTGCAACAATGTAGTGTGTGCTTGTGGTGTGGATTTCAGCAGGCGTACAGTCAGTACATCCCGGCGACAAGGGCCCAAGTAACGGGCGCCGAAGGGGGGCAGACCGGGGCTGCGATGGACGGGACATACCTCGTCGAGGCCTCGTTCTAACTTTTCTTAGCCAGTCCTAGTGTTAAAAGCACGATAAACAAAAAAAACCAATCCTGAAGAGAATATAAACGAGCCGAACGAAAAAAATGTAAAACCATCAAAAATAGATATATATATATATATATGTATGTATACAAAAAAAAGGAAACAAAGCAAATAATATAATCGAAGACGACTGACACACGAAGGAAAGGTAACACGAGATACATACACGTTTTAGAAACAGATTTCGAGTCGATCGGCATACGCAGAGGCGCGGTTGCCCGAACCAACCGGTATTTCAGAGAACGAGCATCCATACGGAGACCAGAAAAGGAGAATACGTAGTAGAAGGCGTGCCGTGTAAATGTATATAAGGAGAGTAGAGACGGACACGGAAGGAAACCAGCCAGGATATACATTAAGCGACACATTAATGATCGTTCTAATAATCGTCACGATACGACAGGCACGCGAGAACGTTGGAAAACAGATAGAAATAACAGAAAAAAAATATAAATATATATTAAGACACAAGACACACACAGTGCAAAAATCTTCGCAATAAAATTAAATCAATCAAATTCTTCTATTTCCTCATTTCCGTGCCATCCCCGTTCTTCGACGACCGACCCGACCATGGAAACTGGACCTCGAACGCATTACGACGACGTCGCCGCTACCGTCCATCCACGCCCATCATCGTCTGGCCCATCGTGTTCATCCGCCATCCACGAACCACACGAGCACGTCCGTGTTTCATCCTCTTGGCCTGCGAGAATCCGGCCATCTGTTTTTTGTTCTCCTGCCGATCTCTACCATGTTCACGACACGCGTGCGCGCGGCCGTCACGGGCTAACATTAAGTTTTAACGAACCTGGGAATGCATAACGAAAACGAACTGAAAAAAAAACCGAAAAACATTTACGTTATGGAAAATAAAAAATATCGAACGCAAACGAACATCATCGGAACGACCAAATTGGTCCGTTCCGCGTGAAACCATGCGGAATTCGTAATGAACCCCGTTGGATCTCTCTCGCGCGTGCTCTCTCTCTTCTTCTCTTCCTGTCGTCCACGCTGGAATATCGTGGATGGAAATGACAACAAATATAAATACAAAAAAAAACATATATAAAAATATGTACATAAATAAATCAAACGAACGCACGCTAACACATCCACGATGGACACGAGAATCGGGACAACGCGATGTACGATTCACGTTATACCGGACAAAACGTACGATGATTGGCGGCGAAACTCAACATGGCCGCTGCCTTCATTGCCGCCGCCGTCATCGTCGTCGATCATCATGCACACGAATCATCTATAATTGTAGAGCTTGTCGTATCAGCTCACCTCGAACGAGAGCAAGGATAGAGTGGTGCTCGTTTACGGAGATCGTATAGAAGTGCGGACAAAGGTAAAGAACACCGTGTTACCTGAAAACCGTTTTGGATTCGATGATACAAATTATTCGTACACTGTACACACTATGTTGTATATCGTTTTTTTTTAAATGTCTTGTTGTACACGCGCGGACGTGATCGACGGACCACTTGCGTGTACCTCGCGTCGGCTCGTATACATACACACACACACACACACACACAGGTGGATCGAGAGTTGTTATGGAAAGGGTATCGTTAAGAAAGATGAGAATCGATTGTCGTTAATAGATATATCGAATTCGTGTCGAATAAATGGCCATTCGTGGGAAAATCGTAATAGTAGATTGATGATTCTAAATCAGGGGAGGTGCGAGAATTCTTTGTTAAGAGTAGAGAAGATCAGCGATCATGGTATCGCACTTTTGTATCTGATATCTGAAACGTTATAGTTACACTACCACTCGTAAGTGTTAGGACTCCTGGTCTGTATGAAGAGAAATGTGATGTTTCGTAAAAATCCGATATTTTAGGCCACTGTTTGTAGACCGAGGGCTTCCGTATCCGATACTCGAAGTAAAGTAACGATACTCTTCCGTCGACTGTGGACGAACATTAGTTCGCGAACGAGCAACGGGCAGACTGAAAAACACCGTTCGTAGGGTACACGCGATTCACTCGAGAACTACGATTACTAGTTTGCAAGTGAATAGAATCGGGGGATGGGTTCGACTCGAGGCATCCGTTTTTCATGGGATAACACCCTCGATCCACGTGATCGATATCACGGTGTGTGTATACGAGGTACGCGTTATCGCGAGCGCGTGTACAATCTTTCACGGTGTTTATAAGATGTGTATACGATAGTTGTGTGGCCGTTGGGAGAATATGAGGCAGCTTTTCTTGTCCTTCGGCGGAAGGAACGGAAACGAAGGACACACGAAGGCCTCCCCATACATCCCCCTTGATGGTCGAGAATACATATATCGTGTCACGTGGCTGATCCCTGGATTGGCTTCTGGGTGTCTGCTTTCCCCGAGATACACTCTCCCCTCCTTCCCACCCCTCGCTTTTTCGCGTCACGGCGTTTTCCATCCCTATTACGCCCCAACAAACTTCTCCCCACTCCTTCACCGTTACGACAGCCCCGTTTGTCTCTTCAAAAGATTTCCGTCCTGTTCCACGTGGACCCCTTCGATTCATGTTCCAATTTCCCTCTCGTCGTCCGTTACTTTTCACTTTCGTCCGCGGTCGACGCCCCCTGAAAACCGACAAAGGTCCTACCCAGACACGAAGTTACCCTTTTGGCATGGTGCCTCCACCCCTCCTCCACGAACTCATCGCGTTGCGGCTGACCCTTGATCTGGCTTCTGATTCATGCATTATCGCGCAGATCGCGGCTTCTTTGTCTTCCCACGTGTCGATTCTTCACGCCTGCGTCCGAATCGGATGCATCCTCCTCCATCCATCCTCCCTGAAATCCCCTCGCGGCATCGTGTCCTGCTCGTAGATGCAGATTCTTTTAACTTTAGCGAGCTTTCCATCGTGCCGTGATTACGCCTAGGATACCAACGATTATATTAGATGTGTTACGATACTTGTCACGCAGAGATTAGCTGCTTCGTTTAGAAGGCGATCGAAGTAGGATACGATGAATAACGGAAAGGAAAGTCGACGAATTATGGCGAACGTGAGTCCACGATACTGGACCGGGCTTTCCACGCTTGGACGCTTCTCCGATCTCGTCGGTGTTTCACGAGCTTGTATTTTGTCAGAGAATGGTCGAAAACGCGACGGGGACAAAGGTTCACGAGACGCGACGTCTCTGAAACAGCTGTAATGGTATTTCGTTGTTCGATCAATTAGCTTCCTCGCTGCGGAAGCTAATTTTTTTTCCGTCTACGGAAGGAAAAACTTCAATTAATGCGAATAACGCGAAGTACTTGGACGGCAGATATGTATTTGAACATTTTTCGGAATGGCTTGCATTATGAAGCGATTGTTGATAAATACACAGGGATACGTTTTTTGTATTGTACGCAACAGACGAATCACTGGCATACGTTACACGTAATAGTCAGATTATTCATTGCTATGGATTGTAGCTAGTAATCATCTTATGTCAAATAAACTGAAGGGGTAAATATTTATAATGACGGAACTACTCCCTAATGGCTCCGTTGTTGTAAATATTTACTGCTCAAGAGATCACGAATAGTTCTTTCAGATAAAGAAAATACTAAACCTGTGTAACGTCCAACACTGTTAATATACAGCTACAATGACCTAAAATAGTATCTGGTTAACGATTAACACTGAACTATTCACCATAGAATTCTGGACACACAATCTCGAAAAGTGTTCAATCTATCAAATTTCCATAGACGATGTTCATCCTAAATAAATTCCAAACCCTTTATCCAAACCTCCTCCCCTATTCATTTCATCCCTCAGATACGCGTCTTAAGATGTCAACCCGTTCGTTTACCTTCGAAGATCGCGTGACTGGCGAAAATCTGTGGGTGGGTCGGTACGTCGTACCGATGTCGACCGTATACAACGGCCACCGGGTTGGTACGCCGTACCGATGTCAGGTTGGACAGGTTAATAAGCCAGACGGGTTAATAAACGGCTCCGCAGCGGCAGCCGGTGATTAATATACTCGTCGGTGAAAGACGTCGGCCGAGCTTCTGTACTTCGCGAGCGCTTCTCTCGCGCTCCCGTCCATGTTATCACGTATCCGCAGCATCGCGCACTAATGCGTTTTCCTTGTATCGTGTTCGGTATCGAGGCGAACGTGGTCTCGCGAGCGCGCGATTACCAGCGTGACTTCGAAACGCTTTTCTCTGCGGGGGGAAACGAGTTTAGAGATGGATTTTCCATTGCTGGGGAAGAACGTTCCGCAGATGTGGATACACGAAGACACGTACCGTTTTTATTCCGTTGTATTTCACCCTCGATCCTACGTCCTGGACACTTTAGCGGCCGTGGGAGCAACGCGAAAACGTCGGTTCACATTTTATTCGGAAAGCCTACGATTCGTGGATCCGACACCCGGGAATTTCGAGCGTAGAGTGGATAGATTGAATATTTCATATCGTTCGCTTTTCTTGGTATCTACTGTCGTTGCTGGTACAACGGACAATTTACTATTAGTGGATCGTCTATTAAAAGTCTTTTCCTGTTCCGAAGAACTTCAGCAGTAATCTGTCCTGAATCTCGGAGAATCGAGGATACGTTCTACTCGGGTGTAAAAATGAGATGATAACCTAGAATGTAAAAGTGTTTTGTTTTTATTTTAACCAGAATAGATAAGAATTGAAAATTTTAGGGTAGTTTTATAGTTATGCCACGTGGTGTATAAGCCTTTTTCACTTGGCTTGTTCCAGGAGCAATTAAAGTGTCCGTCCGCATTTCCTCTAACGCCCTTATTATTTCCACTTCTCAGCATTATCGCGTGTAAGCGTTGGAAAGAGCTCGCGAGTTTTCGGGCGAACACAGAGGGAGAACGCAGTCGGCACCGCGTCTCATCGTGTTCGCGGCGAACAATAACGACGGTGCAGCCTTTTGTTCCCCGGTGAATCCACCCGGTCGCGACGCTCTATCGCGGGAAGAAAGACAGCGACAGAGAGCGAGTGTGTTCACTCGCGGGGCCTGGCGGCGCGAGCGATCAATCGCGGGCAAACGCGTCCCGTTGCAACCGAAATAACGACCGAAAGAAAACAGCACGAGGTGTGCGTCTCGTGCGTCACTGGTGAGAAAAGAAGCAACGAGACGACCGTTTGCGAAAAGCCTCGTTCACGCGTGAAACGGCCACGATTAGGGCCGGACTACGACCTTTAGAGGCCCTAGGCACTTGAAAGATTTTCGTGCCCCCATATACAGGGTGAGTGAATGAGAACTATTATCTAAATTAACTCGTTACTTATTGATTGTATCAGAAAATATTTTTTAATGAATTATGTGGCATTTTAAGGGACGCGTCGGATGGGTACAATTGAATCTGTTTTTATATTATTCTTTTGAGACATCAAGATGAGTTTGAATATGTTCAAGGTTAAGCGCAATTTATTCTTAACAATGGGAATTCGTAGAAATAATCGACAGTTTAGTCGTGAGTTAATGTACGGTCGATCGTGATATTCAGAATCGATGAAAATGAATTCTCGTGTGCACGAGGCTTAAATATATCCGCGATCGCATTTGAGCGTCCAGACGGGTATCAGCGTCGCGGGACAGGTCGACTGAAAAGGATTAACGACGCTTGTCGAACGACGTCGAGAAGACGGTGACGGCCACGTCGACTCGCGGCCACTCGAAACAAAGAAAGAGAGAGTGAGAGTGAGAAAGAGAGAACTGCATTGCGGTGCACGGATGCAGTCGACGGATTCACCGGGAAATCCGACGTTTCGTGCATGTGGCCGTCGACGTGTTCGACTGTCTTCTCATTTGTCTCTTCTCAACCGTTTCGGGAGGCGAACTAGTGTATTCGGTAGAGAGCAGGCTTCGTAGGAATTTTATCATTTCTGACGATCAACGTCGAATCTCTCGACGAATCTGTACTTTGGTTTATTACTGTAGCTATTAAGCCTAGTCGCCATTGGAGGTTAACGATGAATCCTGTGGGCCCTGGTTTTTCCTTAATTTCCGTCAGTCTAGCAAAGAAAGCATGGGCAAGTGGCCCTCGTGTCAGTCTTTATTGTTATTGTTTGTTAAACAATCTTCTTTATTTGAAATACCATTCTGTAAAGTTCCAGTTCGCTACCTCCTCGTTTAAAGTTAATGTGGGGGTAAAAGCCCTGAACTTTGTTATTTTTTTTGGAACAAAAAGGAAAAAGTAGCTGGGTAGATTAAGGGTAGAAAAAAAATTATTTATTTTTGGGGTGTGGTTTTCGCAAGCAACCCTTTGAGTGACACCCATCAAAAAAATCAGAAGTAACACTCTAGTATTTAACCATTATCTGGGAAAGCTTTAAGAAGGTCGGGTTGGTGGATCATAGTTAAAAAAAATAAAACGTTCAATATACGTATAAAGAATAAAGAAGTATCTTTATAATTCTACAAAAGAAAGTTAGTTTAACAGAACAAATGTGTAAGTAAACAAGTAATTTTCACCATAAATGCAGAAACTTGCAGCTTGTTTGTTTGGATACGAAACGAGGGTGTAGCGATCTGAAATTTTACAGAACGATATGTTACGTAAAGAACATTGTTTAAGAAACACTAACAACACAAATTGACACGATGGCCTCTTGCCCATACTCACCATACTAGACTCTTTTTATACTCTGAGAACTTATCGGAGTAATTTAGAGTTCTCGAGAGACAGTTTAAGTAGACCAGGTGGTACCACAAAAAGATCCGTCGTCGATCGAAACTGACTAGATTAACCGGCTTACCTTTATTTTCTTGATTCGAACACACACACACACACACACACACACATCGAAGGCTACTCTAGCGTACGCACAGATTTGAGACGCTTGGCAAGCGAGCGAGCGTCACGACGTCCCGACTGCTTCACTGCGTAGGCACACAGTCGCTTTTATTTTCACACATATACACATATATACATATATACATGTACACGCCCCGACATTGTGTCGGCTACGTTGTGTCGACGTATGTACTTTACCATGCCCTCTGAGAAACTTCTGTGAATGCACCGTACTATGCAACGCACATGCATCCTGAATCTGCGTTTCTATCGTTTGAGAATCCGGGCTCGATTATATTGTTCGCAGCCGCTGATTTCTAGCCCCATCGAGAATCGAACAGAGCCGATAACAAGGAAAGTAAAAAAAAAAAAAAATGAAACGAATCGAACTGTTACACGTGAGTAGATCTGGACGAGAAATCGAACGCGTCCAGGAAATTTCTGTTGACGAGCACCCGAGAAACGCGACCTGTTTCGAACAACTATACTTATGTCGATCAGAATCCGAGACGCTCGTCTTGCAATTTAGTGGCTTGTCGAAACGAATCATATATACTTTAATTGCACCTGGCATGCTTTCTAGTGTCGATCGAACCACCTTTTTCACTCACTACCACCGCCATCACAGTTTCGTAGATACTTTCTGTTCGACACCTTTTAGCCAACTGTTCTTGCTGTTGTGTATCGCTCTCACGTATACTTTATCCTTTTTTACCTTTCTTTGTCACTGTTGAACTGTCCGTTTAATAGCACCGTTGTCTTGTCCGCTTGTTTCTCTTTGTCGTCGTTTTTCACATTGTATTTCTTCTCGCTGTTCTGTATCCGCATGAATTTTTGTTCTCCTTCTGATATTGTCTCTGCACGTGGCCCGGGCGCCTCTTTCATCTCTCTCTCTCCCCCAGCCCACCTTCCTCTCGACATCTCTCTTCGCCCCCGTGATCTCAGCCCCGCAGACGACTCGCTCGAACACATCGACCGGAAGCGGGGAGGAGAATCGATCCCGCCGCACCGATCGCCGTCGCCGCCTCTCGAAACTTCTATTTTTCCTCTCGTTTCTAGAGAGATCTGTGCCGCGCGATCGACGACAGCTCACATTCCATTTCTTCCGGAAATCGAACGGCGAAAGTGTACATTTTGTTCTATCGGGTCTCGAACCTAGAATAATTGCTCGAGACGGAGAAGGGATCACGGTGTTTCGTCGTTCCGGAATTCCACGCTCGAGCAGCTCGAAAAAGGAAACACGATTGCAACAACACGAAACCACAAGAGAGAAAATTCGAGAGAGACAGAGAGAGAGAGAGAGAGAGAGAGAGAGAGAGAGAACCAGAGAAGGAGAGGGTGAAGGGAGAGAGAGAGAGAGAGAGGAAACGTAGAGAGTAGAGTAATTTGTCTTGTGAATAGCCTTGATATCTCTATAAATGTAGACACAAAGAGAGAAAGAGAGAGAAAGAAAGCGTGTTCGATGGAGTGAACGTTGGAGAGAGAGAGAGAGAGAGAGAGAGAGAGAGAGAGAGAGAGAGAGAGAGAGAAATGGAAAGATGGACGAAGGAGTCTAAATTGAAACATTTCCGAAATGCGAATTGTTCCAGGACCTAAAGAAGCGCGGTTCCCACACCTGTGACATGCAGGCCCTACAGCCACTTCCGGTCCCAACCACCACCACCACCACCACCACCACCACCACCACCACCAACACCGTGCCTGCCATGACTACTTCCGGTGGGCAGTCACCGCTTCCGGTATCGGAGACCGCTTGAGTCGATCACCGAGACAAATCACGAACCGCCATATCCGTTATATATATATATATAGAAAACAAACATAACAAAATCACCTCTAAGAAACCAACCAACCAACCAATCAACCAACCGTCCTCCTCTTCTACTCGATGAGAAAGATGAAAGAGAACAATGGCCGACCGGCCGGAAGAACGGTGAGCCTGCATTCACGATCTATTTATTGCCTTCGAGGGGTGTGAACGATCCGCGTGTGGCCGAGCCGGAAGTGGTCCAGGGATCCCGGAGAGACCGCAAAAACTTTTTCTTTTTTTTTCTTTCTTTTTTCTTATCGCTCTCTCATCGGCTAGAGGCCCTGATCTGCTTTCTTGTAACCTCTTACTTTACGAGGCATCTTTCCTCGATGCGTTGTGAAATTCGATTTCGTGACGATCGAATAGATTCTTTTCTTTTTTCCTTTCTCTTTGATTTCGCTACCACATTTCTGCACGCAGTCTCGTCTGGCAAGAGTAAGAATATTTTTGCTGAATAATCCCGGGTCGATGCTCTACTTCCCTCGGTCCACGCATCCGTCACAGATTTCTCTTAATTTTTGCATTATTTACAGCTCCGAGTTGAGGATCGCCGATCATCAGAAGTAGCCCACAGGTTCCATGTACAAAACCCATGATCTTCGAATTTTTGGCATTTGTGGTTCAAACTTTTCTAGAATAATAAACATTCATTCGGTGTGGCTACTTCCGGTGATGAACGATTCCATTCAGGTAACTCTTCAAACGATACACCGTTCGTTCGTAGAGAGAACGAATCAACGTGTATCGTAGCATCTAGAGCACGTTCTTTTTAGACGCATCGCTCCGTCCCCCACCCCTACCCCCTTTCTATTTGCATGGCTACTGCGAGAATCGAGGATTCACGCGGCCAAGAATCGATATCCACCGTTCGATTCGAAGCGGTCAGATCCGCTCGGAGGGCGATACACAGGCTTAGCGTTCGCGTCCCACCCTGGCCACGATTTAGCGAGGCGTTGGCCCCCCTAAATCCACGCCAAAGTCCCTCGTCGTTGACGTTGATCAAGCTTTATCGGCCTGGCCCGAAGAGCTACGATCTTCACATACGGCCGAAGGGGCTTACAGTTCGTCCCACGAAGACGCATCGGGGTTTGCTTTAAGCGCGGCACCGGAGGAGAAGCGACGCGATCGGGCCGCTTGATCTACCGTTTTCTTTTCTCTTTTTTCTTCTATTCGGCTGAAAATGTCTGGCACGAATAAAGGAAATCATTTTGGTCCCAGAACGCAGACTGTATTCGACACATCTATCTTCCGGCGTGGATCTGAGAAACGAGGGAACACGATGGCTGAGATTGTTGGATGATTAATTCAGAAACATCTGTGCAACTATGAATATAATTATATCCACGATGGTGGATATTCACGCCTGCTGGTCAACTGGGAGCGAGAAACTAATCCGATTCGAGGCGTGGCGCACTTATTGAATTTTCAAGGGTTAAGCCGGATCCTTTTGAAAGAAAAGAAAATAATCCGACATTTCATCAGCTGGCATCCTCGGTGATCGAATAACACGCGGATTGTGTGAATAATTCACCGACAGTGGAAGACGTCGTCGAATAATGTTTTTGTAGAAAAACTTAAAAGAGGACATTCTGGGAATGCATCCCGCGTAAGTTGACGGAAAAGATTTGGGACGTGCATTAAAGTGTAAAGAAGAATTTTGCAGAAGCCACTTCGCGTCGTCGTCGTTGGAGCAGCTGATGGAAGAACACACGCTCGCGATGAAGGTCGCGCGCTTCCGGTGTCCACCGTTGGTTTTGTACTCGACCGTCGGTCAACATTAGCTGTAACCTTCGTCAGGGTATTCAGTGGGAAAGGCCATAAAGCCTGCTTTGAAAACGGCGCACGCCACGTACCTGACATCCATTTCGAAGATGAAACCCATCCATCTCCCCTCCCCTGCGCCGCGTTTACTCAGGAATCAAAACAGCAAGCCCGAACGGTTGACTCGACACTAACACGACCGAAGCGAACACGCCCGCGCCGAAGCCACGAATATGTCCAAATTAAACGTTCACACCTGCTCCGTTCCGGGTGCGCGTTTGCTTTCAGTCCCCCTCGATGGCGGTTAAATGGCTTGTTAGCTGATGGAAGCATCGAAGACGATGCGTGCGGTGCACACCCACAAGGTGGAGTTTCGCTGGTCTTTTGATGGTATTGCTGAAACTAAAAAGTCAATGTCGAGCGACCGATTTTTATTGGTATCGGAAGATTTATTTTTTTTCTTATCGTCATTACCAAGCAGTGGATTAATAGGATCTTTATACATTAGATTCTTTTTATTCTTTACAGTATTACGTACCTAGGTGGAAGAAGAAATAGCGACGATGGTCTGTAATGGGTTAAACATCGGTCTTCTTCGTTTCCAGATTGTTTTTCGGAGAATGGAAATTTTATTTACCGATACACAATTGCTCTGTTACTTGTTACAGTAAAGACTCGATGAGAGACGGATAAGGAGTTCCTCGTGAGAGTTTCTACATCATTCCTGCCACTGGAGGGGAGGCCATGGAACCTGTTAAGCGCATAATTTATTGCCCCCCTCCACTTTTGTTGTCGACGACAAGAAATAGATTTGCGAAGTGTCGAAACGGAGTTTTAAACTCTCATGGCGTCTTTACTGTATAGTTTTCCCGAACGATTTTCTTCTTGATTATTTTTAAATGGTACTTTTGGAAAGATTCTCGAGCTACTCATCGAGAATTCGAGACCGGTCATCGTCGAGATTCCCAATGTGCTTATTCCGAAAATTCACGAGCCACTTCCGCAGCCGCGAAACGATCCTCTCCTCTCCCTGTATCATCGATCGGTGCTCGGCTTTTTATTTAATCGCGTTTACGGTGTAATTCGGCTGGCCGATGAGCCACCAGACGTTTCTATTCGACCCCGTTTCCGGCTACGAAGTGGATGAATCGGGCGATCCATCGATCGGTCCAAAGCGGCCGCCGCGCGTTACTCGAATACGACCGGCGGAGAGGGTTGCGAGCGGTCGGCTGAAGAGCGGAGAAAGAAGCTGATCCCCGGAAACGAGGTCGAAGGCAAATTTGCACAGGTGAAAACGCCGCCCATCACCATCCTCGACCCCTTTCCACCGTGCGGCTTCCTGATCCTTGTTCAAATCGCGGCAACGTTTGGACTGCGGCTCGACTTATGGGAATCTCTTGACTTTCTCCGACGGTCTGTTCTTTGGATTTGGGACGAAACGAAGAAAACAGACGGTGGAGGTCTTTGCTCGCTGGTATATATTTCCGCGAAGTTCTAGTGTCAATTTGGTCGGATAGAATTACTCGGAACCGTCGCCGTCGATAAGGAATGAAGTTAGGGAACACGTTGGTAGAACGATTCTTACATGCATATGACTACGTTCTGTTCTTTACACGCGTGTAAAATATTTTTCAAGTGATTCCTCGAAGTAATCAGGGGTGAATTTCCGGAAAGTACCTATACCCGATGACCCTGGCCTTGACATATGTTATCAAAGTCGCCCTATCGAGTAATCTTCAAAAGATTTAAACCATCGATCATTGGTTATTACAAGGTTATTAATGAAAAAAAAATTGAAAAACGTACCGTACCGTACGACGTACGGAAGTATCATGTATAAAATCTTTCTCTGATCAGTATATTGCTTCAGTGCTGGCTAGAGACAGTTCAAGAAAAATGTCATTCAGAGTTGGTTAAAGGTGTGGGTGCTTTTCGGAAGTTTATTCAGGCCTTTAGACGGGTCTGAATTTACAGTTCGATGTCTTTAACAATTTGACTGCCGCATGTCACCGAAATACGGGTGACACGTACCTTGTAAAGAGGCTGGATTATTTCAATACCGTTACAACATTTCTGCGTAAAATTAATATCGCGGTATAATTTCAAACAAGAGTACAGCAGCCTCTATTAACAGAAGGCAAATATTTTCGCCGATTTATGACTTTAAAAAAAATGAAATGAAGTGTGTCTGGTTACATACGGCCTTTTTCACTGTGGCAGACAATGTGTTAAATAGTTAATGAACAGAATAAGCAAGACTACCTTCTATCTACAATCGAATCTGGACAATACCTAGGATAACACCTCTCAGTCTCTCACGGCACTAGATATCACTGTCATTCTCGAGAATAAACTTCATAGCCCCGTCAAGTTTTTCAGACCAGCAGAACAATAGTAACGTATTTCCCCGAAGAATTCCCCTTTCACCGCATAGAAGATCAAGACAAGTTCTAGCCTACAGCAGTAACTAACTTCGACGGCGTACACGCGCGCGGAGAGCGTTGAGAAGTTACAAGGCTTTTAACTTCAACCGAAGGAAAACATATCCCTTGTCAATCCGACCGACAAACAGACCAGCCACGAAGTTCAGTCCGCGTATACGCTCGAATTCGACGGGATAGTTATCGATCGAAGAGTCGAGGGACAGGAACCGGTCGAGTGTGCGTTCCTCGTGTAACTTTTCTTTTCCTCGTAAGTAAGCCCGTCGTCAGCGTCTGGCTTGGGTGAACCTTCGCGAATGGGTTCGTCGTTCTCCTATGCGCCTCCTCGAGCCTCTTCGTTTCATCGGAGCCACTTTTCGTCCCGAACAATCGGCCCTTTCATCCAGCCAGTGACCGAGTTCCGAAGAAGGCTTGGTTACGTCCCCGTGGTAACTTCTCCTGGTTCCCAAAAATAAGTCCGTCGCGAACAACAAGCCGAAGTAATGTCCCGAAAATAGGATTCGCGACGAATTTCCTCTTGAACGGGGCGTTCACAATTCCGAGAATCGCGCGTGGGGTGACTGCAGCTGGCAGGTGTCTCGCGAATTCACGTCCTTTGAACCATTCGCCAGCGTTCACAATTCTGTGCCGGTCTTTGTATCTAACCTGCGCGGCGACAGCTGGTTAGATTGGCCCTTTCGAGGCGAGTCACCGCGGAAAGTCGAGACCAGCACGAAAATTAACCCTCTGAACGAGGCGAACGCGACACGACGAACGAACGGTGGGTCACTTTGTGTCTAGCAATGAGAGGGCTCCAACCTCGGGTCGACGATTTTAATGAAACTTTCAGAATATGTAGCAGGCTTCTTCCTCTTCACAGATCAGCCCCATATACACTGTCGGATGGTCAAAAGTTTCGGAGTTATTTCCTGTTGAAGTGTTCCGCGTGATTCGAGTGGAAATTATGTTGATCGATCGTTCCGCGGATGTAACGTCGTGGAGCATTCGTGGCTTCTACCGTGACGGATAGTGTTCGAATACGTCCTAGATACATCCGAAAATCTTTGGGAGGGACCTATTTCGAAATCTAACCGTCACGTTAGAAACCGTGTTACAACACCCACGAATAATCGGGCAGAGTAACTTGCATTCAAGTCACGCGGGGAACTTCGAAAGCGAATAACTCGGAAACTTTTGAGTATCTGACACTATATGGGGGTGATTTCTAAAGAGGAACTTGCTACTTGCCCCAAAAGTTCCATTCAAACCGGCGACTCGAAGTTGGAACTCTTTCTTTGGTAGTACAAGTCTTATTTGGCCTGTTTCATGAGATGAAATCGCGCGTAAATCTTTATTGATATTTTACATATACACGTAGAATATTTCTTATACTTCGGGAAGACCGTTGCATACAGTTTAGAGTTTGGCAAACGATCGAATGCATCGAATGATGCAACGTGGGCCGTTAACGACCCAAGGGAAATCACATTGTTTCCGGCCTTTCCTCTGAATTTGTACTTTTATCGAATCAGACTTAAATTAACACTCAAACTACCCATTCAATCTTATTGTATCGAAGCGAACTAGCAATCGAGATAGAAAGCTGCTTTTTTGTCCTAAGGCTCTCTGAATTCCGTGGTGTTCCGTCCTACAAAATAATCCCTGGCGTGTTCCTTAAACAGGAAGTTTCTTACGTCGTGTCCGACACGTTTTAAAAATGCGACTGCCCGCGTCACAACTTTCAGAGGCAATCTCCGCGTGCTTTAACGTTGACACAGTTCCTGACGAGGGTTTTCTCTCTCAACCAGAGTCGATGCTCTGTATTCGTGCTAGGATTTCATCCGGTCGCCATTCAGAAAGGATTTTCCTCCCTTCGTTGGGGGGATACGCGCGTCACCCTTCACCCGAAAATGTTTAAGCAAGGAACGATCGAGCGTGAACGCAAAACACGCGGCAATGTCCCTGGAAAACGCGACTTTCTCCCCCAACGAGCCCATACCCACGGGCTAATCCCACCTCGTAGAATCCTTGTCGATCTTGTAAAACGTCGAACGCTTCTGTAGGATTCCGTTGGATAAGCTAACTTCTTATCGGCCACTTCTCAGACGTCTTTCACATAAATCTTACTCACCGAAACCACAATGATTCAGGATCGTATATCGATTATAAATCGCTCTTATACGCACCTGGGGAAGGACATCGACATTATTATTTCCATCAGAATACATAACAACACGAGGCAGTTGGAAGTTTTCATGGATAAATCAGGTTACGAAATATCAGATTCTGCACATTCTACATCGGTAAAACCTACGTCCGTACAACTCTAGATTGCCTGAAAAAACTCTGAACTAAGCTGACAGAAACAGAATAATCAGGTGACTCGAATCGTCTATCAGCTCCACAATCTCAACCATCGATTTCCTCTCGACGAAAGAATCTTTGTGAAATCAGCGACGATCAAGCGGCCCGATTCGACGCGGAAACGATCCACTGCTACCGCGCTGTACAAGTATCGTGGGGATTTTAATTTCAGTAATGAAAAGAGAGAGAAACAGAGAGAAACAAGACGGCGGTGCGAACGGTGGTCTGGAGACAACCGCCGCGAGAAAGGATCCTCGGGAGGCTTGGAAACCATTCGACAAACCAAGATGGTTCCACGGATCGATGATCCACGACGTCCTCGAGGAGGACGGAAGCCGCTCGTCCTCGAAGAGCAACGATTCCGAACAGGATCTTCACTGAAAATGAAGACATCGCGAGGAAGAAGAAAGCCAGAGGAGTTTCCTGTTTGCTCACGTACCCGGGATTCGTCGCGTTTTCGAGGACGATAATTTGTTAATGCACGCACACACGCGTCTGCACACGTTGTTCTATCTGTTCCTGCATCACGTATTCGAGGATCGAGGAATTTTAGCGCAGCCCCTGGAAACCACGCCAACTGGATCGGTTTTCTTCTAACGAAAGAAATTAGGATTAAACGTGCTTCATATTTTGGGCTTTGAACTCGGGGGAGTTCTCCTCGTCGAGCGATTTTTTTCAATTTTTCAACGGGATGATGCGTCGAGATTCTATCACTTCCGGTACAGCTGGCGTGTGTTTCGAGGATTATTTCCGGGATCTGCAACCGCTGGCGAACGAATCGACGGTAGCCCCGAGGAGCTCGATGAATCGATAAATTGGTTGCCATTTTTTAAATTTATTTTTCACGATCGATATTTTTATCCTGTCAGTTAATTCGCGATGTTTCGTAACCGACGAACAGTTTTCGCGAAAGTTTATAGTTGTCGGGAGCTGCTCTGCTTTAATTGCTCGCTTAACAGCCCGGGATAATCAATCAAGGAAATAAAAATCAGCGATTTGTCGATGGACGATAAAGGTTAAGAGGGTTCCTGGGGGCTGGCGTCGTCGGACGCGGATCCCCCAGACTCTTTTCGGCAAACTTGGATCGATCTTGGATGGGTGATCGATTATCGCCGTTTCTAAGGAGTCTTTTAAATCGCTAGGTTTAACTAAAAAAAACGATAATCTTAAGAATCGCGGAGGAGAAAAGGTGGTTGGTAAAGGGGAGAAGGGAAGGGGGGTAAAAACGGAAGCTTTACGATCGCGCTCGTAAAACCGGAGAGCGATGAAACGCGCGCGGAATTCCCGTTTTATCCATGCGGGATCGATTGTTCGTGGGTCCCGTCGAGGGTGGACGCAACCCGTGAGAGATCGAAGAGAACGTCTCTTGTCGATGAATGGACCTGACGATCAGCGTGTTCGGTAGGGACCCGCGTACCTTGTGGTACACGATATAATAAAAAGTAAGATGATGCCCTCGTTCTTTCAATGCTCTTCGATGAGTCCAGTTTTTCTCTTTACTTTGGTTTCTATAGGCGATAAGTGGTCGAACCTATCGTCGTGTGCCGATTCGGATCGGCGGCGCGATCGTAGATCCGATTGTTCCTTTCCCGGTTGTTTCATACAGAGCGCAGGTGATAAAGAATGAAGCGAAAGAGAAACTAAGTGGAATGTTTATCGGATTCACGATCGAGCCGTGCTCGTCTCGGGGGGCGAAACGGTACCAGATTACATATATGTATTTCCCCGGACGCCATTCTTGAGCGACAAGAAGCTGCGTACGAGAGAATCGGTGTTTTAATTGAACGACGCCCCGACGTCGTTGAATGTTCGCTGTAAATAATCGTGAGAAACTGGCATGGGGAGTCTCGTGTTGTCTGTAATTAACTTTGTAATTAACTGTAAACGATTTAACGTGCGAATACGAACAGAGATGATTAAAAAAAAAAAGAGAGGATATATATATGTTATATTATAATTGCTAATAAAAAAAAGAAGGAATATATTATATATATATATATACACACATAAAAATACAGATATATTATACAGATAAACGTACATGTACACTCATACACACGTAACACGATAAAGGCGTGCGATTAAGCGAATAAAAGCAGGCCATACACTTTGAGGTTTACCTCGAGGTCTGGCACACGAGGTCGTCTCGCGTTAGGGGAGCTGGGTTTTTCGATGCCTTCGAGAACCTACACCCGTGCGTTCGGCGCGGCTTCTATCATCCCGTTATATGTAGATTACAAGGAGGCTTCGAGCTACTCAGCTCCCCTAACGTGAGACGACCTTGAGACCAGGCCTAGAGGTAAATCTCACCGTGTATGACCTGCTTAAGGATGTGTTGCCACGCGTACACGTTCACCGACAAACATACACACACACACACACACACACACACACATGTAACATATACATACGCATATACACAGAAAACTTGCAGCACGCTCGCGTCGCGCAATAAAATAAATTCTAAATCAACTTTCAAACTAGAATGCGTGCCTGAGTGCGTGGGAGAACAACCCTCTAGAGGCACCGAGCCATCTACTTTTCGAATCCTTTTGGACGCATATGGTTTAACCCACTGGGCAACGGTTTCTGGAGGACATTGGTCGACGTTCGATTTCTTTTTAAACACCGCGTCGATTCGTTCTATAAGCTGTATTTCGCTTCGAAAACGATTTTCCGTCTATTTGTGAAGTTGTTCTAACGATTGGTTATTTTGTAGACATGCAACCGCGGAGAAATCCAATTTACTTGCCCGAATAAACCCCTCACGCTTCCGTAGATTGCAATGTTTTGTGGAGCAATACGGAACAGTTTTTGTTTGAGAATATATTAGACCGACCTCACGACGAATTCTCTTTCCAAAGAATAAAAAAATAATTATTCGTCCTGTTTCGATTCTTATTTACGAATCAATTTTCAATTGAATTGAAAAGAAGTCAAACGATCTATAAATTTAATGTGCAAAGGAATATCGAAGCAATTTTGTTAAATAAACTCAGCAGGATTGCCTCGAGGCGTGAATCCAGGCAACTACCGAGTTTATTGAGAAAATAAGAGATGATCTCTTTGCGTATCCCCGAGGTGAACGAGTAAAAATTACGTTTCGAAAGAGCGTTCGAAGAAGCTTCGTGAAGAGATGTATCTGTTTCCTCTGCTCGAGCATTATTGCATTACGAGGGAAACGGAAGGACGAAGAGATCGCGGCTCGGTGCCCTTGTGGCGAGTGAACGGTAGAAAAAAAGACGTAACCGTGAATATTACGTAAACGAGTCGAAAGGAAAAAGGAAGATTATTATATTATACGATCGTAGAGGTAATCGAGAATAATGCGTTTGGTGCGTTCCTCTTTGTCGCGCGAAGAAAACAGAGCGGCGGTTGTATCGCGAGAACGAGCGTTAAAAAGCGATACGAGGAATATTTGCTGGAATAAGAACAGCGTGAAAAATCTGGGGAACGAATCCCCGAAAAGCACGACGAAGCTCGAATGTGGCGTCGCGATTCGGAGCTTAACCCAGACCTCGCGAAATTACTTTCTGTGTTCCAGCTGCCGTTAGTTGCGTATCGATCGAACGATCGTCGTAAATTTCAATTTTCCATTTTTTCCACTTTTTTGCCCGAGAGAAAAGAGTAAACACACGGCGACGCGCGACCCCCGTTCGCGGATTCGTTAACGAGGAAAAATGGCCGACGTGTTGGGGTACGGGTCGAGCTCCGGCGCCATCTTTCGTCGCGCGTTCTATTTACCCGTTATACCAGCGCGTGAATAGCGAGTATAAAAGGTGATAACGAGAAGAACGAAAAAAGTAATAAAGGGGAGATACACAGCATGCGTGCGTGAGTAACATTCAAAGTCTAGTCACGGGAACTAATCTAGCCTCTGGTTCTTGGCGAGTACAGTAAATCCTCGATTAGTGTTCGAAGGCTCTTTGGTACTGACAACGAGAGCTCCCTAGAAGTTACGTTGACTTTTTAACGAGGTTTAGCACAGTGATATGACTTTGAATTTTGATGCCAATGGTTTTTCAAGCCATTGGTTTATGAAATATTGAATGTTTACCGCTGAGAAGCCTTTGAACACTCATCGAGGATTTACTTTTAATCTCGCGCCTATGCTTCCGGTTCGCGTGGACACGCTGGAGGTCGATCGTCCACTTTTCTCGATCTTCATGGATGAAATTTTGCGAGTTTGATTTCTTCCCGATCACTGGGAGAATGGACCACAGAAGCAATTTTTGGAGGATGATTGGGAGATTATAGGAAGAAATGATTCCTACGACACTCGCGATAAGTGTAGAAGCGGATGCGCCGAGCGAAAAGCTGTACGATAAACGTCGTCCTTGGGGAAAACGGACGCCGGGGTCGTTCTGGTCGAGAAACAGAGTGAAGGAACGAAGGCAAGGCGGTTACGATTAGACTGGAATGATCGGAATCACGAAGAAATTCGCACGATCCTCTTAGACTGTTTAAAAAATTCTTTTTTTTTTCTTTATTTGGGAATATCTAACCTAAACAAATTCAAAGTCAAGGTAATGATCATCTTGCTAAAGAGAAACGGCTAATGAACGCTACAGATTTCGAAATTGAATTGAATTACGTAGAATGTGTTAACAGTAGTTGAACATTTTTCACACATCTGACTCGTTTTAAGACTTCTTATTTCCTCTAATAGAATATCGATGAATAGAGATCGAAGGTGCGTCAATTTCATACACTTTTCTCTCGGTGCATCTTGCATCGACGAACGTGAAAGAAATCGCGAGTGAGACGGGGGCAGAAGAATTGGGTTTGGGGGCGGGGAGGGTGAAATTGATCGAGAACCTGCGATCGGGAGTAAGCAAAAAACATGATAACGAGTCTTTCAATTCACTACCGTACTGCCAATTTTTCCGAAGTGACGTGTAATAACTTTAATAAGGGTTTAAGACGAGGCGAAGAGCGGGGATGAGCGAGGGTTGTGGCGGAGGACACGATCCGCCCAACGTTCGTTCGTTTGCTTTCGTCGTTTTTCAAGTCCTGTCCAAGGACTCTCCTGCGGTCCTTCCGATGGTCTGCTTTCACGAGGGCTCCGATTTTGATCTGCACCGATGAAAACACGCGCGCGTCCCTGTAGCTCTTTCCGTTGCGATTTTTCGGCAAGTCTTTCGATAAGCTTTTCGCAATAATGTCACTGTGGATTTCGTAAACTCGTCGAGGACCGTGTGTCTAATTGTTTGTCCTAGTTCGGTGGAAACGAGATTGATTTTGCAACGGGATGGGCAGTTGGGAGCTTGAGGGGACAGTGAAAGAAACTGAATGAAAAAGTATCGCATTCTTTTAAGTGGACTTTCGCCTGGATGAATAACGACTGGGAATACCCATGCTCTTATAGCACCGAATGCATTTATACGAATCGACAAAAAGAAACCTGAACATTTGGTATATACACTTCTGTTTCGTTCAATTTTCGATGACCTTATAAAAAAAAAGAATCCAATCCCCGTCGCTAATAGAACCTGTGCAAACATTTGCAATCGAATAACCACTACGTTCCTGATGGTGCTCGTTCACTGGAAGCGTTAAATTACAAAAGAAAAAACAGTATCGATACCTTCGAACCACAGGATCGCAAAGAAAAACCATGTCCAATAAAAAAAGCTCGCTTCGTTTTTCGAGGATGACTGAAAAAACAATCATCAAACGCTGTTTCATCGACTTGCCACTGGCCTTTCACGGGATTCTGTCGTTTCTCGACGGCTGTGCAGTATGTTTTTCCTAGCGGAGAGCACGAAACGGACTCGACGAACCGCGAGCAACGCAGCGCCGGCGCCGACTATAAATGCCTCGAACCCGAATAGTTCGATCGATTCGTGGTACTCCCCTCTGTTTCCGCTTTGTTTCACTGGTCACGCTGATTAAAAGCGGTGCCCTCGCCGTCGCTCACTGTTTCGCTATTCGTCGAAAGAAAAGCGATCTTTTTGTAACCAGGACACCGTCCACAGGACCTGTGAGCGGAGACAGGATCGCCGAAATGTTCCTGGCGCGCTCGCCCCCGTTAATCGCGATTTACGGCGAATCGGGGCGGGGGGAGTTCCATAATTTCTGTCACGCCTCGATGTATACGATGCTCGATTTGCCGCGCACGAACGGAACTCCTGGCGGTTGACAGAAACAGAATACCATTGATCGGAATCCATATATTACGTTCGAGAAATAAGGGTCGTAAACTTTGGCGCTTAGAAACATCCCCTTGATCGGGTTCTTGCAGTTGAAATACGGACATTCGAGGAAAATTACGTGCTTCACGATCGATTTTCGAAAGTGAGAACGAGAGAGAAGGTTTATCTTCCTCTTAGTTGCGAGGCGAAGACGATCTTATTTGGTACATCGAAGCGTCAATGCTTTTGAAAGTAATTGGAATTCTTTTTCCGATAAAGCAACGTCCCATGATGGATGCGACAGTAAGTGAACACGTGTCAGTCAATGAACATTATCTATAAAAATCAGTAAATTGTGTTATTAAAGTAAACTAATGATTAAATATTGATTCTTTTCAATTATTTTGTTTTATATTTAAACAATTTTCGCGCCATTGGTTAGAAATGTTCATTTACTAATTCACTATTTATTCACTGGTAAAATCTGGATTTTTTCTTTTTAATTTATTTAATTACGTTTTTCCAATTTTTCAAATTGGAATAAAAATATTTACTAATATTATTATTCGTATCTTCGTATCTTCGTATCTTCGTATCTTCGTCTCTTCGTCCAAACCAGGCAGTCCTACGGCGAACGAAACATTTATTGAAAAATGACAGAAGAGTAAGATCGACTCCGTTCCGAATGTTCCTCCGAATCGAACACCGCGCGAGACATCAGTTTGCAACTCCCTTCGCCCCACTGGTAATTAGACAATTATGTAATGTACGCTCGTGGCACGTGTCGTCGAACGGAAAGAATCGCGTGCTAAACATAGCTGTGCGGAAACATCGAGCTCGCGAATGGATATGAGAAATCGCTGGGCGAAACCTCGAGATTCCCTTGTTTGTTCGTATATTTTCGTAATAGATCTGCGAGACCAGACCCTGTCGCTTCATTTTCGAGCAGGTCACGAGCTCCTACGATGTTACATCGAGGAATACTAATAGAGTGAAGTCCAATCGATCGACATAGATCGTAGAGTCCTTTAAAAAGCAAATCCTCTAATAAATCGCGCGTATCTCGATGGAATTGGACGTATCTCGGCGAATTCGAACCGGAAGCGACCGGGTAGTTAATTCCACAGCTCTCTTTCGAAGGCTCAAGGGCCGAGGGGATGGTAGAATCTCTCGATCCTCGCGAGAACGGTCTGGTTTCCGGTGCACCGATCTAGATCGATACAAGCGGACAGGACAAGCGTCACTGTGTATCGATCATTTTTTTGGCAATAACGATATTTTTAATCGAACGATAAAAAAAGACGCGAACACGGAGGAAACGATGGAGAGATACCGTGTGTAACGATCCGGACCGGCGACGGATGGATCGACGGATGGAAACTGTTTGTGTCGAGAACGGCGAACCGCCGGCACGTTGTAACGAGTACACCCGATAGATGTAACTAGGAACGGGGTGAAGACGTTTTAGCCAATGAAAAAAGGTGTTGCCCGTCTTCGGTAGCTTCCACGCCTTACTCAAAAGTGAAAAATAAATGAAAATTCATATTTAAGAATGCTTCACGTCGTACTTCATTTCGATCGTTCATCATCTTCCACGGTATTTGCAAATCTGGGATGGTGGCCAACATTCATGTGTCATAGTTTCATTGATCTATTCTTTAAGTACAGATATCGCTAAACTCACGGAACAACCCAGTAAGAGGTGACTCGTCCTGTAATATTTTATGCAATTTCATTTGTATCGATGTTCAATTGTAATTCGAGTGTCTGATCATCGACGGTTGTATTCTACTTACCGCATTTCTGCAGTGGATCATCATCAATGATTTTTTAATCCCATATTTCTGCAGTGGGCGCTGCTTTTTCGATTTCAATACAAAGTACTGCTTTCAATGAATAAAATATTGACATATTATGAATGTTGATCCGTCAACGGGTTGTGTAAAAACAAAACCATTACGATTACATTAAATTTTCTTCAACTGACCTTTTTTGAAAATGAGTTACGAGAAGGTGTAATTCGGAGCAATTATGCTGTTTCTTATTTCCGTTCATTTACAGCATCAGCAACCTGTATAGGACATTAGTTTTTGTTATTTGTACCGTGTTTTTCAGAAATAAAAGAGCATAATTACTCGAGAGTCACACTCTTCATTTTCAATACACGCTCTATTCAAGAAAATTTAAAGCAATCGTGGTGGTTACTTATTTAAACGACGTGTTGAGATGTCAGTTTTCAGAATATGTGTATACATATATTCTGTTAGCTAGCAGCAGTATTTCGCATTAGACAACGAAATAAGCATCATTCACAGCAGAAGTACAAGGTTACTTTTTGCCAACCCAAGGGATAACTTGCTTTTTCGAAAAAGGAACATCCACGTCCGCAATTATTATCGTATATTTTCGATCTGTTTCTTCGCGTAGAATCACTCTTATTCCGATTGCACCGTCAGCTCGGCAACACATTGTATACAGTGTAGAAAAATTGACATTGTTAGAAGTTTTCACCACGTCACTGTTTCGTACACTTTATAATGTTTTCGATGGTTAAACCATCCAGGCTATTAATACCGTGCACGGTTCTAGCGGCTGTGCATAAATTATGTATGGACATAAAGCCCGTGTAATTGATTATTTTCTATTTCGATATTAGATACGCTCGAACCAAACGGCGTGTGTAACGGCGTGTTTACCAGGGTGTTATATGTCGCCGATGTAATATTCATCGACCGAGTGCCCCTCTTTTAGTGGCGCATTTCACTACGGTTTTATTCGGTTTTCACGCGAACAGGAAAGTGGACATCTCGCGTGCACCTCGATAGAAATTCGACAACTCGCACGACCGTCCGGCAGTTATCGTGTATCTTTATGGGCCTCTCTTGCATTTTACATGTAAAACGAACTTTCGCTGTCACGACAGAAATACCCGTAGCCGTTCCCGTGGGGAGGGAAGAATGGCGGGCCACTTCGAAAACTTCGAACTCGCATTTTGGGAATTGCTCTCTCGACGTCCACCCAACCACGATCCTTCACGGAAACTCTTTCCTCGAAACTACACTGAAAAACGAGTAATAAATTAGGGGATTGAAAAATTTTTCCAGGCATTCAATCCAGAAGTTTATACGACTACGGAGAAAAAGTTATTGAACGCGATGAGCAAGTATTTCCATTAAAATACAATTGAAAACTTGATTTTCCATTAGTCCTTCAAGTGAATTTGTTCGTCAGAGTAACGGTATTAAAAAAAATCGTGATAAATATATATTAAAAAGTGCATTAAAAAATGAAACATAATTCATATATCTATGACAACACTCTTGGTCATATGTGACTAAAAATAAAATCATGGCGCGCCCGTAAAAGATTCAAGGCACAAAGCGGAACTGTTTGGTTCCATCGAAGAATCGATGAATTCTTATCGATCCATCGATCGAGTCTTCGTATTCGGTAGCTAAATAATCTGGAACGAAACGGAAAGAAAATACAGTTCAGCGAAATTAATTGATGTTTGCCGAAAGCCGGGCACAGTCGGTGGAAGCTTGTGTCGTATGGCCGGGGCGCATTTACGCGGGAAATCGATTCGTGTTTGCGTATAGGGACAGGACGTGCTCGTTACCTACTCGAAGGCTTAAATGGGGACGCCATGGTGTTTGCAGGCCGGAGTGTAAACGTCGTTTCCCTTGGCGGAATTTATGGCTCGATTGTGGACACTGCTTGCACGGCTTTTTCAAAGCCCTCCGGCGTACCTCCCCTCGGATCGTGCTTCTGTCGGTACGGAGGTCGCTTTATTTTCAGAATCGTGGTCAAGGACGCCGATGGGAGGGCACCTGAAAGAAGGGAAAGTGGTCGTTAAAGCGCTGGGGGACGAGGGCGAATTATGTCTACTACTTAATGGTTTTAAGGAGGAGAATTATTAATAACGCGGTCGATGTCCTTGATACGATAATAAGAAACATTACGAAAATATTATCCGATGGAAAATTAATGTGTAGGAGAAGATACGATGGACGAGAGAGGGAAAGTTAGCTTCGAACTATGTGTCATCGAAACATCGAATAACTCTAAAATGTATAAACTGACCGAACGAAGGAAATAAAATAATAAAAAATAACGGTATCGTCTGACTCTATAGCCGTCGTTTCGGTCTACGACGGAACATACTGCATACGCGTGCAGCTGAATAGGACTGATTGTATGCATACCGGTTAGATGGATTTCGAACAAAATTTTATTCTACACTTTAGACTTATTTTTGTCTGCTGTATAAGATCCTTTCGGGTTGTACCACCAGTTCGGAAACACCCCTGTATACAAGCTGAAACAGATGAAAGAATGGAGAGTATAAATACGAGCTATTTAGTCTATGGAAAAGTGGAAATGGGAAACTAAGTCAGCCTCGACCGCTATTTATTTCGCTTCGACTGTGAGAACCAACGGCCTCGAGGCGAAAGAGGCTCCCGGTCTATATTCATCTTGGAACGTCACGGAACAACCTCCGGATAATTAGAATTTCTTCCCCTCCCCTGGATTCCAGCGGTGGGGCGATCAAATTTTGGTCGCGATTGCAAGTCGTAAATCAACAGCTGCGCGGTGATAATTTCGTCCAACTATTCGTGAACGATCGGGATTGTACGCCCCGAGTGGAAACCTGAATCTGGGTTACCGTGTCGAATGATATTTTTATGGAACGTCAGCGGGACTGAAATCTTCCTTGACGCAGAGTCGTCGATAACCAACCCGGCCTGTTGTTAACTTATCCCGTAAGTTACGATTTTAATTAAGATGCTCCGAGATTCGATCACATCGAGAGATGAGGATGATCGATATTGGACGTCGTAGGCGCGTTTATATCGAGACGGTGAACCAAACCAAGCGTCTAATCATCGTATTGTTTTCGGGGATAAAGCCACCGAGGGCTCGAACATAATTTCCATCGATTCCCCCGTTGACGAATCTTATATATTTGACAACGAGCAGCAAGCGGACCAACGATGAGGTATCCGAAAGCTGAATGATTATTTTCAGTGTCTCTGGTACCGCTGTCCGGCTCTAGCTTCGATGGAATCCATTAACGATCGGGGCAGGCTTCTCGTTAACAAGATTGCCGACGGAAAGTCGATAGTTAATTACGCAAACGAAGGGATCTCGTTAAGGGTCGCCGCGACCGTTCTCGATCCGAGAGGAGGAGGCCGAACCGCGATCGACCGAGCACCAGCCTACGATCGATTTCGTCCACTCCCGCCCGGATCATGTCCACGTTAATTATTTCGCTTTATTAACTTTCTTCGCGGTGGAGAAAATAATCGAGAACATCGTACGGATCATTATTAATTTCCGTACACCAAGAATAGGATCACTTACCACCTCCTGTCGTTCAGATTTCCGACGTAGCTTTCGAAAATCCCGATTCTCGCCACGTGTCTCATTGTCGGCCTCCTTAATTAACCTGGGTATTCGTGAACGTGTACAAACGAGGAGTTCGTAAGAGGTGTAGAACCGCGGTGTGGGCCTATGAAGGGGGACACGAATAAGTGGAAATCGACAAAGGGAGGCGCGTAATATATCCAACGTGTCGCGGTGACGCGCCGCCGGAAGGGATTTAAGGGGTGAAGCCGAGAAGGAGGGTTAAATCGACGAAACGCGTCGGAGCACAAAGGGAACGGTTGAAGCCCGCTCGCGCGAACAGAGAGACGGAGGGATAGGGAAAAGGAGGATAAAGGTTGAAACAGACGAAAGTATCTTCATCGTGGGTACAAAGACTCTCTCAGGATAAAATGCCATGATTAAAAACTCTCGCCTCCCTTCTTGGACACGTGTTTGTACACACGCACGCTCGACGCCTCTTTTCTCTTCAGCATTGTGCCGGCTTTCCAACGTTCCGTTTCTCCCCCCACCCGCAGTTTTTTTCTCTCCACATAAAAGCCAGCCAGTCTGGAATGGGTTAGGAACGGAGAGGGCGACAGGTAGATTGTGGTCCATGAAGCACCGGTTTTCGAGCACCGGAAACTACCCTCGAATATTCGAAACCGTGTCCACGTGCGCTGCCAGATCGCTCGGGGGGTGGTAAAACGCCTGCTGCCCTGATTGAATTAAAAAGTGGAGGGAAAAAGGAAGGATAAGGGATGGTCGGGGGAAGATTGTATCGGATACGGAAATGCTCGAGAGATGGAGAGAAGAAGAAAAGAAAGTAAGTGGTAATCGGGGAATGAAATGGGCAAAGTTTAACGAGGAACAAATGGAGGGCATAACGACGTAGTAACTAGATTCTTTTTTTTTTTGAACTCCTTGGAAACTTTCGCATATTCTTCCAACTATCGTGGCCAATTCCACACGATCCTCTTTTTTCGACAACTAACCGTTGCTTCTCATACCAACGAGGAGAGTACGTCGGGTGTGACGTTGATTTTTTAATGAAGTTCAGCACCAACCGATAAAGCTTGGAATTCTGAAGTCAATGACATTTGGTTCAGTTGCATATGATTATTAACTTGTTAGATATTTAATTGTTAAAGTTGTTGCCTATATACAGTGTTTTCGAACCGGTGGTACAACATATGTATGTACAGTGGGGATAAAGTTTTCTCGGATGATGCTTCGTTTTCAAGGTAATCGATTTTCGAATGATCTGACACGTATGCCTTCGTATTGACAATAAGTAGAAACGGAATGCAACGAACGAACGCCGTTAACTCAGTCCTATTCAATTGCACGCGTATCTAGCAGATTTTTAAATTCGATTGTCTCGAAAACGAAGCATCGTACGAGAAGATTTTATTCTATTGTATATTTTTCACTTATTTCTATGTATACGTAGAATTACATCCCTCCGTGTTGTACCAGCAGTTCGGAAACACTCTGTATAGGCCACAACTTAAATATCTCATAAACTAAATGGTCATACGCAGCTGAAACAAATAACATTGGCTTTAGAATTGCAAGCTCTATTCACTGTACTAATCCTCATTGAAAAGTCAGCGTTACCTCTGGGGACTTCTCCTGCCTGTAAGAGGCTAGATTTCGAGCGGAGGTCTTCGATGGAGACCTTACACGCGCCTCACAGGGTCCCGAACAGCCAAAGGAAATGGTAACGCGGAACAAGCTCGTTAAAAAAAGAGAAACTTGTTAAAAAGGGATCGTCCCGCGGGTTTATTAAAGAGTCAATGGGGGTCGGAGATGGCGGAGGAGTCGACGACGCGTTGTTTTAATTACACGACGTTGGAGAAAAAGGTGGAGGCGTACCGTATTCTACGCGGCGACGTACCCTCGTGCAGAAACCGTAACACCTATTCGACCAGGTCGCAATTACGGCACCTTACGCGTGGATTTAATTATTTCCCGGGCGGCTAGAGGAAGGCGCGGCTGTTCCGTCCAATTCATTACGGCTGGTTCGTTCGCGACGGAGCGTTCCGCGCGGCGCTAAAAGTGCCGCGATTTAAAAAAAAAGGGGAGGGGGGTACGAAAGGGGAAACTCTTTGGGGAGACCCTTTGTGACACGTCATTGTCCGTTTCTTCGGATTCGAATATGTCGCGAGAATTGAGAATTCTTCCTCGCGGTTTCGACGCTTCCGTCGATCGATTGGATGCACTCGACTCGTGCAGTGATCACACGGAACTCTTGACACGTTCGCCATTTCAGTAACGTTCAATAGTTTCGACACTTTAGCTAGGATTCCACTGTAAATTCTTCCCAGACAAGAAAAACCATTGTGACTGTACAAACGATTCTTTTTGGAATTCCTTAACGTGTAGTCTTCTTTTAGTCCACCCATGATCCTTTCCAATGGTAATTTTGACGTTCGATAGTTTATACTGTTTCGTGTTCGACGATTAGTCGTAGTTGTTATAGATGCATGAACATTTTGATTCGCGACGATTGCTGCGCGTCGATACGACGGCGATTGTGTTAATCTTGGGGTAGAAATAGGACCGTATAGTTGCTTTCTCGATTTCCGGGATGAATTCCTGTATTTTAAAAAAATATGTTCTGTATTATCTAGAAAATATGTTTCATCGTGTGTCCCATTTAGAAGATGATCCTTTATATAATAGATCTAGATGCTTGGAGTTAATATTAAGTTAACCGTTCAGGCGTTAGCGGTATTCCCTTTTGGAACTGTGCTTCCATGTTTCACAAAGATCACATCAGCTTCGTTAGGATTTCGATGACGTGTGCAGTGATATAGACACAGTATTAGGTGTATCTACAGTGGCTGTATCACTGTGCAAGTCGGTACGCCATTAGTGGTATCCGATAAAGCTGAATACAGTCTATGGGAAACGTTAGATCGTATTTTCAGAAACCAATTCATCTTGAGTATTACTTCTGAACTAGTCTGAAATAGTATAATAAGTAAATATCAATTTGATTTAGACTGAATCCCAGTATGTATACTACTCTGAATCTATCAGAAATTTAGCAGTGATTAGATTAAATGTTTCCGTGCTATTAGAAGCTTGTAACCGAAAGTTTGTTCAAGAATTTAGGTTCAGCTGCGCACATTTCTCCAGATTTAAGACCCAGAGACCCCTTTTTTTAGTCGCTAAACCAAACAGGTTCCATCGATCCACTGGCAGGAAGAGACGATGCTACAGGGAAGGAGGGTCCAGCAGGAGCAAGGATCTCTGTGTAAAGCCAAGAATAAATATACTTCTTTGAAACGAATAAACTGCTTTGATATATAGTCTGATGTCTCTTTCATTACCCTTTCAGCCCTTTTCCCGTACAGTTTTATTTCTTAACGAAGGAAAGAATCTTCGCGTTTTGAGCAACAACGATTCGATTACGTATTAACGTTCTGTTTATTTGTCCCTAAAGTTTTTCTCTCGCATAACGAATTAACTGTGTCGTAAGCATGCCGAGAAGTTGACGCGTGCAGCTCCGTTCCGTGCTGTTCACTACGTTCACAGAATTCATTGACTTTGGATGAATTTCGATTGAATTAAATTTTAATGGCCACGTCGACACGTGACATTTTTATCGAGTCGTATGTATTGATATTCGGGCAATCTCCAAGCGTTTAAAGTCACCGAAGTCTTTTCATTCTGGAACTCTTCTTTCATAAACGAGATTAAGGATTTTTATCGGTCGATTTCGAAGAAGATCGGGACTGAACGCGTCAGCGTCTCGTTATAAATATCGTCGAGTGTATCTATCGTAGCAAAACTGGATGAGATTAAATTAAGTAACCAGACGAAACGGCTAAATTTAAAACGGATCATCAATCGTGATAAATGGGTCGATACAGATTTCTTTTCACTTCCTGTTTTTTTTTTTTTTTTTCTTAAGGTAACCCAATTCGTTGCAGGTCGTCGATCTACGTTCGCCTGGATCACGTGGAAACAAGCTAACCGGTGAGTACACTCGTGATCAATCGACCGTGCACACCTTTCGAGAAACCTTAACGGGACTTAATTGCTAGGACGCTTATCGTTAATTAATCGACCTCGACGGTATATGTGTGTGTATGCGTGTGCCTGTGTGTGTGTGTGTGTGTGTGTCAGGTCTGTATATAAAAACCACTGAAAATTCTCTTTTAACAGACTTTCTGTCGTAGAAAAACCCTCCGGCTCGTTCGATCCTTTGTTAACCTGCTCGATCCTTCCTCGGGTAAATGGATTGATCTTTTTCACAATATTAGAATAACAAGAAAATTCCCTTCCAATATTTTCCATCTCGATTCGTTATTCTACGAACGATCGAAGGGAGACGGTAGGTACATATTATGATTGAACGATTCTATTCGATCTACGCGATACAATGGCGGATCCACGGTAGTATACGATCACCGCGAGCACTGGTTAATAAAGACGAAACGATAGCGTCCCTTCGATAAGGAATCGACGATTTTCGATCTTCGAGCACCCTGTCGATCGGTCTCTTCCTCGATACCCAGGCCTCCTACAGGAAGGTGCTCCAGTAGACGACGTTCAAGATGAGGAAAGAGAACGGGAAGAAGAATCTGGAGAACTTGTCGATGTAGATCGCCGTTGCACGACCCTGGCAGCATGTATCGTACTGCACCGTCAGGGGCCTGACTGGACTCCTGCTCCTCTCGGTTTCGTTCCTCATCGGCGTCTGTTGAGATATTTAGATTAACTCTTATGAGAGACACACCGTATGGAGAATCTACTGGCTAATTTGTATAGACTGATCTCAATTTATTTCGAGTATGACTGTTGATCGAAGAACCGTACGATCTTTTGTCGTGTTTGACTGTATGTAAGACGAGCGAAGCGAATCGAATGTTTTAACACGACCCTTAACGCAAATATTGATTTCTCAAGGAAAGTGCAAAATCACGACCCGGTAGAAGTGTGTAACTTGTGGTTAGCACAATATACAGCAGGTAACAAACGAAACGAGGTTACACAAGTATAGGTAGGTATAATGGAGGTGGGAACGCGCTCTAACATTAAGAGCTACCTCGGATCTGTTTTTACGAGCGTGTTTTCACAGCGGAAAGCTTGATGCTGTTCAATCACAGAGTCGTTGCATTAGTTCCACGTCGTAACGCGACGGAACAGTATCATTAATTACCCGCAGCTTTTACTCTCGAAGTGGTAACGTTTTTGCATAACAGAAAAGGACTTTGTCGTTCTCCCTTATGAAATGAAGTGGACCAACCCGGGCGCGAACTGTTTAACGTAAGAAATGAAGCAAGTTTTCCGAGTGGAGGACATGAAAGGAAAAAGAAAAAATTAAGGAACCACGCCACCTCATTAAAAATTATTAACGAGGTGTCCCAAATTTCTCCGAAACGACCACCATACCACGGCACGAATTAAACTTGAATTAATCTCGGGTTCTCTGTTCATACTTTATTCAATGCACGCGAGACAATCTCTCTCCGTGGACCCTCGTGGCACGCAGCCCTCGTCGTAAAATGCAAACTCCTTCTCCGCGTGAGCCCTGTGGCCGTAAAACCTGGTACTTTTCGCCGGGAATTGCGTCAGTTTTTCGTTGAAACCTTGGCCCTTCGTGAATGTAAAAGAACCAAGAAAAACTCTGCGTCCGTTCTCCGTTGAATGTCTATCGTTCGCGAGATTCGACGCGAGGCCATCGAATCTCTTCGTTCGCGAATCGACTTTCGGTTTCTCGGGCTTCGATATTAACGAGCAGATCCGTTGCAGACGGCTGGTACCGTCGAAGTTTTGCCTGAAGTTTCGGTCGAGCTTTAAAGTCTACCCAGTTCTCTCCGTACGAACTCATTTCGACAGTTCGGGGAGTATTTGTTTCCGCGTTTTCAAGTCAGATCCAGGCGGAATTTTCAAGATCGAGCCCGCCATTTTGTCGAGGAACGAGGGACGATGGCCCCTGGAAACATTCCCCACACTATATCACTCTTTGCGTCCTTGTAACGCGAGTTGTGTGCTTTGCTCTACCGAGAACTCTTTCGAGTTAAAGTTCCTTTTCAAGCGAAGGCTGGGAGAAAGTTTCTTAGATTGTCGGTCATAAAAGAAGTCTGCAATTACGCGATGGAATATATGGGCTCGTTAATCCGTAAAATTGTGTTTGACTTCACGAATATCGGCCAGTTGGGGCTATTTCTACTGCAGCGACCGAGGGGCCATCGATGACTCTCATTTTGTCCGCGTCACGCGTGAGTCGACGTTCGTTGTATAGAATGTTACAGGGCCTTTGGTAGGGTACCATAACGTATGG
Source organism: Dufourea novaeangliae (assembly GCF_001272555.1). Taxonomy (NCBI): domain Eukaryota; kingdom Metazoa; phylum Arthropoda; class Insecta; order Hymenoptera; family Halictidae; genus Dufourea; species Dufourea novaeangliae. The sequence goes on along the minus strand of NW_015374114.1, from coordinate 1,699,936 downwards.
GGAACGCTTCACGGCCCCTACTTACGATGTAGATACGAACAAAGGTGGAGTCAGAAAGCGTTCCGTTTCACGGTGTCCCACCATATGGCCGTTACGGCAATACGACGAATACTGAACACGCATAACACGTCGAAGCGGTGTCCAATGTCTTGGCTCAGTGGCTACTGTAGGAATGGCCCTAATCGGCGAAAACTCGAATACAGTAACAATTAAATGAGAATTTCTCTTTAAATATATAGACAATAATGTCCCGTATATTGCGTTCTTACATATTAGCCGACGAGGGTTATTTATAATATAAAAAAATGTGTTCCAAAATAAAAACAAAAATGGCATTTATATTTATCAAGCAGTAGATGTTAGCATCCTTTAACTAGGAAAATGCAATAAGTAAAGACTTTAATAAAATTTCATATCATTTGTGTGTTATTATTAACGTAGTGAAGTCTCTACTACAAAATTAAAAAATTTTGTATCATTTTAATTTTCGGATATTCGTATCTGAAATTGTGAATTTGCATAAACTTCCGCGGTCTATTAATCGGACAATATGTATAATCAAATCTCAATGCATACCTGAAATTCAATATGTTCTCTTGAATTTAAATAACCTCGAGCTAATAAAGGCAATCGATAAACTCATTGGAAAACAATTTCAACGCGAATTTCTTCAAACATTTTCTCTCCAGTTTCGTTCAAGTTTCCCCTCCAAGAACGTGCCCTCTCCTCGTTCTCGACGAGTAATCATTAACGTTCAATTTCGAGTTGACGGAATTACTAAAGCACTTCTCGAAACATTGAACGAATTGTAGGAGCTCGTTGCCAGCTGTAACTGAATTTCCGTGAAACCAGAAAATCGTACCCGTGTTTCGTCCCGTGTGAATGTCGAAACGTAATCGAGGACCTCGCGTCTCGATACCAGTCGTCGAAATTACGAAGCGATCCGTTTGCACGCGTATCCAAACACACACTTCAATGCTTTTCCTCGGGAAATTTACATGCAGGGTGACTCGAAGAATTCAAAGGCGAGAGCACACGGTGTGCTGCGTCCCTTAATTGGAGCTCGCAATTCGAGCCCGTTTCTCGACAACAAACACTCCCGTTTAAATATTAACACGTCAACCGCAAGGTTGCTTACGAGAATGTTTTCCGCTAAAGGGAAAATTAGCGGTGGACTTATTTTCGACTTAGGGGAGATTCGGGACAAACGTCACGAACGTAACAATTGTTACGAAACAAATGTCAATCGATCAACAATCGTCTACATTTGTCTTCCACCTCACTTGTCGCCAACACGCAGCAGTAAGCGGTTTTCTTAATACGGGTGGTATCCTATCGAAATAATATACCAAAAAGTAAGTTTGTATTATCTGTTTCAATTAGGGTGTATCTTTCTGTTCCAATTCCGTAAAATAGTTTGAAATTTTTCGTGTTCTATTTCGTTTCTATTTATGTTTATGTCTATCTATACAATGAATAAAAATATCATTTAAAAGCATCTATTGTATTAATTGTTTATTAGTCAAACTAGATTCTGTGTAATCGTCCCTAGAGGTTGGGACAAAAGTAACAAATGAGTCATTTTAAAGAAAATCTTCTTTCAAAAAACTGGTGCAATGTATTCCAAGTATTCAGGTTTGATTATGTTGTCCACTAATTAAGGTTTGTCATCGTGTACGAATTTTTAAAAAATTATGCAAATTCTAAAGTTACAGACTTTAAAAGACAAATCGATACGTTTCTCCCTGGTCTCCCCGCTATTACCAACTAACAAATTGTATTCAAATTCCTCCTATTAGTAAGATACTAAACTGAATTGTTTCTTTTACAATTTCCCAGGGTAAAAATTAAAAAAAAATGACAGTTTCACCATTTTTTAATATCGATCCATTCTTACACGATGTAACGACCTTCAAAGTCTTCGTGCCCGGTGAAATCGCAAGAGTTCATAGCTCGCGCGTGTTACTTGGGGCCCTAACTGTGTCAGGTGTTATTAGAGCTTCAGTTGTACCGGGTGTTGGTGGATTTTTAGATCCTCGAATTTTTTTATTTCTGTCTTTTGTCAGCAAGAAGAATTAGCTTCAGAACTGTCGGAATACGTTCGACGAAAAGCACCGAGAACGCGTACGGTCTCTTTTGTCTCGTGCTTTTTCCACGCTGTAATACTTATCCGCTGCAACATGTGGAATTCGGGCGCGGTATCGTCTATTTTTTAACGCGCAACGTTGCGTCCACGAAACCCGCAAACCGCCGGTTATTTACTATTACACTACGGAACGTATGGGCGACATTTCGAAACGTTTAACCTTACTAATTTTAAGTTCGAGATGCATAATTCTCTGGCGAAACGAGCCTCTACCGACCCCCGAACCGCTCCATGAATTATGCTCACTGGGCTGTGAAAACAGGCCAGTCTCTCCCTTCCGTGGACCCACTGCCTTTTTTTCCTCTTATTCTATCGCGGTCGTGACTCGCTGAAAATACGACCGTGTGCCTCCGAATTTCCAGCGTGGACCATATTCCTCAGGAATTAATGGGTACGCGAATTTGCGGACGATCTCTGGGCCAAAAATGTGTCAACTCTTTTCGCGGGTGAAACAGAATCTCTCGCCTTGTTTCTAGAGATCGAACAACATTCGGTCGACGAATAAACATAAATAAGTACGCTGACTTCTCTCTTTGTCATCATTTCCCTTGGAGATTCTTCTTCTGTGTACTTTATGTTTACTTCGTTTGTGTACAAGATATTCATCTGATTTCCTATTATTCGATCTTAAACCGTTTTTAACCCTCTATTTATTCCTAAATTCATTCATTTCGCGATTGAACTTTCTCTTAAATAAACAACCTTTATGTCCCATTACTTTACATTCTTGTATAATTTAATGTTCTAAGTAAATTAACACATTACCGACCGGCTGTTGTTTAACTTTTATCACAGAGAAAAATTACATTCATGGAAACATATCAAGAACTCTAATAGAATAACGTAAGAATTTCTTCTTTAACCCAGATCTAAAGGTAAATTGATCGGCTACTTTTATCTATATAATTTATCGAATCTATTAACAAACTACCCCAGTCGGTTAAAGCGTTAACAACGCTCAATAAAGAAATCGTTAGTGGATCTCAACTGCCAACGTCACGCTACCCGTCGAACCAATTATTCCTGTCGATTTTTCCTGTAATTAATGAACAAGGGTAAGTAAATTCATACTTTGAACTCGTCGATAGCCTCTCTGAGGTCCTCGTCCGAGTATCCCTTCATGGCCTTGGTGGCGACCGGTCCCATGTAGTTGTTGACGACGGCAAACTCCATCAACGAGAGGAACACGAACACACTGCACGAGGACATCCAGACGTCGATGGCCTTCACGTAGGAAACAGGCGGCAGTGATTGCTGGGACTGCGTGTTCTGAGTCGCTGCGGGGGCAAAAACGGAAGCGTTTCTCGGTCAATGGCTGGCCGTCGTCATTCGGTGCCGGGTTCGTTCGTTAGGTTCTTCGATTCGCACGCGAAATACCTCTACCCTTGTGCTAATATTGAATCACCGCCGCACGGTTCGCGGAACCTTTCCTCTCTCTCTCTCTCTCTCTCTCTCTCTCTCTCTCTTTGTGTACCCGCTCTACGCTGCGTTGCGTCACAACTGCATCGATGTTTCGTGAGTCTACTCGGCAATCAAGCTACTCCACGCGAATTTCCTCCATCGAAATATCTGTAGGCTATGCTGGAAACTTGCTGTCGAAAGTTTAGCGAAACGGGAACAACCGAGCGTTGACTTCAATAATTTACTTTGACAAATTTTCTGTCGATCAAACGCAAGTGAGATATACTAAATGTGCTGACGTTAGGTGGGACACCCTGTTTAACCCTAGATTACTGAACCATCGTAGAAATTACAACCTCGAATTCACGATTCTCAGAGATCGACACGTTGCCGTCAATGTGTTGTCGATGTATGTGTATAAGCTGTGCGGGAATAATTACTGTCTCAACTTTTTATTATTCTCAAGTCTGGCTATCGTAAATACTTGTAACTAGACTGCGGATTTTATGCATTTACAGCCTATATGGCCCTGTGAAATATAATAAAAAACAAAACTTTCATCAGATCCAACGTGTTTTCTATTTCACTCCGAATCCAATCAGATACTTCAGAGGGAGAATAAATTTCTACGATTGCTCCTGCGTTTATAAATTACTTTAAGAACTTTGATTTTGCATAAAAATCCGCAGTCTACTTATAACGTAGGTGTCCATCTCATTAAAACAATATAATTAATGTAAAATTTTTAGTAATATCGAATGATTAGTAATATCGCCCAGTCACAGGATAGTGTTTAGTAATTTAGGGTTAACCAGTCTGCGATAAAGAGCGTCAGGAAAAAGCCAAGAAAAATTTCCTTCGAAACGATCAAAGGACGCCACAGTGATCGGTTCATCTCCGTTCGCCCCTCCCCCATATTCACGTCCCCGCGAATTGACTACGGCCGGAAAGCGGACGGGTACCACCCGCCGTCGAAACACGGCGAATACGCGTCGCCGTTTCGGAGCCGCAGGCGCGACGACCTTACCGAGGGTCAGCAGTGACGTCACGCCCAGGGTGACCCGGGCCGGGATCGCCTCCGGTTTGATCCAGAACGCGATCCAGGACATGACCACGATCAGAGCGGACGGTATGTACGTGTGGAACAGGTGATAGCCCAGACGACGACGGAGATTGAACACGATCTGTATGCACGTGAAGTTCCCGGTGGAGTACTCGATCGTGCAGTCGGTCGTGTAATTGTTCGAGATGTCGAGCTGCGGCAGCTCGATCTCCGGGTTCACCACCAGCGGGTCCGTCATGTTCCAGATGAACACCAGGTCCTGGGTGGTGTGCGACACTGAAACCGAGTAATTTCACGCGTCACCACACGAACGGAAACGAGGCACGCGTTAATCCCGTCGCTCGACCGCCCACTCTCCTTATCTCGTCCTTTCCACCACTACCACCCACCGCACACTCCCTAACTCCCTGTCGAGGTTCTCCCTTTGGTTCACATTGGACGTGTCCGTAGGGTGTTGTCGCAATGGCGCAACAAGGGACAAACCGGTATCAACAGTCGTATACGGGGGAAATAAATGCACCCGTTGGGAGAACTTTGAAGTTGGGAATTTCGAAATTCGCTAGGATTTCGAAGCTTCTATGGGGATCTGTGCGTTCGCAGGTGTATCTTGATAGATTCCCTGGATATGTTCAGTGTGAATCGAGATTCGTTTTAAATCCAGGCGATACCGTGGATCGGCTTTAGCCAGAAATGGATACAGATGCGGCTCGACGGACGGTCGAGCCTCGATTAAACGTGACTTTAATTAATTTACGCGGCCTGGATTTCAGGGGCGGTCGGCGGAGCAGGAGATAATTTATGGAGACCGCGGTGTATTTTGACAGCGACCCCGCTGAAATGAGGTATTTCGTGGTGGTTTCACGGGGTTTACGCTACGGGAATAGTATACGTACGGCTCTCGATCATCATTGAGCAGATTTGGGTGTCGTGGGGGTACGACTCGAACTTCATCGCGCAAGACAGGACGAGGGTCAGCCTGAAACAGTAAATTCTTTTTCTTCTCTCTCTCTCTCTCTCTCTCTCTTGAAGCAGACGACTTTTAAACGTTCTCGATTTCGTAGCTTCGTGCAGAGCGCTCGAGAACGCGTTTGCAGGGTAGCTGGAGGCCGGGGCGTGCCTCGAGAGGAAATTGCATTTTCATTAAAACGCACGAGGATCCTTACTTTGACATGTAAAGCAGGGTCTTGTCGTGGTAGAGCCAGAGGTAATGGTTCGGTATCGACATCTCGTGGAAGGTGACTTTTTTCGCGTTCTTGAAGAAGCAGTCGGGCCTCCAGATATTGTGCAGCCAATCCACGTCCAATATTCTGTACTCCTCGGACATGTTCTCCGGAAGTCGGAGCCTAGAGTCCCGCCAGCTTTGAGCCAGGAATATATCCGCGACGTACGTCTGCGAAATAATTAATTCTCACTTCATTTCTCGGGTATTATTGCAGTAACGGTTGTTTCCGAAATGAAAATGTTGCGCGCCACCGAGTGCAACACCTCCATCGATTTTTCCCCACCCCTGTACAACCCTCTTCGTAATATCTGCCGTCGCGTTATTTAACTTTAATTGTTCCCGCGGGCAAAAAAGCTCTCACTGCCAGAGATTTTAACGTCCGTTAAAAAAGCGTTTACCGGTCACCGCTGTAGCCCAATTTGCATTCGCATTAACGCGTCTGTGGCTGCCAAAGAGGTCCCCGAAAAACCTGTCCGCATGCGAGATTAGAGTATTCCGAGAGTGTTCCGTATCTCGTCTTCGTATCTCGTCAAAATCGTATGCAGAGAGGCTAAAATACTTCCAGTTTCAATCCCTTTAACCGCGTAACAGCTCTCTTCCGTACTTCCTAAACTCTATTTAAATATTCACGAAGAGGATGAAACGGCAACTAAGAACTTTTGAGTTTTAGAGTTACTTTTTCGCAGATGTCCACTCAGCTAGGATTTACTGTACGAAACGTTCGCCGTGAAACTTCGTTCCAAGCGACTCACCATCGATTCCTCGTTTATGGAGTCGAGGCTGAGCACCGTGACGTGGAAGTAGACGATAGTAGGCTGACCCAGGAACTTCGGCGCCCTGTGTTTGTCGTACTGCTTCGGGTTCAACGGCAGAATGTCCCTCAGCGACAGCGAAGCCTCCTTCCTGCCGTACTCCTCGAGGTCCGACTCCCTGAAAGAAAGCAGGAACGAGGAGAAGCAAGCCTGACACGTCGGGGAGGCCCGTGAGTCGCGCGCGCCGTCTCTCCGCGAGCCAATTTCCTTTTGCTATTCGAGTACATGCTCTAATTGAGAAATGCAGCGAGTGTGTCCTCGCGCCTGCAACTGATCTTGCTTCTATCCACTCATCTGTTCGCCTACCTATTCCTGTATATGTCTATGGTCTCGCTTCGGTTACAAACAAATTTAAATTTCTATCAACAAGATATTAGTTGTCTATTATTATTGTTACGTTTAGAATTTTAATTTTGCTTGGCTATCGGTACATTTGCAGACTATGGTAATCGAAGAAGGTAATTATTCTTCCCTTCACACCTCGGTCCTATATCTGTCCCAGTTGCCGGTGTCTCTTTCACCTGTCCGTAGCATTCCCCGCCTGTATTATTTCGGACGACTCGCGCGTTAGCTACTTGTTTATGTATAGAATATGGTAATCGAGTGGAAAATGCACCAACAACGTCGTAGGACCGCGTATCCTAGCGAAACGCGGTCCTCGTCTCTATTTCGCTGTTTTATTAAATCCCAAATCATCCTTCCCGCCTTACTATTTCCCGCCGGCTATTTTCGGGACCAACGGTTACACTCGATTGTGAATAAAACAGACGAGATTAAAATTTCACTTGGTAATAAGTTTCCGGTCTTGTTCGGATAACTCGAGGCCGAATGATCTTATTTCGATTTTACATGGAATCGGTTCGCGACGTGGTGCTTCGAGGAGAACGAAAGAAAAACAAAAAAGAAATGTCCGCTGCGATATGCAACGTGGCGATGATAAATATCGAGAGCAGCCAGCGCAGCGCGTAAAGGAAGTCCACGAACGGTGCGAGTGACTCGGAAATATTGGCGCGATTCCGATGAAACAGCAATATCGCAGAAGCCATAATAGGTCTTCGTGCTCGGCACACCTTTAAGTCCGGCCGAGATACGCGTGTTCCTTACATGCGGACGTTTTAATATGCTAACCTACGACCTCCGTATCCGCTCGCCCACTTCCCTCCCTTCCCTGAGAATTTTCCCCGGTTTATTTCGCCCGCAATTTCCACCCCTGGGTTGATTTACGATCCGCTCGACCGACCGGACGAGCTTTCGTTATGGCTTCAATTTCAGAAAACTGGCGCAACACCTCGAGAGATCGGGCGAAATTCAACGCGTGGGACATCCGAGAAACCGTTCGGCGTTTCTCCGAACCCTTTTGCACGTCAGCATCGGAGAGAGGGCACAGGTGAAACGACAGGTGAGGACTGTTCGGTGTATTGTAAATGACTGTACGAACTACGGTGGTAGTCAGTTACCGCATGGACCATTGGTTATATTTGTCTGTTTGTGTATTTCTGATACCCAAAGTCTGATTTAGAATACGAATTGTATGAATATTAACGCTAGATTAACCGGAGATTCGTCAAAGGTAAGAATTTTCTACGATGTGAAATCCATCGAAAGTGAAGGTACGCCGAGAAGTAAACGCGAATCGCGATTGTTAAACCGATAAGAATCGGTTCCCCCGATCGACGTATGTTGATCCATCCACGGCGACTGGAGTGGCCGGGGCTGTCAAACGCGTCGTGGCGCCTTATAAGCGCCGTGAAACCTGCCAACCCGATAATCCATAACAAGACTTTCGAGGAATTTCTCCCGATCGCTTCCTGGCTGGCGTCGCGTCAATCGCGACATTATTACGATTCTTTCGAGCCAGAAACGCGTCGCTTCGGAATTCAGGCTACCGTTTCGTGGCCTCCTACAACATACTGTCTCGACGACTTCTTCGATTAGCAAAGTACCAATTAACATGACGATCATCGAAAGATTACCTGTACTCGCGAAAATCGTATCGACGCTCCGTAACAAACGATTCCCAGAAAAATCGGGGGATAGGGTCATTAAATAGGACTCGTTTCGCGATGTCCGTGTAAAATCTTGGCAAGTCGATGAAATTTTCACGTGTTACTCAGCGTCGAAACGTCCTGAAACTACTTGGAGTTTCGTGCACGAAGCAAGACAGTCGCGTAAATAATTAGCGAGACTGGAGAGGGATGATGAGAGTACGGACTGAGGGTGATTTAGCTCGTCCCGCGATGAGTTTATCGCTAGAAACGGCGAAGAGGTCGCGGGAGTGTTTTTGGTGCGTTACCTTTCGATCTTCGGAAAGAACCGGTACCCGCGCTTTCTCGCCGAAAGTCGAAACGTACTGGACGATAGGCTATCGACCTTAATATGCCAGCCTTCGACCTCCGTGGAAAGTACCGGTTCGCATATTTCCTCGCTGAAACTCGACAGAGTCGCGGGTGATGCTGGGGCAGCTTCTATCGTTGCCATTTTGCAACGAGAACGAACGCCGAGGCGACTCGATTGCCCCTCCCCCTCCCCAACCTGCCTCTTTTTCGAGCGGACTTTCAACATCCAGAAACCTCGTGTTTCATTGCGATAATGTTAAGTAACGTGACGACACTTTGATCTTAACACTACAACTACCAAAACAGTCAAAATGACTGGTCAATACACTCTAACAACTTTTGCACCTTTTATTACGATATGAGAGTGAAGAAATTAGTCAATTTCTAAATTTTTAAATTTTCAAAAGTTTTCCACGTTTATTCAGCGATCCAGGCAAATATGCGTTCAGCGTCGGTAGTTCTAGTGTTAATAATGTGTAAAAAAGTGATCGAAGCGATGAAAGTTCTATAATTTCTATTTATGAACTCACAGCTCCGTTTGTCTCTACCGATTTGGTATGCTGGAGCGATCTGTCCAGTGAATGAACATTATATGTATATAAAATCCAGTGAATAAAGTTATTAAAATAAGCTAATGATTAAATAATAATTTTTGTCAATTCCTTGTTACACGTTGAAACAATTTTCGCGCCATTGGTTAGAAATAGTTCATTTACTAAAAATCGTTCATTCACGGATTAAATCTGTTTCCTTTCCAATTCAATCAATTACATATTTCCAATTTTTCAAGTTCTATATCTATACAATTTTGTTCAAGATCTATACATTATAAAAAAGAGGTACATATATTAAGACATCGAATTTTCATATATGGGAAAAGTAATAGTATTATTTAAAATTTCACTTTTGTAGCTGCAAAATCTCTCAAGTATTTACTCATTGGTGCGTTCACCCTATCCGTAAAAGTCTGATTATCATAGAGAACGGTAAATTAAAGTAGATTGTAGCCTAATCGTCCGTTAACATCGACTGGAAGTTGGGGCGGGGGGTTCCGGAAGTTCGCAAGGTTCGTCCTTCTTGCAAGGCGGCCACGATATGTCGTCATCGATCGAGATAGACAGAGAAAGAACGAAGGCCCGAGAGCTTTCCCGTGGTCGTAAAAATGTCGATCGAAGGACGATCGGTCAACGAGGGGGTTTGCAAGAGGATGGGGGGAAGCTCTCGGCCTTCGATCAAGGCTAAAATCTCGAGTGTTTCGGTCCGGTCGCGGGGCTGCGTAGCGTCGAAACATGCTCGCCTACTCACGGAAAGTGTAGGGCCGCCATGTCAAAGAGCGTGTACAGGTAGCAGCATAGGATCACCAGAGAGTGCCTCGTCATTCCTGAAACAAACGTTCGCCGGTTGCTTCGTCAGTGAATAGCGGACGAGATGGAATTGCTCTCCGAATTTCCATGGAGGTTCTCGAAGGTTTCGCGGAAACGTTACATCGACATGGGAACGAAACTGTTCGCGGAGAGAAACTCGCGTCCACGGGAATCCATGGACGTTGCTGTTCTGGGATTCAGGTCGACGAGCAAGCAGCGGTTCGATTCTCTTTTCGCCGCGGTACAACGTCGTCGTTCTCGATTCTATTTTGTTTTCGCACACACGTTCGCGACGGGCTCGAGCAGCAGGAGCACGATCGATGGGAGCTGCGAACAAGTCATTCTTCTCGAATTGCGTGCATTTTCGTTGGACCCCGGGATATCGCGCGATGCCTTGAAACGCGGACGGGGGACGCGAAGCCTGTGATAGGCCGATCGGTACCGTGATTCGAAACCGCAATTTCTGTGATTCTCGCCGAGGATTCATCGCGAATTTCGTTGCTCGTCGATAGACCATCCTGAAAATGACAGTTAAATGGAAATGTATTTTCCTCGGTTGAAGACTTCGTCTCGTTCGAAATACGATAATTTGAATATTGAACCTTCTCGAGTATCACGATACCGGATTGATTATAAAATACCCTGATTTCAATCGAAGCTGCACAGTGAAGCGTGAATCGACAGAAAGTATTGAATTCTCTGTATCGATGAGCAACCGATAGAAAGCGCGAAACATTGACAAGCTATGGGCTCCTCGACTTACCGATCAGCTGCACATTCTACCGTGCCGATCTTCTTTGTCCAACCCACCAGCTCTGTCCTTCTCTCTCTTGCTCACTCCAACCCCCCTCAGACGACCACGCCTGGATCAATTATCGCGACAGCACCGTCAGCCGGCTTATCAACCGATGAGCCAGATCCACCGGATGGTCCCTCGAACATCCATCAATGTGCTGGGATCGTTCGACGGTTGTCGATCGGCGTGCACTTCGATCGCCGACCGATCATCGGTTCACCCCTGAACTGGATGGACCCGCTTGACGTCTCTGAGATACGGGATGTGTGCGACGATCGAGCGGAAGGACTCGTAGGACCGTCCCCCTTGCGTCCAGAATATATAGATCACTTCCGGCGCGTGCACTGGGAAATTTCGGGCCGCGAGTGCCGTTTCGAGGAAACCCCTGGAATAGGATCGGGGACGCGACGCGGGGCTCTTATCGACGAGGGGGTTGATTTGCCACTCGGCCACTGGCCACTGGCGGGGCTTGCTGGTTCTGTAAACCACCCTGTCGGTCGCTGCCTCTAAGCCAATTTGCCTATCGACTAACTGATTAAGCCCTACTCTCTTTCATTCGTGGTGGACGTGCAGGGTAGCGATGGGTACGACGACTCTCGATCGGTATCGATCCCCGTACAGTCGACCAGAGGATGAGCAAATTCGTTATCCAGATAAAGAGTTCCGAATAACGAATGAAAGATGAAAAAAGTATTTCGTTTCTTGTAATCGATTGAACGTGGAAACTCCAATTTTTATTCCTTCTTGAATTAGCAGACACTTGGTAAAAACAAGTATTTAATTTAATTGACCGTTCCAAGGGCATGGTTGTGATTTTACATACTTCTGCATTTCACTATGTATTATTCGAGTAAAATTCTGTCCAACTATGCAGTCCATTATCTGACACGCTGAAACTGAATCGAGGGCGATTTTGATCGAGGAATCGAGAGGTCTTGGCCATTAGGCAGTCCGTTACTCGTTGATCGTTTTTGTCGAACGTTTAGGGAAATTCTCGCTGCTGCAATACTAGTTTCAAAAAAGTTCGATTTGTCTATTAACAACGTTGTCGGCCACAGTGGAAAAGGTCGTATCTAGCCGGACACGCTATATTACGTTGTTTTTTTTTTTTTACGTCATGAATCGTCGAAAATGATACGTAATCGTCGGAAATTTCGTAACGGTGTTTGAATAATCCAATCTCTTTGCAATATAGCTGTCAAAGTGCTCAGGAATTTATTTTCTCGAATATAAAACAGACATTGACATTTCCTCACGGTATTTTACGTTATTGCAAGTTGGAAGATTAGTCAGGAGACTGTTCTACTTTATCAGGTGCAATGACCAGAGATTCGGTTACGAGTTCTTTGGAACTTTGATTATCGTTTGAAATTGCTCGAATGCCGCTAACCGACCATTCGATCGCACCCATCGCTACGCGTTTCTACTCTATGCCGTTCTCTGCCTGTCCAGCCGACGACACAGCGTTCTGTGTGTGCGTGTCGTACACGGGAATGTGCCTCTGTTTCCAGGTGAAAGTCCGTGAACGCGTTTCGACGGAACGAGATACAATTATGGGTTCGCAACAACGTAGCCGATTCACCAGTTTCCCCGGGGCCATGATGCTCTCCTCTCTCGTCCATGGTCCTTTTTCGGATTCGGGATCCGTTCCGAGGGTGATTTTCGAACGTTTCTTTTGTTCTTTGTCGCGAGCTGTTACGTAATCGGTGTAACGGTGATTTGTAATCGGAGCAACGGGACCGCGACAATTTTTGTCTTTCTCCAATGGATGTTTGTGTACTTTTCTAAAGAATCCTCGGTAGTCTTTGACACTAAATTGGTACAATCCTTCACTCTGATTTTCTCGTTGGTGTTTGTCGTGGAATTTTATATGACGGAATAATTTGAATCACCGATTTTGTCGGTAGAATAGAAAGTTAACGGGTCTCTCTCGTTGGTATTTCAATATTAGGGTTCGTTAAGATCCGTTCTAAGAACTTTAAGGTGAACAGACAAGCTATTAATGTTTCGGACGAGAAACTGCATCAGCGAGCTCTCATCTGGTCCCCTTTAATACAGCGTAGACGGATACGCTTCGATACGAACTCTTCCGGAATTGCTGTGGAATGCATGTACAGACAAAGTTCGAATCCGTGGAACAATCAATGGTACGTGATATCGAGATGCCCGTGTAAACAATGATATCCATTTCGAATGCTACTGCAAAGTGCCGCAATCAAACGAAGTGGCGAATCTGTGAGAATCATCTTCGTTCTTTAATCTCCTCGCACTCGTACCGAGAGGCTAGAACTATTCTATAAATCTACTTAACATCGACAACAAAGCATTAATTCGTCAAACAATCAATCTTTACATTTCTTTCATAAAACGATAAGTTGGAACCTTAATCTACGCATCTCAACAAACTTCGTAGCCTTTAATCGCGTGGACGAAAAATAGAAAAATCAACAAAAATAACAATTTCGCTGAATTACTTGCTACGAAAACAGATCGACTTCTAAAGAAAGTAATAAAGTCACGATCCAAAACCAATGAAATCCCCATAAAGCAGTTATCCACGTATGTACTTTACTCGCTTAAGACGTCCATTTTGTCCAATTTCCAGCGTCTTTACCGTCAAAGAAGGCAATCCCGTTCCCGGTTGCTGGATGTCCCCGTATAATAAGCGCCTTATTGCCGGTCGAAGGCCGTGAGAACGCGTTCGCGATCGTCTACACCCACTTTTCCGGTGTATCACAACGGAATTGCGTTTCAGTAGCTCGTTCTCGCGAGCGGAGTCTCTTGACTGGTGTCGAGAGGCTGGGATAATAAAATCTGCGCTGTCTCTCGAGCCCCCGTATGAAAGTTTAGATTAATTTTTTCTAGCTTGCAACGCGTTGTTTCCTTCTTTAATAACGCGTGTCCCAATTCCGTTGGAAACAGCATGCCTCCGTGTTCGAAGAGCATGTACAGTTGCTCCGTTTAAATAAAGCCGTGGCACTTATCTAATTTTGGGGAAGAAGGAGTCCATATATTTTTTCCTTTTAGAATTTCGAGATTATACAGTGGTTTGACCAGAAACGTTGTACACACGATTCTAAGCTTCTTTCACGCGATACGCAGTTTTCTGTGCGCAGCGTTTCAAACGTTATGCTGTATATGTTGGGACTCAAATTCGTTATTATTCCACTGTGGATATTTCTGGACTAATTTACTAATATAGAACATTTGAATTTCAGTAATTAAAGTTCCAATCATATATCGTATTAAATCATAGGTAACCTTTGTTTTTACCCTTTTCAATTTGGCTTCGGCTCACGACACTTTCCAATTAACATTTATTCTGTACATTATTATCCAATTTAAGATCTCGTAACCATGATTTCTGTACGAACTCGAAATAATTCGGTTCAGCTAGACCACCTACCGTCCGGATTGTCAGTGGCAATATTCAAGAGTTAATGTTCTTCGGAGCCGCGATAACAAAGTTATCCGCGGTAGTCTCATCTTTTCCTTTGTCGCTGTAAGAACTGGTTCGCTAGTTGGTGCATCGAACGTCCTCCAGTGTGTGTGCCTCTATGTATGCGTTATTGGATATACGTACATATCCGTACATGCTCGGTTATGGCGCGCACGCGACCATATCCACTGTATACATATACGCGAGTGTATCGATACCTACCCTCCTGGCTCCGGTCTAATGAGATTCACCGGAGGGCGCGAGCACAAACGAACAAGGTTCTCGAAGCCGATCCCATCGATCGATCGATCCATTGCGGATCCAAGAATTCGCTGATCGTTTCCGACTAAAAATTGGGGCCATCGTTCGACGCCCTCTGACAATTATTAAATTTAATCGCGACGAGAGATTTACGATATCGTTCCATCCAGAGAAATACGGAATAGAAGGACACACTGTCATCGAAGTTGAATCGAAATTTCATGGACGCGGTTTCTATGGTCGTCTACGGACAATATGTGACGTAGATAGTTTTTCTTCTGTCGTTTTCTAACGTTCCATTGCCGAAGGGGATGCCCCAAGAATAGCCCGTCTCACGAACAAGAATCGCGACTCTGGATGGTGAATCGAAACCGTATTTTTAACTTGTCATCGGGCACCTACTCGACGTGGCACCGGCCACTTCGATCAACTTCCGCGTCTCCACCCCATCTATCGTAATCTATCTCGAGGCAAACAAGAACTTTCAGTGTTCCTTAGAACACGATCGTACGAAGAAATACGTTTTTTACCCCAACTTTCTTTATTTCACTCCGTAACCATCGTTCCAATTTTTCAAAATGGAAAAATTGGAATTTTTCAAATTTTACAAATATCAGACTGACACGAATACACGAATACACCCTCGATGAAAAACAATCGGACTTAAGTGTGTTTAGAGTGATTACCTGTAGAAGCTTTTTAACACGTTGACTACCACAGTGAAAAAAACCGTACGTAGCCAGACACGCTTTATTTCGTTTTTTATGCGTTTAGTCGATAGAGGTTGCTGGTCTTGTTTTTTAAATTATCCTACGATATTAACTTTTAAATACAGTAAGGGCTCATAAGAGTTGGATAGGAAGTTCCTTGCGAGGGTTTCTACTTTATCCCCAGGCTCCGGCTTCGGCTAAAAAATGGATGTACGAGGTGTTGACACGGTTCGCGGTGCACCGTGAAGATTTTGAAGCGAGTTTAAAACTCTCATGGAGCATTTAGTGTATATATTAATAAATAATAATTTTCTAGCGGTATTTAAATAATTCAGTCTCTTTGCAAGTCTCCAAATCTTTGTGGCGACCAAAGTGTTAAAAATGAAAAATCGACTGGCTCAACCCCCGAGAAACCGGGGAAGGAAAACGGGCAAGCTGTCGTCTCAACCAATTCGAATCCAATTATTCGACGAGCAACGAGGTGTGTTTTGACAGTTTCTCGGCGGTGTAAATGCGCTCCGGTGCCAACCGACGTCCGCGCGGCCTGAAAATATAGTTTTAAATCCTCTCCGCTCGTCGAGCAGCCGAGGGGTAAGTGGGGTTAAGCTGGCCTAGTCGTGAGGTCGCGTCAAACACAATCGTAAGAGGGATGTTACCTGGTTATGCGCGTGCAAGGGGCGCTTTATACATTCCATAAACACGTCGAGCGACCGTTCGCGACCTAATAAGACGTTCTAACGAGAGCTTCTTTCTGTACAGAAAAAAAATTCCCCTCGTCTACCATTCCCCCGTCTTCCATAAAATATGAAAAGATTGCGCCTGCACGAGAGACAGGCATTCGGTGCTCTTACGTGTACTTGGACGATATAAAATATTTTATAAATTTTCGAATGTGTAATGAGGCTCGATAAGTGTAATAATTTTGAAGTAACAAACTTCTTGAGTAAGAATTATGCGGGTTTTGTTACGCGGATATGAATTTTGGTGACATATATCGATGACAGTCGTATTGGCTAGTCACGAATGATCCAATTAGACATTACGAAGAACAGTCAAATACAAAGGTCGAGCTACCGAGGTCTCGGCCTGAAATTTATGTGGTGTCAAAACAGTGTCCCTCTACGATAACTGTCCAAAGTAGTCCCGAATTTCGAGCATTAACCGAAGATTTACTGATGGAATTTTCGCGAAATGTTTCGCGGCAGTGAGTCGTGTTAAAGATGAATAGCTCGAGAATAAATGTTCATATCAAAGGGGCACACGATTTCACCGAATCAGCGTGCTTTCAATGAGGGAATCCATTGGCGGGTGGTCGCAATCAGAGATCTCACCGTGGCATTGCCGCGTGCCGTTTCGCGTTTGCGTTTGACCTATATGTATATGCGTTTGCGGTCCGCGGCGAATGCACGCGTGTTGGTACACGTATGAAATGAAACGATCGATCCGCGGACGACCAACGCACGATAGATATATCGATATCAACCTATCGCCCGCTCCGAGCATTCAATTCCGCCGTGTCATTGTTTTCGCGCCCGGAGTGTTTTGCCAAGGTAGCCCACCGGCAAACTCGCAGTGCCTCGGCTGCGTTTCGGCCGCCGCTTGTGTGCTCAGCAAACAGGGCCGCGGCGCCGATTTAATTAATGCTTGCGTGAAAATTCGCTGAACAAGACGCGGGTTCATTTGCGAACACTCGAACCCGGTTTACGATGTAGCGAGCGATTATTCGAGATCCCAAGGAAGGCTCTTTGCTCATCTAAACACCGAAGATGCTCCAAACACTTAAGTTATAGTTTTCTACAGTAATTCCTCGATGAGTATTCGAAGGTATCGAATACTAAATATTTCATAAACTAGCGGCCATATGTGGCTGAAACAAATATCATTTGCTTCAGAATTCCAGGCTCTATCACTGTGCTAAACACTTCTTTCTCTTACACTTTCTTTATATAGATTAGGCGTTCTAGTACTTACAAGCAACAGCGTATATCGTATCTAACGTGCCTCGTTGCTCATCGACCGCCTGTTTCTAACGATCCTCTCCAGAAACAAAGTTCACCTTCCGATGTGGACAAGGATCAGCGTTTTGAAACTACTAAGAAGAAATGGTACAGGATCATCAACACCGTGGGGATTTGTATAATTTCAAGGGCCCTAGAGGGCCCGTTCGTATTTATTTACCAACGCCCCGGCAACTCATCGGCCGTGCCGTATAATAAGTTTATAACAAGTACTCGCGCTTCTCGTTCGCATCGTTCACACGCACGCTCACGCACCCCTCAACCGTTCCTTCTACACCCTCGCCGTACACCCGCACACTCTTGTATAATCGTTTCATTGTTTCGTTAATATTCGTTCTCCAGTCGTCGCTTCGTCGCTTCATACGCTCCCCTCCCTTTACCCCGACATGGAATTTTAGCTAAGCGGCCGTTCTCCCCGAGCGAACGACCGATCGAGCCACCCCCCTCCGTCGTCTGGGATCATCCGTGGATACGATCGAGGGATCCACGAGACTCGACGAAGATGCCGGACGGCTCGAGCGTGTCGTTCGATTAACTAGGTGATTTAGGTACCACGCACCTTCGTCTACATGTATATGTATATTATGTATATTTATATTTATATGTATGTATATGCATATGTATACGTATGTATAGGTATATACAGTCAACGTTACATGGGTATCGCGCTAGGGAGCGAGTCGACAGGGTGGTTACTCATAACGGAGGGCTCAATTGATGCGCCTCTTCTGGCATGATATTCGTCAATTCCCCTTTTTCGTGGATCGTACGGTTCGCTTCCTCTTTTCGCGAAACGAACATTCTCAACGGATTCGACAAAACGGTCCCCCACGGCACGGAGTCCCATTCTCGCTGGATGGACTCGCGCACGTTGCATTTCCGTCTCCCCGATTGCCCTGCAGCCGCCATTGTTGTACCCCTTCGGTGCGGACGCATTATCTCCCAGATAACGCCACGGCTATTTTCTTGTTATCGCGGTATTTACAACGAGAACTTCCCGAACACAACCTCGTCGGCACGGAGAACGATTGATGCCCCTTCCTGGACTCATGCACAAACTCTATTCGATGTTCATCGTGAGAGATTAAACCGGATAAACGGGGCCTGGAAACGCGCTGTCCCACTTATCGAACACAACGAAAATGCAAAAGAAGAGCAACGTTGCGTTCAAGTTGGACTCCCGTGTGTCGAGAACAAAGATCTTCTCGGAAGCAGAATCGTACGAGCTTCTCTAGAAGAAATTTACATTTATCGCGAATCCGAAGTTTTCGGCTCTCGATCACAAGGTTCCATGCTCTCTTAGGGACTTTCGAGGAACCAATCGACTGATATTACGGAACAGGAAAGCTGCGAACGCGTATCCGACCCCAAACAGCTCTCCTTTCGGTTTCCAGTTCAACGAAATGGAATAACCTATCTGCGTTAGGGCTGTCTTATTGGACTATTAATTTTTCCTTCCTGTGATCTCGTTGGATCGAAGCAGAAAGCGGTCGTACACAGGGGTTTTCGGATTCACACATACACACACATAGGAGGTCTGTCACACATTTGTCTTCGCGAACGTTTCGAGTGTTCGCGAGGGAGAGTCCGTTCAGCATTATT
Source organism: Dufourea novaeangliae (assembly GCF_001272555.1). Classification (NCBI taxonomy): domain Eukaryota; kingdom Metazoa; phylum Arthropoda; class Insecta; order Hymenoptera; family Halictidae; genus Dufourea; species Dufourea novaeangliae. Next base: position 1,680,766 of record NW_015374114.1, on the reverse strand, counting down.
ATCTTTCCGCCGCCTTTTCTCTATTTTCCGTTTTGCGTGCGAACCGAAAGAGAGAGAGAGAGAGAGAGAGAGAGAGAGAGGGAGAGTGAAAAAGAGAGAGAGAGATCTACTGAAAAGCGACGTCCCACTTTTGCGTTTTCTAAAGTGGACCTCCTACAGGCGTCTCGTAAGCGTATCTCTCGTTCGTGAAATATTAACCAGGGGGGGAGAGGAAAGAAAACGGCGGTGTTACGCTCCATCTGTGTGTAACGCTCGCGGCGAACAAACTGGCCCCCGTGAGACTGAATTGTTTTGCATTTTGAATTAAACCGTGAATTTCCGGAGCCAGTTACATCGTCGGTCGATGATAAATCATTCGACATGCTGCGCGGGACAGCGAAGCGTAACTGTTATCTGTCTCCTTCCTCTGATATACTGGATGGTTTGATAATCGCGGTGCGGTAAGAAGAGAGACAAAATTTGTTTGAAATTGGGCGAGCTGACAAATTTGTCATCTATCGAGCGTGTCAAAGAGTGATCCAATATTTTTTGTTACTAAATTGGTAGCATAGTTTAAATTCCATTTTTTTGATGCTTTCTTTTCCCAAAATGGCAGAAGTTGTGGAATCATTAAGTCGAGGAGAATAGAATAACCAATGTCGCTGTATCGTTTCCGTTGCCATTGCAGCAGACTCGCGGATAAAGATTTATTTTTGTCCATGCTTCGTTCCATTAGCTACCCTCTTGTCCAGTTGCATCGCTATTCCGACACCACCTGGTATAGTTAATTCGATCACGGCCGCTTACGAGACGAGACGGTACTTTTAAACGTTGGCGGTCATTCGGGGATTCACGCGAGTCGTTTAGGAAGGATCAAGCATCTTGAATGGTGCGCTACTTAAGTATACGTTTACGTAGTCTTACGATTTTATTTTGCATGCGTGGCTGGGGTCAGAGTGCGTTTCAAGTAATAAAATATATATATATATATATATATATATATATATGTGTATGTATAATATATATTATGTATATTATGTATATGTATACACGCGTGCGGGTGTATATGTATAATTGCACGCGTTTAGTGTATTCTTTTTTTGTTCAGTGTGTAGTTAGAGAGGTTGAGCCATCGTTCTGATCTACCGACGGAGAAACAAGGGGAATTACCGTCCCCTAGGACAGGCTTACCAACCACTCTACACGAGAAACAAATAAATCCGACCGAAGCTACGGAGATATCCGACTGAATTTTGTATCTCCACACGAATCTCTTTAAAAAGGGGCAAAACAAAATGAGGTCGCTTGCGCTAAAAATTTAGTATTACCAACAGACAGGGCGTAGAAGGTTATGTATCATGTGTTGCACAGGGGGAATCCCCTTCCGTGTCGATAGCTGGAAACTTGTCCGAAATAATAATTAGGGATTAAAGACATACTCTGGTTCGTATTTACGGCATGAAATCACCATCGATCCAGACTAAAAAGGGATTCACCCGTGACAGTCGTGATACGATAACTTTGTTGGACCTTCTAAAGAAGAATTTTATCGACGAAGCAGGGTGTGTGGTACCAACAGCCCGTATACCGCGACTGGTGGATGGTAGAAAAACGTTCCTAACGATCGATATTATAGTCCCGTCGGTACCGAGAACAGCATCACGGCACCAGGAATGAGGTAGTTCTCCGCGAAACTAGTCACTAAAGCAGGGTAGTTATTGAGCGACGGTACAGTTTTCTCGTCGTCGGTAAGACAGGAACGCTTAGTGAGCTTACTTACTAGCTAGGGAATCGAATACGAGAGGCCCAGCGACGGTGCCTCTGGGGGAAAATCGATTTCTGACCCCCGCCACAGTTAGCGACGTTTATTATATCCGCCTCGCGGTGATTCGTTCGCGACTTAATCATCGGCGCGGTGATTGGCGGCGTAGCGGGCTCACAGTGTCGCCACCACTAGGGGGGAAAGACGCTTTCCATCCTGGGGATCTAGAGAAATTTTGCGTGCAAACTCGGTGGGGAAAGTCGCGAGCACGCGGCAGCCGTAGCTAGGACACGAACCGAATTTCAATCGAATCGCCGGCAGAAGGAAACGATCGACGACGAGATACTAGATTCTCTATTGGAAAAGCGTTATTAGGTTTGTCCCCTTCAATTGTGGAACTTCCCCCCCATAGGGTGGCAACAGGCCGCGAACGAATCGCTTCGCGTATTATCCTCTGTGCCGCTGCACGTTCGAAAAAAGCGTCGAAAAAACTGAATCTACGTGAAACCAGAGTAAAACCGCTCGTTGGCTGGCCACTTCTAAGAGGCCTTGATATGTTCAATTGGAACCACCGTGTCTTTTCATCGTATTTCGAAACTATTCTTACATTTTTTTTTTTGGTTTTCTTTGTCAGCTTTCGATCAGGCGACGCATTGGACGATTCTAACAATAGTAATCGATCGAAAAGCCTCGTTGCGCTCTCTTCCGGAAATCATTGTCAGCGACGAGTGCTTCGTCGCGAAGAAGCACTTTCGTAAGCTTTTTCGAAACTTCAAACATAACGGCGTCGCTTAGTGTAATTGATTCGATGGATCTTCGTATTTTTGTCGTTCGTGAAAAGAAAAAGGATCAACTCACTTTCTCAAAGTGTCGACTGTACGAGGAATTCGTTTTGTTGTAACGCATCAGGGTCTCGATCGCGAGTAGAATCAGACAGCCATACGAAGACCAATGCCTGCAACTGATTGGAAGAAAACTTATTCTCCTTCTCTTTTGCACGTATCTCGTAGACATTCCATCGCGCGAAATCATCGTTCTTGCAAGCAGTAACTCTCCGTGCACACACATACACATTTAGGTACCGTTTCGATCGTTTTCACGAAGCAGGAAAGCGTACTCGAAGAAATCCACCGCAAATCATCATCGAATAAACAGTCTCTTCTGTACCTTAATCTATACTGAATGTGAATCGCGTGTAAAATAAAAAAATCACCGCAAGCGTGTGCGTGTTTAATACATTTTGTGCGACGGAAAATTAACTAAATCTCGTACAACAGCTTGCAACCTTAAAGTATCAGAAGCTTGTGCATCGAGATTCGAAGTATATCTTGATCCTTTCTCGACCCTATCTACTTTATTGTGTCTTCAATTTGTACTCATTGTTACCGACAAAAACAAATCACTCGCGAACGAAGTCAATTATTTGTTTCTTGTGCGATCGAACGATTACAAAATATATCGGACAATCCGTTGAAACACGTCTAAAGGATTCCATAGCAAAAACAAGTGTTGGAAAAGGGAACGACTTCCGTGCTTCGTGAATGATAAAGTATGCCCGATTCCCGAGTCGGCTCGAAGTTCTCTAAGCCTTAAACACATTCGATCGTAAGACAACTCCCTAGGTCTCGTAGGAGATCGCTCTTTCGTTCTCTCGCGATAAAAACCTTTGTTCCCCCGGCGGGGCTGAGATTTTCGACGCGAATTAACATATACATATATGTATATATACTCGTTACATATATATATATATATATATATATATATATATATATATATATATACGACTGTTCTACGTGCGTGTATGTATAACGTGACATTTACACATTTGCCGAGTACGCGCCAACCCCGTTACTCCGTTCTGAGCGACGTGCCCGTGGATCGTAAACTTTATACATTATTGCTTTGCCGATAGCCACGTCACGTACATTTCGATCTGGCTCACGTTCGTCCCACTTCTGTCGAAATTCAACTAATTATGGAACGCGTTCCGCCGCGCTTAAGCTCGCTCCTTTTTCACGACGAAATTGCACACCCCCTAGCTCGCTCGCGACTCTCGTTTATTGGAAACATTTCGCGTTCGCGGAAGAAGGATCGAGCGAACGTTCCGTTCTCGTTGCCGTAGACGTAAACGTAAATTTATCAGGCTGTTTCATCGTTCCAAGCGACGAATAACACTTTGATTATTACTCCCCTGTTTGCCTGTCTCGAACAGCGAATCGATGTTCGTTCAGTAGAAATTAAAGTATAATTTCATTATTCGGTAACGTCACCATTTTTTACGTCCTGATGTTCCCGTGCTTTTTCTTTCGCTCGAAGTGGACAGCTCTTGGGCAGAACGTTTAACCGTCAGACACTACACCTCGCCTCGGAATACTGTTGCGAATTGGGATGTTGAAGTTTTGATGATTAAAACTTCAAAAGAATAAAAGCGAATTGAGCCGATAACACATTTTTGTAGGGTACAATTTCCTCAGAAATTCAATGGTAGTGAAGAAATAATTTTTGTAATTATGAAAATTTGAAGCCGTTGTGCTGGTCAGTCGGTAATATTGTATGTTAATTTTCACTAGTGTAGTGTCTGTGGCTTACGATTTCTCTTAAAAATCGTAACACCATTTTTCGTTCACATTCATACATATACAGATAGAAGACATTCTCGTCAATGTTGAATTTTCATCGTAATATCGATTCGAAGCTCCTTTGCTTGGTTGTTACTAGTACAATATCAAATCTGCCGATACAATTCATCGAAACACGTAATCTAGTCGGTAAAATTGCTGGAACTTTGTATAAATATAATGCTCTCGTATTCTTAGAATATCAATTAATTCGTCAAAATGAATATGTTCGAGAGACACGTGTTCTACGTGGTTACGAACGAACGCGAGCCAGAACCGTGTAATAAACATTCCTTGGTTTCTCGTTCCTTTTACACGTACTCACGCGCAATTAATTTTCCTAAATCGACGAAACCCTCTCCTAATCGGATTCCCGACGACGCACGCACAAACGACTCGTCGGCCCCTTTCTCTATTTTTTCATCCCTCGGTCGCGTTTCGTTTCTCCTTATCCGGTGCCGGCGGCCATCGCGGCCACCCAGTGTACCGCTTACACGCTGAATATGTCAGACTCCTGTCCTGTTTAACCCCTTCCCTCCTCCCCACGCCTTTTTTCAGCTTTAATCCGGTCCCTTTTCTGGCTAGACGCTGCCGGAAATTCTAAAGCCTCCTTCTGTGCGTCCCAGAATAATTTTTCCAGGGATTCCACGCACTCCCTGCCGATTTGCAACCGTTGAAATCGGTCGTACTTAAAGATCCAACTGGATGAAATTTCGTGTATCATATTGTCACGGACTCAGTTCCTAATCAAAACCCTATTCCTGATCAGTAGACTGTGGATAATTATGCAAGATTTAAAATTCACGCGATGTTAAAGGAATCAATATTACATTCTTTGTTCCTCGAACGGTTGAAAGCATCGAGTCGAAGGGGTACAATTATAAGTTAGTGATGTTAAGATCGAGAAATTCCAGGATAATCGGACCGGTGTAAGTTTTGAGAAAACAGGCGGGGGAGAACTTTGTCGTGGCGCCGGAAACTGGAATTTCAGAAAATTACTATTCGGCACGCGTCCCGACGATCGGCTGTCGAGATTATAATCGAACCGACACGCGGAACGAGGTGTTACCGCTGAATAATTCGAGGTCGTTGTATTCCTTGGATCGTTTGTAAAACGTCACGCGGCCGGGAGCTGTTTAGAAGTTTTCCTCCGGTTTTCCTGGTTCTTTCTCTTTTTCGCTGACAAATCGACCGTTTTAAAGCCGTGGGGGGCAGTGGGTGTGGGTGGGTGTCTCGTACTCTTCGAGGCCATCCACGAATCGTTCTGCTGTTGGCCCGGGCACGGAATTATTGGACTTCCGACACGATAATACCGACACACTTTATCGTGTCACGGGGTAAAACATAATTAAACGGACTGGATCCGGCCTGTCCCGGGGTCGAACACCTGACACTTTAACGCGAGCCGGCAATCGCCCCCCTGCCCTCCCTCTCGATCGACAAACCGTCCCGTTTAATTCGCCCCGGCTCGACCACGCGAGAGAGAGAATTTATTCAAATACTTCGCGCGTCACGTGGGACGCTAGAGAATTTTCCATGGAACGACAAGGCTGTGTTGTTGTTGTTCCACTTTCCTGCACCACGCGCGGATCAAGTGTTCTGTCGCGTCTGTCGATGGAACACCGTTGTACGAAATCCACACACACGCACACACACGCACACACCCGTGACACCTATATATGTATGTATATTTTCGTTCCGATCTAATATTCTTCGTCTTCTTTTTGTTACAACGCTATTAACAATCTACAGTTATCTACACACATGTACGTACACACATGCACACACACGCACGCACACTCTCGAGCCTCCCGCGATGCCTGAAACGCCCTTTAAATTTAGCTCTGAACTTTAACAAACACCTAATGGTCCGATACAGGAGGAGCGTTCGCTTTTTGCTAGCTTATTAGGTATACCATAAATTAGCGGGTGTCATTTACAGACTCTACGGTGCTTCTTCTTTATTTTATCTTTTTACACGCGTCCCCACCGTCACGCGCGATCGAGGATCGTTCCTCCTCGTGCTTCTTTTCTAATTACCTCGGACCGTTCGATAGTCGCAACTGACTTTCACGCTCAGGCTGGCGAAATGTTGAGAGAAAGAAAAAAAAAAGAGAGGAATCGACTAGATGGGAACGACGTGGATGGGGAGACATTGACGTCTTGAAGCAAGTCGATCGCGAAAGATGGGCACGTAATGCATTTGAGCAGTTCAAAGGCTTCTCGGATATGTCTGACCACGGATGGGCGGTTCTACTGAATCCCGAGCGGAACGATTTTCGGAAGGTCGTAATCGGGGGTGTAGTTTCAGAATATTAGATTCTTTCGTTCTTCGTGTAGCTTGTTATGAACAATCAGAAGTAATCTACAGCTTTAACTTATGAGTCATTTAACCACTGTAGTTTCGTCTAGAAATCCACCGGAAAATCGAACCAGCAGTCATTCGATAATTTCATCTGTCCTCTCGACCTCTCCTCAGCAAAGTACTAGTTTCCTCGACAAAGTATCAGTTTCCACGGTTAAAAGCTCCCAATCAATTTCTCAAAAATTCAACGCAGCGATGTTACGAGCGGTCTGGGTTAGGTCTCTAGAACCGTGGGACAGCGTGCGATCCAGCGGAGGTTCAGGAGATAATCGAAAAAATGCAAAACGCTGAAACGAGAAACTGGCATCCAAGCCCAGGAAGCTGGCGAAAATATTTCCAATATATTTCACGGTCGGAACGGGGCCACGGTTATCATAGACGGATTCTTTCGCGGTTCTAATGACCGTGGATCGTGTTTCCCAGCCGGCGGGCTGCCAATATCCTCGCTGATCCAGCAGCGGTGTGCGTCCGGACGTGTGTTTGGGATCTACGCCCGTTTCCCGCACATGGGATCCCCCTTATTATTGGCCACGTAAGCAAGGCGAAAGAGGGCCGTTTCCGTCGTCGCGACGGCGGCAATAAAAATTCTCGCGGACCGTGGTGGGATCGAACGTGAAACCCGGTTCAATATCGGTACTCGCGAAATAATAATCGATTCCGGATACCAGCGGCTCGTCGTCGTTTCAATTCGAACGACCCTTCACGGACGTGTCCCGTTTTCGTGTATAACGGCTCGTTCCGCGCCGCGACTTTGCGTGCGTCCGTGTAACGAGGCCGAGAACGTTGTGTCGAAAAATCGAGCGAAGGTACACTGTATTCCTGGAACATTGTCCGTGCGAGGATAGCGAGTAAAAGGAGGGGGGGGGGGGAAGAGAATCGACACTGGGCGACTGGAAGTGTTTGACCCTGAGGTGTTCTGAATCGAGAAAGATCAGGATACCTTGTTAATGGAAATAATAAAATTCCAACAAGGCACTCTAAACCTATGGACAGTGTTGATTAACATCTCAACAATGGATGAGAATAGTATCGACGTCGGATGTGGACGATGTAGGTTTAAGGGATCGTCGAATCGGGACCGATCTGTTTGACGAGAGAAACGATAAAATGAAATCTTTCGTAAGATAATTGTAGTATGAAGGGAATATAAGAATCGACAACGAAGATGAACAATAAAATTCAAATAAATTGCAATCGAACCTGAGCGTAGCAACGCTCCCGATTGTTCTCAGCTCGATCCTCGATCACGGCAACCAGTCGGAATTCTCTAAGTCCCTGATCCACGAGGCACGAAGATTAGAGCCCCGTTAATTAGGTGCGACTGCTCGACTCTGTTTCGTTGATGCACACGCCCTTTGGAGGCCGTCGGTTCTCTTCGAGATCCAATATAGTCCCGTCCCCGCATTCTTCGTTACCCACCCCCCAACCCCCGTTTCGCGTCCCCTTCCAGATCATTCTCCTCTAAGCGTCGTCCTCTGTTCTCCACGTTCTCTTCGCCGGGCGTTCAAGAATGCTCATTGTTCAATAGGAGTAGACGGTGGCGAGCGGCCCGTGTCACGAGGCGACCAGGCACGTAGACGTCGTCGATCGAAGCAGGCTGAGGAGCAGGAGGATCGCTACGAGTAGGGCGCTCGACGACCTCGAGAGACCTCCGACCTCGTTGCTGTACGGTAACTTGACCTCGACCTCGGCCATCTTGAAGATCGAGAGCAGGGGATGCGTGTGGACGTCGTGGTGCTTGTTGTTGATTTTGTCGCTGAGATCCTGCAGCATCGAGGCGCACTCCTCCTGCAAAGACCAGAAAACGGCCGATGTTCGTTAGACGGAACGCTTCGTGCGGGGTGGAATCGTTTTGGGAATGGCGGGAATGAAAAATAAACTCGGGCGGAATGTTGATGGTGGCGGTATCGCGAAACTTTTAACTACCGGGGGAGTCTGATTTAAGTTTCACTTCGGAACTATTTAATTGGGTTCCGGGAACGTACGATATCGGGACGATTGCTAACTGATTTCGTAAGGAATCGCGTGGATGTTTTACATATTATTCGGCCGGATCCTGTAAATCGGACCATTGGACCGGCCATAACAATTCTTTAAACAATGTGCACTACAAACATAAAAGAAGGTTTCTACATTCACGAGAACGGCCAACCTCGTTCTGAAGATCGAGCGATGCTTCGAATGCTTCAAGCGGCATCCGGTACATCGCGTTTTCCGTGGAAATGCGGACAAAGTTAAATATTCATTATACTCCTTCTTTTTTTCCCAGTCGTCTAAATTCACGAAGAGCTAAATACACAAGGCGCATCATCTTAATGACTTAATTAAGCAAGAACCCGCGGAGAATGATAACCCGGGGATACGGGGAATTTCCTTTGTAATCAAAAATTAAATCACGTTGTAATATTGTTCGGGGCGTTCGAGTTTCGTCGTCTTTTGTTCCACCGGTTCCCCATTGTGCTTGCCCCCCGACATTTCAGATAACAAGTGCTAATTTTTCCGCGGGCATCGTTGCATTCGAAGCCGCGCGCGCTGCCCTCTCGCGCGAGAAATTATGGTAAATTAACAATAACAGGATTCCTTTGTCCCGCCAGCGGAATGCTTCTTCTTCCCGGTTATAAAACATCTCGCGGTTTATTACGTCGGAGAAACTTGTTTCGTGTCTTCCTAGTTTATTAACCGACCACCCTCCCCCACCCACCACGCCCACTTTTCAGAAAAACCGCAATTCTCGGTTCGAGCTAATTTTCGCGAAGAGCGCATTGTCTGACGGAACAACGCAACAGAAAAGGAAAGCACAGTTTCTAGTAATTTTTGCTAGTACAAGCGGAGTCATCTCGACGGAAGCAGGGTCGTGCCATTTATACGTTTACGCTTTAATACAGGGTGTGACAGAGATAGTAGGACCAGCTTTCGAAACTCAGGGCGGTTCAGAGGAAAAAGGTCACGCGAACATGGAACGCGGTATATAAATACTCTCTTATTTACCGTGGAATTTACCAATTAAGTTTCGTTTACAATTTCAACCCACTGGTATGTTTTTCCGGCGACATCTCGTGAATCCGTTTACGATAGAAAAGAAAAAGAAAAAGAAATGCACGGATGAAATTTTCCAAATCCTCGGGGAATTTTAAACACGTTTGACGTCATCAGAAGCTAAAACTGTTCTTGCGCGCCGGTGAAAAAAATGTCCGGATCCGTGTTTATACGACCCTTCGTCGTCCTAAGGGCGACGTAGACTACGCGCTCGAAAAGTTTGTCCGCTCTAATCTCTGTTGCAGCCCCGGTACTTTTAATAAACACACCACGGTTTCTGGTCTTCACACCCTTCCGTATTACACTCTCGAAGTACCCGTTTAAAAATTCGCTTCTCGCCCGTAACGGTACTTCTTATCCGTTACTTTATTCCGAATAAATTAAAACAAAGGATTATTACAGCAGCAAAGCCTCTCACACTCTCCGTTACGGAAACGGGGGTTTCCCTCCAGTTGAAATGCGATTTTAATTCAGTCTCCGTTCGAACCCCCGAATAATTAAATCGCTCTCAAGGTCACTAGCGCATTAAGCCGGAGAACGAAGCAGTCTCCACCTCTCTTTGCTCGCTTGACAAACTTTTTCCATTGTCCCGAGGGAGAACAGCGACTTTCCCCGGCGTTTTCTTTAGGAGAGGGGGTGGTGGTATCCAGTTACCCATGGTTTCGACTTAACGGCGCCGAATGTAACTCGCGCGCCTGTCCTCTCCCCGGCATCGATTAACATTTTCATCCCTCCCGTATCATTTTCCCTCTCGACTCTCATCCTCTCAAACCCTTCTCGATCCCCCGTTTCTCCACGCCTCGCTTTCTTGTTCCTCGACGCCCCCGAAATTACCCACGGCTCGTTGAATCTTTAATTTCCGGCGGAGGAGGAACCGAGGGCCCAGAGCGATTTTTCGCGATATTTTGTCGTTGGTGGACGGGGCGAAGGGGTGTGGTGACTAGGCGCGGGAGGGTGCGTGCCACGTGGCTCGACCAGCGCGTTCCGAAACCCACGGCGACGTCACCGGTTCGTTCTCCGTCCTTCGTTCGCTCTCGAATCTCTCCGAGCGCATCGACGTCGAGGATTTTCAATGAAATTAAATTCCACCCGGAAGGAGAGAGCAGCCCCTTTCCGCCCATTCCAGCGAGTCGTGCACCCCTTCGAATAACTTTTCCGCGAGCACACAGAGAGAGATAGATAGAGAAAAAGAGGGCCCTTTAAATTACCGATGCGCTGGGAATTCGTTTTTCGAACTATCCACCTAACGCCGCCTCTGCGATCCATATCGATCCTCCGTCCGCATCTGCCGCTCGCGTCGAATTTTCCTACCCTCCCATCCCTCCACCCATCACACCTCCGTCTCTCGAGCGGTTCCGTTTTTTAAGGGAATATATGTATTTTTTTTTTTTTTGGTTTCAATTTTTCATCGTGTTTTCGGTGCGTACGTGTATCCAGTGTCTAGATAACGGATTTCCGCCAGAGAATATGCGATACGCGTAGAGTTTTTGCGCTCGACAAATTGGAGGGTGAAGACTTCTCCCGGTCGTTGATGGATGAACTTTCGAGCCCGGTTACGCGACAGTCCGGATGAATTCTGACGGCTATTTATTTCTTCTCGGGAAAATAATCTAGCGGCCACGTTCGGTGTAGTCTTCTTTTCGATCGAGACTTGCGGTCGTGTTAGATTTTTTTGTTCGATCAATTCTTCGGTGTACGCCACGGGGTGTCGGAAAATCGTGCACCACAGAATTTGTGAGCAATTTCAAGTGTTCCGTAAAATGAAATAACGAGTGATGTACCGTGTTATCAGATCGGCTTTAAGGATACAGATTTTTTCTATTTAACGTTAAGGATGTATCGGACCTATCTTCGAAATAGTATTTTCACTGTCTAAAGTTCAGACTCGTACCCATTAATGAAAAATAAAAACGCAAATAATGCTGGAAAAAAAAATCTGAAAAGTAAAAAATGTCTTTCTAGGAGTAAAAATAAGACTCCAGTTACCGTTTCAGTTCCTTACATATAGATTTGTTATGCATAAGGCGTAGAGATGCAACTAATTCAAATTTCATGCGCTTTAGTCCAAGATTGTACGTTCGATAGATCCTTAAGGGTTTAACTTTCGTTTTATTCAGTAGCAAATTACAGTCATGGGAACTAGCAAAAACTATAATAGAATAACACCACAATTTCTTCTGTAACCTGATCTAAGTGTAATATTAATAGGCTTCTTCTTACTGAATTTTAAAAGCCCAGTAATAGACTGCTGGTCAATAAAGTGTTAATTTTATATTAGCATAGATCTGCGACGGTCTGTTAATTTCGTGTAATTAATTTTCCTTTCGTATAGAAGATCTCATACACGCCATGAAATTCACACGACAATAGAAAGAATCTGTCGCAGGCGACGTGGCCGGTATTCGCAGCGTAATTGAATAGAACGGCCGGCGCAGTAGTAATAATGATCCATACGCGGTCTGGGTCAAAGCCCAGGACGATAATTCATTTTACATATCGGTCGTCGTTAATTGTACCGCAGAGTTTCTCGCGCGCGCTTAATTACCGAATATCCGGCGTAGACCGCGAATGTTCGTCGCGTGTCCTCGTCGCGCGGCACCGTCGGGGATGCCTTTCGAACTTCTGCCCGATGCGCCTAAGAACCAGCCGTTGTTGAATCGCTCTCGAATTGTATCTCTGTAATTAAGAACCCCATGGTCTACGGAATTCGTAACATAAATCCTGGACTCGCTTTAAATAATTCCGCGACTCGTAGAATTTCGAACGACCATCCTCCTCTCTGGCCCATTTTAAATTCTCCGAGCGATCATTGCAATTATTAACGAAATATCTAAATTTAAATTCGAAAATCAAGAAACTGCAATATTTTCGAATAATTTCTCGTTTGCTGAGCTGCAGAGTTTCCTCTCTTCAAACAGGAAAAGTTACCTTAACTCATTGAAAGCAGAGCATTCGTTGCATAATAATCAACCGGTTCCCAAAATAATGACACGCCCCCGAGGGGTGGTTTAAATCGATCCTCCGGCTGTTCGTTACCCCCCGCTGTGGTGTACGCGCAGGATATGCAAGACAGGGAGGGAGGTAGAGGGGGATGGATCTGTTTCATGCCAGCCACGGATCGTTTCCTTTCATCGCGCAAATAATATTCCCGATTCGGAAACCCGCCGGGTAACTAATGATGTTCTTAGGGAGATGGTACGCCAGGAACGACTCCTATTTATGCGAATTTCTACCGTAGGGATGCCAATCAAACCGCGCAATTACGATAGACGGTCTTATTCAGCAGCAACGGTGTCATTTAGCGTATCGCTCCGAAGACGTTGGGCGGATCGGAGCGAGTTTCGGTTGCAAAATTGGGGAACGACGAGAGGGAGTGCGACGGATCTGGAACACCCGAGGGTGGGTGGAGGGGTGAATAAAGGAAATCGTTGGGAATGAAAGGCAGAAGAGAACGCTAGACCTAATAAGTCCTACCACGAGACACCGAATCCTCGAAGTTTCGTGAAATTACAAATTGTAAGTTTAGTGCCTGTAAAAACTAATTTGTAGGATGGGTGGTCGAAATTGAATAGTCAGGAGTCGCTTGGAAACAACGCGAATCAACAAGAAAGTAGCAAGAGGAGCCGAGGAACAGGCGAGGTGAGTCAAAGAAACTTCAGAAAAACCGCAAGATAAAACAGACACGTGGGGCAGAAAATAAAAAAAAGTAAAAGAGATGTCTCTCGGAAAAAGGGGACGTGGAAGCGCGAGAAACCACAAAGGGTCAATATTCCCACATGGATACAAGGAGGGACGGAAAAATCGTCGTTGGAAGTTGGAAAAAATCCGTGGCAAGGGCCTCTGGCGGAGGTGAAAAAGGACGACAGAGGGTGATAGAGGGGCATTAGAGGTCGGAAAAAAAATGGAAGCCAGCCGGGAGGAAAGAAAATAAATCTTTCATTAGGACCGTCTCCGGTGGACAATGTTCGGCTAATCTATAGTATAAAAAATACGGAACGGAATGGACGAAGCTTCGCCATCGGAGCGGCCAACGTCGTAGTCGTATGCCCTTGCTGGGGTTCGAATCCCATAGAGCCACAGTAGTCACGGATTCTTACAGATTTATTCGTACATCGCGAACGAAAAGCAGGTGCTAGATGGTGCAGGTGCGCATCCGAGCTCCGACAGTTCACTCGACACGGCCAGCTGCCATTACCCCTCGACAAAGGCGAATCCCTTATTAATGGCCGGCTAATTGGATTTCTTGGCGGCGGAATGGTTACGTCGACGTGGTGCTCCGTACGCCGGTCGAGCTTTCCGTGGAGGGGCGGCGGGGTGCAGAGAACGGGTGAAGGGGAGAAGGTCGAAAGACGAGAAATTAAAGCGAAACGAGAGGAGAAAGAGTGGAAAACAATGCACGAAATAAAAAATGGACCCAGGGGGGACACGTCGAGGCAGCGAGGTAGAGGGGGCTGAAATGGCGAAGAAACGAATGACCAAATTACAGAAAGCAGGAATTAGGAAAATAGAAACATGGAAGAGCTGAAAAAAAAGAAAATTCTGCTCGAACTCTAGCTGCAGAATGCAGGGACGGACGAATGGGGGAGTGGTTGCGTAATAAAGTACAGAACGCGTGACGAGTGCAGTGGAAAGAGAGATTTTAGATATCAGACGAGAAGGGAATGAAAGGAGACAGCTTGAGTAACGTCTGGAGGGGGTACCGAGGGGTGCTTGCGACGGTGCATAATGAAGGACAGGCAGGGATCCATCTTGCCATTACGATTCCCAGTGGCCCTTCCATCTCATCCGACGCAGAGAATCCCTTTCATCGGGACGAATGCATTCGATATCAGGAACGATTGTTCCCGCGGATTTCCCAACCCCCCGTTTGCTCCGCCTAAGATGATCGTATCCTCGTGCATCCGGTCTCATACCCCCGCGGCTAAACGACGGTGTCAATTTATAATGGCGATATAATAGGATCCGACGCATGTTCCGGGAGCTCGACTTAACGGATGATGACGCTAATTAGAGCGTACCTGGTGGGGCTCGGGCGTCGACGAGAAATGAAGACATTCCCGTCGAAGAGTCGCGTGAACAAAGATTGTTATAATTAAACAACGAATAATATTATCGCGATAAGCATACCGTGAATAGACGACCGACATTGTTGCACAGCATGAACTCGGGGGATGCCATTGGGAAGCTTGCCTCGGAAATATTCCTCGGGCTCTCACTCTGTCGTTCTCTCTGTCTGGAAGGAAAGACGCGGGGGAAACATAGGCCGGCGCAGCGTCGCGTGGGCCAATAAAGTTCCGCGGATAAAAAGAAAAAAACGGAATTCCGGCATGCAAGACGCCTGTGCGACTTCACGTGCCCGTTTAATCAATAACGACGTCGAGTCCGCTCGACGTTAGTCGTTAAAACGAAAGGGGGGAAAAAAGAGGGACGAGAGAGGGGGGATATGCCCGAAGAAAATGGAGAAGGGCCCTGGATAAAAGGGGGCGAGCGGAGAAATAAAAATCAGCCGTCGGGCGGGCAGGGTTGACGGGGCGGAGGGCAAGGAGTAACGACATGCAACGCATGCCGACTTTATAACACGTAAAGGGTTGCCGTCGTGGAAAACAGCCCCGTCACGCAATGCAAATGAGCCTTCGAGTCGCGCGACAACCGACTCTCTATACCATACCCACGCGCGGCGTGCCTCTCCTGATATTTTTGTCCGTGGATTTTCGTTGCTCCTTTTTCCAGTAGATTATTATCGGTCAACGCGACGCGATTTCGGTCGTCCTCACGTCAGAAGGATATTCGAATCTTTCGCGGCTCGAGGAGCTATGGGTCACCTTCCCTTTTTGAAGAAAAAACAGATCTTAATATTGTTCAAAATCAATTCAAGAGATATCTAGAGAAGACTTTCCCTTGTCAAAGTGTTTAAGCAACCCTTTGTGTTTGTTTCACCCATTCGATAGAAGACAGGTTTCGCAATAACGTATAACGTGAACTAGCCTTCTTGCGGATAGATGATGATGATGATGATGATTGCAGAGGACTGCATAGATACCCTTCCGGTCTACACGGATTCAAACGGTGATCACAGAGGACATGGTACACCTCACGATACAAATTCCCACAGTCTACATACGACATCACGAGCACTAAGGTGTATCTCGAGGTGCTCCCACCTATTCCACGATATCACAATCTCACCAGTCCGGACCAGGAACATTTCAGCAATTCCCCCTCTGTTTCGACGTTCAAAAATCCCACGATTCACCGGGGCACCGAATATCGCCGCAATCCCGCAAGATTGTACAAACCGGAGAATACCTTGGAATCGGAAATTCTCCACCGTCCAGAAATTTCCGTACCATCGTATTCACCCTCCCCTTCTCACAAAACATCCGAGAACAACAGCCTTTTTTGCATAATCGTACGCGAATCTCTTTTCGAGATCCTGTACCGCGGATTTTCCGCCTAAACAGAGGAAAACGCTGGACTCACGGTGGCGAGACGGTGGGCACGTTAATCCCGTGAAATCTGCCGGAACGGGGGTTTCAAGCAGCAGCAGACCGGACAACGGAAGAATCGGAGGCGAGTGGTGATGCAAAAAGACAGGGATAGGTGGTGGCTACGAGGGACGAGCGGGAGGGATAGAAAACACGCGTCGACGAGAGCGGCAGCTGTGTTTCCCTTTAAAGCCGGCGGAAACAAGCGAGTTTCGTGTTAAAGGGTCCCCCACCCCGCCGCCCATCGCTCTGTTTCCGCCCCGTGTTTCGGCTCCGTCCGTCCTTAAATTTCGCGAAAGCTATCCGGGCGTCGGTGAGCCGTTCCGCTGTTTTAAAAATGAAAGCCGGCCATTCTTCTACTGGCCGCCCTCTTTCTTCTCGAGCTCCGCCAATTCCCCTTGGCTCTTCCTTCTAACGTCAATTCCCCGTGCACAACCCAGACGGTAATTCCTGATTTTTATCCTACGAATTAATTGTCTGTCCTTCGAAATCCTACAGTCAGCCGTGGTTCCATCGACTGTGTGATTATCCTTCGCGCAGTCTACACGGAAACACGATTTAAGTCTCCGACCAGGCGGCTGGAACACGTCGATTAAAATTAATGACTGGCTGCTTCAGTTTTCCGAAACAAGCCTGATGTTAAGGAAAACGTTCACGGGAAACATCACGTTTCGCATACTCGAGCCTCTCTTGCTCTTAAACCCTAAAGATATCGTACGTGTGTGTGCGAACCCGCGCGCGCACGCCTTTGGACTGTTTTAAAAAATGAAAGGGGTCTTTCTCTCGAGTCCCGCGCTCTTCTTTCAAGAAACGCTCGTAGCCTCGCGAAAGTGTGTCGAGATACGGGTCACCCCGTGGTACCTCTTAAACTCTTCCGTAACGATTTCGATTCTTCGACGTTTATGAAATTGCAGTGTTTGTGGTACAACTATTTCGTTAACGTTACGAATTCGTTGTGATACTGGTTTGTTTTTCTAACGTTTCTAGAATTATCGGGATTATACGTATGTACCCAGATAGCACATGACGCCTAATGACGTCTTGAAGACGGCTTAAAGGCGCCTTAGACCGAAAATAGCCCTAAAATGGGCGTGTTCGAGGACGTCATGTGCTATCTGGGTATTAATTGTTTCCGCAATCGAATGAACGTTAACGAAGCTCAACGTGTTCGTGTACGACTGTATCCTTCTTGAAGCACCCCTGAGAGCATTAAAGTGCTTCGAATGTACGACATAGGAGAATCGAGTTCCCCCGAGAATTCAGGAGATTTGGAATTTAAGAATTCCCTCGAAAGTCGAATAGTCCCGGTGTTCTTGGAATTTAAGATTTCAGAGACTTTTCAAACACGGAATCGATTTCCAGGGGGAATCTCTGGATCTTTTAACAGAAAACTTTCGAGAAAGCCCGGAGCAGCAAGACGTACCGATTAGGATTCCAATAATTTCACAGAGCGATGTAAGATCGTTATTCCAATTACATGCACGTCCGGATTCAGTGGACGCTTGCGATCCTATTACCCGATTATGTAACTTTGTTAATTCCTTTCGTGGGAAGTTCAGACTTGTTTCCCTGAATCGTTTCTTGTTTCCGGACCCATAGCTCACGGGACAGCACAACTTTACTGATCTAGCCGAATTTGTTCTCTGGTTATTCCGCCGCGTAATTCGTTTCTCCCTCTTACCGGTTTTTATCTATTTTCGTAATACTACGTACAGACTGTCTGTCTAATAAGAACGTGACCAGCAGAATTTTTACCTGGACGCAGCTATCAGAAAAATTCCGGTGAGTTCAGGTAGTAGTTCCTCTACGACGCTTTCATGTCCATATGTTGTCTAATTTCCGTTATTCTTTATAATTACCTCGCATCTTCCAAGTATATTCTCCGGGCGAAGATCGTCGCGTTGATCGAATTTTGCGAATTAGTTCCTTTAAATCGATTTTTCATTTTATTTTCGATTTTTCATTCGATTATCATTTTTATTTCGTTGAAGTAATCCGTAAATAGTGACAAAATCCCAAATCCCCGTGTGGAAAAGCACTTCCAAAACGTGCATTTTCGCAGGGTCGTTTCGCAGTCCGTCGAAGTAGTCGGTTTTAATAAATTTCACCACACACGATTAACAGAAATTCGCACCCAAAAAAAAGCTTCGGCCGGAAAAATTACATTTTCACAGTTCCCGTCGATATTTTCGCGTGCTCAACTGTTCTTTTTAATAAATAACACTGCTTCGAAACGAATCGCGTACAGAGCGCTCATACGTGGACACGTCGTTTCCTTACGAAGGTCGGAATATTACTAAACATTTATCTACAAAGCGTTGTAGAGGAAGCGTCAGGCTACCTGAATACCCCGGACTTTGTACGATAGCTGCACACAGGTAAACATTTGACCGGTCTTATTAGACAGACCGTATGACCTCTGGTATCGTTTGTAACAAATAAATTACCCGATGTATACACTAAACCATTACTCGAACGTCGAGATCCTCGTGACGAGTTCGTAACCAAAGGGGGTAACGTAAGAGGGTAAACTACCTATCGGGCGGAGCAATTTTATCCCGGTTCGAACGGGTTGGTGCGACGGTCGTTAGATGAGACACGCGTTTAAAAAATAGAGGGAGCCGCCACACATCTCTACGTCTCGCCTGTCGTCGTGGTATCGTCGCGGTCGATTCTGGGAAACGATCGTTCCGGGACGTGCGACGGGTTCCGAAACGATCCCACGTAGGCCACGTGTGTGTCTCGTCGCGGAGGGCCGTTCCCTTCTTCGTCAAATTGGCGAACGCGTCGCGCGGGGAACGAGACTCGCGACGACGGCACCGTAAATTTCCCCGCGCAATTTCCTCGTTCGCGGCTCGTCTCGTTTCTCCTCCTCTGCTCGTCCTGGGGCCTCGACGTACCGCTGGCATCCGCGGAAACTGCTGGGTGTGGCTTCGCGACGTTCGTAAACCTTGAGAGATTCCTTCTTTAAACGCGCATCTCCGAGTCACCTGACTCACGCACGCACGACACAACGACTTGGCCACTTTCTCTAGGTATTCTTGTCTAGCCTGATACCGGATATACTCGAATCTGTTCTTGCGGTAATATGTTCGGGGTTGGTTTAACATTTTGACTGTCCACGTCACCGAATTACAGGTGACACGTACAGTAAATCCTCGATGAGTGCTCGCAGGCTTCTGAGCACTGACAAGAAAAGGTCCCAGATGTAACGCTGCCTTTTTAATGAGGTTTGGTACAGTGATAGAGCTTGGAATTTAGAAGCCAATGGTATTTGTTTCAGCCGCATAGGGCTACTAATTTATGAAATATTTTATGTTCAGCGCCGAGGAGTCTTTGGACACTCATCGAGAAATTACTGTATATTGAAGTTGAATTATTTAAATGCAATCGGAAATTTTTTGCGTAAAATTAATATAGTATAATTTGAAACGGGACCAACAATGTCTATTAACTAATCGTACATATTCTCGACGATTTATGAATTAGAGAACGAAATGAACGTTTGTCCGATTACGCACAGAGATATATTTCTCTCTATTACGCGAATATTCCTCTTTTCTACAGGAATACTCAACGACCCTCGAATCACTTTCTCCGACACCCTCGCTCCGTCATCCCCCTAAGAAGATCCTCCTCTGCATAAAATTACACATGTACATTTCTGGCGTCGAGAAGCATACGGCAGGGTGAAAAAAAATCTACATCGAGAAGCCGATTCAACCGTGAAATCCCAGCAGGAACATCCGAGAGACCGGTTCAACCTTGAACCTCCGACCAATAAGTCCGGTAATCCGAGCCACAATTTAAGCATTCGACGCGGTAATTCTCAGGGTCGTGTTCTCACACGGTCAGCGATATATTTAACCCTCACCCCCGGCAGGATTTCCCGCGAAGGGACGAAGGTGTTCTTATCAGATTTGCCGGTCGCCGAATTCCGACGTCCACCGCGATGACTCACGACGTCGCGTCGCAAGGGAACATATTACCAGAGGGAAGGGGTCGAATTAAATTTTCACTTCCGCCGGCGGCGGGCCAGCAGCCCCGTGAATACCATGGTTAGGGGGTTGAGGGTAGAGGAGGATCGAGCGTTCAAAAGCGCGAGAACGCGGTGCTCGTTTGTTCTCCGCGACTTTCTTTCGTGAGATCCCGGCGCCGCGCCCTCGGGCGAAATTAATCGGGGGTGGCTCGATCAGTCGGTCGACTCTCAAAGCCACGGCGAATCATTTCTCGTCTCTCGGGAGAGGGGAGGAACGCGCCCCACACCCTCGTGTCTCGCTGAAAATCCTCCCTTTCCACCCGCGCGCTTTTTCTACGGCCACAAAGATCTTCGCCGAGAAATTAGCTGCGCCTTTGACACCGATCTAGATGGAATAAATTGTTTCGACGGCGACGTCGTGGCCACAGGAAAGATGAAACACCAGGGGGATTTGCTGGAATCTGATGGAAACAACGTCGGGGTGCAATCCTCGCGGAGATTTTCTGAGAAAATTTTCTAGGTGATAATGGAACTAGATGTTCGAGGAGAAAGGAATGGAACATCCTGAGTAGTCGTCGAACGTAATCGTTACGGGCTCGAGAATTCGGAAGCACAGTAGCGGAGAAAAAGTTACCATTTTCTCGATTCGTTTTCGTCTTATTACTTCTTAAGTTTAACTTGGAAACATTAGTACGTGTTTATTATATATTCCGATAGAATTTTAGAAATTGTATAAAACCCAGTACCTATGTTAAGGTTGTAAGTTGATGTTAGGAAATATTATAATGAAAGTAAACACAATCAAAATTCAAGTTCAGAGGACCGTCGATGTAAACGATACTACGATTTCATAAATCGAGGAGAAATCGAATAAAACATTTCAGGCATAAGACAAACGAATCACAGACGTAGATTGTACAAATTCTGGAAGATATCCTAGATACCTCTAGTTTAGAAATTCTAGACTTTGAGGACTTCTTAAACCCGAATGAAAATTTAAACAAAAATGTAACACCCAAAGTTCCAAAAAAAAACCCAAACTCAAAACTCAACGGAATTATAAAAATTTGAAGCTAAGAAGTTTGGTTTGATTTCCAGTCAACAAGGTTTCTCGTTTGTTTTAGATATATTTCATCGAGAATCACCGAGTGTTTCCGGTATTCGTTCGGGAAACGTCAACTGGGACACACACACACACACACACGTTCTTGACATTTTCGCGTCGCCATTCAGCCGGGAAGATCGCAGGAATATCGCGGCGCGGCGCAATGGGTTCGGCGTAGATGTCTGGCAGGTATCGGGAGAACAGGAGGACGAGGCAGGCGGGGGGAGAAACGCGGCTTTGTAGGCGTCGTCGTGACGTTCGTCGTTCGCGATTGTTGATCGAAACCAGCCGATTGAACTCGAAATGGCACGGCAGCAGTTCCTCGCGCGATATCGGTGTCTTCATTCAGATAAGGTCTCAATACCTTAATGGGTCGGCCTATCGGACCCAGCCACCTAACATCCTGACGTCGTACCGCCGGTATTGTCTGGCTGAGCGCTCTTCGACGACGAGTGCCTACACCCCCAGAATCGATAGTCGATTTCGGTATCTGTTCCAGACCGGAGGACCCTTTGCTCGGGGATTTAAGGCGGAAAATTAAGGAGGAACACGTCGTTTCGCGGAACCACGTGCACGGAAGGATACTTCTCTTGGTTCGTCTGTTCACCTATCATTCCCTTCGTATCTAACGACACACGGTATCCGATTCCTCTGTCAGTGATTAATATCACCGTTATCGAGTCATTAACTTCGAGCTACAGAGTCATCGAAGGGTTTCACCCCGTAATTTCCTTGAATCCTGTATCATCCGTCGGAGAAAAATAATTTCCGAAGAGCTAATTGCACGTTCCACGCGAGATTTATGCCGTTCATCTACCTTCCGAAGTCACGGTTGAGTTTTAATGAAACGGTATTACGGGGAAATGATATTCTCCGCGGCTGGGTAGGAGCATTTGAACGCACGAAGAACGTCGAACGAGTTTAAAGTTGTCCGCGGAATAACTTTGAATTCTTTATAAAAACGCGATTTCTCTCGTTCAACTCGTAAGCTCTCTCTCTCTCTCTCTCTCTCTCTCTCCTTCGGAGAAAGTATTCTTTACAAACTGCCTATCTTGTAGAGGACTCTTTATTCGTCGTCGGAAATTCCAAGAGAACTCGATCTTTCGAGGAACCGTGGGCATCCAAGGGGTATGGGAAAAGTATGCGTCCGTCTCGTTCTTCCCATTATTCCAGTCACCAGAGAGACGCGTAGGACGTTTCGATTGTTCGGGACGTAAGGCGAGGCGGTTCCATCTTTTTTTTCCTCGATGGCGAAGGCTTAATGGAGCGGCAGAGCAGTCTTTATCTCAGAATTTAAGAGAGGAACGCTGCTGACAAAGTGGGGGGTTGTGGAAAGAAAAAGAGTCCTCCTGACATCGGAACCACACCGTTCGCGGACCCGATAATTCAGGGTCGTACGGTGGATACGAGAACGGCATTTGTCTATAACTCGACGGGCCCGCTTCAACAATGCGAATCGGTTCCCGTTCGATTCATCGATCCCCTTCTTTTCTTCCCTTTCGAAATGTTAAATGGAACGAGACGCGACTGATCGATGCGAGAATCGCGGCGGAGAGACCGCGCCATCTCTTCCATTCCAACGGACTAGATTCCTTCGAATGCCGCCATGAAATTTTCATTCGACGGGCTTGAATTAAGAATTTCCACCGATTCCTCGGCACTCGAACGCTGGCCTTTCAGTCAATTTTACTCGGCCCCGTGTAAGGAGGGCTATGAATTTTCGAACCGCTCGGAATTAAACGGGGCTGATACTGCTCTTCAGTGTTTCCACGGGATTTTAGAGAAGCTTCCGTTGAAACATTTTGTGCTGCCATTAACAATAGCGAGAAAATCAAGATATCAAAATCGGCTGAGACACCCTGTATATACTTCGAAAAACACTCGTTTCTATACGAAGAAACGGTTGTACGATGCTTAAACGGGAGCAACAAAATATCCGGTTCTATCCGCTTCATCCACTTCATCCCTACCCCTCCCCTCTGTTCATCCCCCGATTTATTCAACGGGAATCGATCCAGTTGGGCAAATCCGCGTTCTTGTCGTCGTTTCCCAACGTTCGGCGACGTCGCTCGTTGGACAAAGTTTATTGGAACGTGCTTAATTAACTTTCCAGCGGTGACTTCGCCGCCCGGCGTCGACGTCGTCGCGATTATCCGTAAGCCGGCGAGCCGCGGGTAGAGGAAGCGAGCAGCAGCTGGAAATCCAGCTCGGGGAACAACCTGCACCTATAAATTCCTACAGTTTCGCCGATGTAACGGTAGGAAACTAATCGGGCCCACCGACGATCTCTCCCCGTTCCCTCTATTACCGCGAGCCTCGATCTTAGTTACAACGCTTCCTCTTCATTTGTTTCTGCCGTCCCCATATTCGTGTTTCCGCGATAACGATGACGGATTCACGTTCGTGAACGATCTTCCGTGGTGTTATGATTGAATAATGAATACTCCCTGAGATTTACTGCAACTGAAACTAAGGAATCGATAGATCGGAAATCAACGTAGGACTAAATGCCAGCAAATTTGGACTAACGTAAAAATCCTATATCTTGAATTCCAAGGATGCACACTATCAACGACAGCCAACTATTCACCTTCGAGTTTCTCAAAACTTCCAAAAACCCAAAACCTCTATCGAATCCGAATATACAGCAGATGAGAAAAAAATTCCAAAAGTTCGTCCCAGATCCAACATAGATTGGATCCTCGGAAGACGACGAGTCACGAAACTATATCGAGCACTCGTCCCGACGGTATCCCGGCCCTTGTGTACCCGCTAGGCGTCTTTGTCTCGTCCGGCTGAAAGGAAGCGGAGGAACACAAGGAGAAAGGGCAGCGAAGGAGGAAGAACGCGAAGCAGCCTCTTAAGTGGCGCATGGAAATTCAATGAAAAGTCACGAGAGGGCCGAGAGAGATCGATATTTGGCCGTGGGGAAGAAGGGCGAGGGAGGGTTGAGAGGGTAACCGGAGGGTCGAGAAAGCATAGGTGCCTCTATTGGCCATGTGCCAATGCTTGCCTATCTATGTGGAACACCTGTGCTTGCTCGACGTTGCCCCGATATACCGAACGAGCAACAAAAACCGCTCGGTGGGGGAAGGGACATTCCCCTTGCTTCCGCAGATAGAAGTAATTTCGCAAATGAACTCGATGATCGCGTTGACGCTGATCTAGATTTAGATAACACGCCCGGAGACTTCGACAGCCGGAACTTTCCGTGTTCTCGTGTTACGAGGCACTAACGAGTCGGGAAATCGGGCGAGATACGGAATTTTTCGTGTGTCGTCTTCCTGTAGTGAAAAAAGAAAACTTGGAACGGAAGAACTTTCTTCGTCCGTTGTATCTCGTTAGAACAGAGAATGTTAATGAATACATAGACGTCATACCATTATGTCTTTCTATAGTTTGCAGTTACAGGAGAATTGTTCTGTTACCCCTTTATACACTTTCACTTTACATTAGTCTAACCTTCATTTACAAATCTGAAATTATCGAGGATTTACTGTACCGGAGAAGGTTCTCCGTAAATCGATCAGTAAATAATCTGTGATAGAATCGCGTAGCACATAGATGTACACTGAAGGGTACTAAGTATGACATTAAGGTTCAAAGAAATGTAAAAATCTGACGGCTGCAATCGCGTTAGAGAGTCGTCTTGAAACCGAGAAGAGTCTACGAGCGGTCCCGCGATCGAAGCTCAGGGATTTCTCATTCGTACCGAGAGGGGTCCACGCGCCGCGCTAGAGGAAATTTCGAGCAAGGAGAGAAGAAGTTGGAGGGTGGAAAGTGAAAGATGAGGCGAGCCAAGTCGGAAGTTGAGGGTGATTCCGAGTTGGCAGCATAAAGATGGCACCGCGCTTCTCTCCTATATTAGCAAAGTTTTATGACGTATGTAGCCCGCGACGTGCTATCCGGGGAAAAATGCAAGTTTCTTTCGCGGCTCCACGACACCCCCGGGACCGCGTCGATGGTGGCAACTCAATGAACCGCGGGACATCTGCCGAAATTGAAATAAAACGGGCGGAGTTGCTCGACGACCGACTGGACGGAACTTTTTTTTTTACAGCTTGCCATCCGGTGGCTAAATATCCGGGACCTTTGTTTTTATCCGAGAGGTTGAATTACCGTCGAGTCTATTGCGACACCGCCAGCCAGCTCCGTTGGGAGGATCGAACGTGACACGTTGATACCCTTTAAAGTCTCGAGGACTTGAGATTCGGAAATGGTTCGTCCGATTATAGTGCCCGGAATTAGAGATCCACGTATTCAAGGAGCCTGGAAATCGGAGTTATGGCAATCGGTGAAACCTGAAATTAAAAGTTTCAAAGTACGAAACCTAGAATTACGTGTTCTGGAATCCGTGGAACCTGGGGTTAAGTGGTCTGGGACTAGGAAGCCTGGAATTAGCAATCGTGGA
Source organism: Dufourea novaeangliae (assembly GCF_001272555.1). Taxonomy (NCBI): domain Eukaryota; kingdom Metazoa; phylum Arthropoda; class Insecta; order Hymenoptera; family Halictidae; genus Dufourea; species Dufourea novaeangliae. The sequence continues at coordinate 1,655,026 of NW_015374114.1, read as the reverse complement.
ATCGACGAAACGGAGGACGAAGACTAGAGATTTTACGAGATCTACAATCAAACTGAAACAGAGTTCTTTATGTTTCTTGTTATCCAGTCTCCGGAGATCGAAGAATAAAAGCTCGTACAAGACTGGCATTCGAAGAATATAATCTAAATGACGAAGATCCCTATCGTTTAACAAACCGGTTTCCCGATAGCTCGAAACGTCCCCTCCGACAGCTATCATAGACCATATCCAATGTCGAGGGTACGTACTATCGAGCCACTCCGACTTTAAAACGATTAAATTGTTTCCTTTTTCTTCCCGAGGATCGAACAACGGACGGTCCTCGAGGGTAGCGGTGCGATCAGGCAACCTTCCATCAATGATAACGGTCAACCGGAGGCCAGTAAGACCGTTCAATTCCCTAAATTCGCCCTTTTCTTCATATCGTTCTGCCTCGAACCCTAGTATTGCTCACCTCCACCCCGTTCGATCACCATTTAGCCATAGGGTGACGTCGAACCGATGGTATCAACACAGACGTCGTGTGTATAATCTTTTCTCATATTATCTCACATTTGTGATTAAATAGATGACGAAATTCTGTCCCGTACACGTGTACCTAAATACCATTTATTCTGTGTCCGATCGTTACATGCCATTTCTGCTTATACGAATGCTTATAAACGTCATCAATAGTGTGGAAGCCGGCGGAGCAGTCGGGCGGGCCAGCTTCGGCGAACTTTCCGCGAAAGGAATTGATACCGAACGCTTCTTCCCCCTCCCTCTCGGACTGCAACAGTAATTACGTTCAGCGGTGTATAATTTTCTCCGAACAAAATATTCCCAGTTGCGCTCTCGACTTCGGCCGTGTTTCCATCGACGGATTCACAGACGAGATCGCCGCTGTGTATCGCTCAATATGAATGCTGGGTCGCGGGCAGAGCGCATTTTAACGAAATGAATTTCGATTTAAAACAATGGTTATCGAATTTTCGGCCGAAAATAACTTGACTCACGCTCGGTTGAGCGGAACCGCGGTTTCTCCTGTTGGGCTCCCTCTGGTGCATAATTGAAACCATGGCTCGAAAATCGTTCGAACGTGTGATTTCTGAAAATCGACGGCGTACTCGGTCGTTTCACGTGTTTTCACGCATGGCGAGGACAGTGGTCGAGATGTATAATCTCCACAATGCAGTTTTAATAAATTTCGGGTTTGTATAATAGTTTAATACGTAAAGGTTCGAAGTTTTAACAAGTTGACTAATCACAGGCAATAATACCGTACATAGTCAGACAACCTTTTCTTCGTTTTCTAAGTCGTAAATCATCGAAAATATATACGTTTAGTTAATAGAGGCTCTCGGTTTTGTTTTAAATTATACTACGATATTAATAATACGCAAAATTGTGTGACAGTTTTGACGTAATCCAACCTCTTTGCAATATATGTGTCACGAATATTTGGGTGACGTGGCAGTCGAACTCTTAAATTGCGCCAGGAACCCCGAGAAACACAGTTAAAGAGAGACTTTTAGAGCTGTGCACTTAAAAGCACATTTTTTTACCGCAGATACGCGACGTTTTGTTCCTCGTATCTGTCCCCCTGGGCAACGGGAATCCGGATTTAGGTGGACACACGGGACTTTAAGAAATTAACTTGGCGAACGAGTTCCGCGAGCGCTCGACGAGAAAACTTATACTGTTCAACCACGATTCCTGTCGTCCTTTGATTTACAAACTCCGCAGAAATTTATTGTTCGCGATCGTTTCGCGAATATGTGGACTTTCCGTTACTTTCTGCGGAATTTGGAGTTACGAAGAAAATTTGTGTGGACTATAGGTTGTTACGTAATTAGTATAATTAAAAATTTTGTTTGGTAGCAACTATTTTACCAGTTTGAGGGTAGCTTCGATGGAAACAATTATTTCCAATCGATAAATAATTCTTCGGAGTCAACAGCGTAGGAAATTGAGATATTTCGCGAGTACGGCTGACCATTCGTTGACTTGTTCTACTGCCACGATCTTCAGAAGCCTACATATGTACGTCCTTCCCCGGGAATAGAATTTTTAACAGTTAAATAACTAAAATATAACTCGGTTCAATCGATAAAAATGCAAATTACAAACCATATATCTTTTTTTTAAGCGAAATAATATTAACGATGTTGTAAGAAAATATCGTAACAAGTTACATCGTCCAATTTTCTTCGCCGTAGTGTGCGCAATGTTCGATCAACCAATACCAACTCCCGGATCCCTATATTAAACCATAGAACCCACACGTTTTGTTTCCCACGTTCCGTCGGTACAGGACCCGAAGTTAATAAAAGAAAAAAAGAAACGGCGCACACGCGTCGTAAGCGAAAACGACACCCTCGAAACGTTGCCGAGGGAAGTGGGTGGGGATAAACGCGTCCTCGCGGCGTCGAAATAAACGAGGACGAGAGGGAGAAACTAAACGATCGGGCTCTCGTTTGAAGGACCGAAAATCGATTCACGAGAGGGCTAACCCGGAAGCATGCTTTACGATGGGGGTCGGGGTGGGGCCGTTGGTCGCGGTCCACGCGCTCCATAACTTCGTTCTCCATCGCGTAATTGCTTTATTAGGAACTCATTTGCAGGAACCCCCCCCCCCCCCGCAAATGGCTGCGACGCCGAATACCCGACACGTCGAATTAAACCGACCGATCGAACTCGCCCCCGTTCGGCCGGTTCGTTTGCGGTCTGCTACCCGGGCGTACGAACCTACTTTTGCCACCCCCTATTCCAGGAACGGACCGTGAAACATTACGACGCCTAATTATGCCCGAACGGATGGTTAATTGGGTAAAAAGGATTCTTTGTCTTGTCGTTCTACTCTTCCTCTCCCTCTGTATTTGACTGGCTGCGATTCGGAAAGATACCTCTTCGCGAGGCATTCTTTAAATTCAACCGTGTACTCAGTTATTAATGGTACCTCTCTACGACTGGTTTTTGTTATATCATAATTGGTTCTTCTGTGATTCTGTGGATGCGAACTCTACGTTTGACGTTATGCTCGGAATGTTTGCCCATGAAGATTATGTTTTAGAAGGGGTGCATTGTAATCACACGGTCACTAAATGGGCGAACAGAAAATTTATTCCACCGATTCGATATGTGGCGTACTGTATCGAAGAATTTTCTGCACTAATGAAACCTGAGGCGGAAATTCATACGAAAAGAAAAATCAATATGTATTTGCGTAAATTAGATCATTATACTTTATAGTTCACGGAATGTTACTAAATGGGTACCACGATATTTCGCAACGATCAGAATGATCCTGATCCAAAAGGATTCTCTTTCAGGTACCTCGGGGAACGGATTTGTAATAATTGTTACCACTAGCGGCGGATGTAACGCGGTCGTGAGAACCGTAGGAGACACGGGGCCGAAAATCGTGGGGAAATTCTCTCCTCCAGAGAAAATCTCATCGGGTTAGTCGGTCCGTGGGCCGTGTAAAAACTTGGAAACTGGCCATCAGAGACACGGTAAAAAGTTTCGGTCGGACTGTTCGGGGTCGTCTCGTGATTGGTGCGTCTGCCAGTTTTTACGCTCCTCGAACAATTTCGTTTCGTCCGTGGATCGGACCAAGAAGATTCGCGGCACGTACAGGGTCGCTTAGGAAAAACATTAAAAATCGCCTGCAGCGATATCCGTTGCAACATTTCTTCTTCACATCTACGTTCTCTTTTATCTCTCTCTCTCTCTCTCTCTCTCTCTCTCTCTCTCTCTCTCTCTGTCTCTCTCTCTGTCTCCTCTTCCACGTCTTTTTTAATCGCTACCGTTTGGCCGGTGGCCAGCCTCGACTCTCCTTAATTAAGATCTCAAATAAACGCCCTGTCTGTTCGCAGTCAAAGCGTCCCGAAGTCGCGAGAGCATCTTTTCCTCTATCCTTTTCGCAGCAGAGACCGACGACGGCCGCCTTCTTATACGTTATTTAACCTTCTTATACGTATCGTTTCAGATAGCTGGAAATATCATCGGTTCGGGCAAATATTTTGCCGAAAACTGTACGCGGGTAAGCTAATATCCGCATATCAGAGGGCTCGATGAAATTCGATAATCGCTTCGAATCGAGTTCAATCGGCCCGGAGAAGCTCGTTCGACCATTTCCGCAACCCCGGGGCCAGACAAAAAATCCGCCAAGTGCGTATCCGCGTTGCGTTCCGAATCGCGGACCGAACAATAACGCGATATCCGGGCCAGCCATTTGACTAAAACGGATCAATGGAGTCTATATATAAATAAATATATATATATATATATATATGTATATGTATATGCTGTATATACTATACATATACATATACGGTAAATTCAATTGGAACTCGTTTCAGTTCCTTTCGCGATCGGTTCCGCGATCGTTCGTCGAATTACGAGGCCGAAAAGGATCGTCTCTAGTTTTCCCCATCTGGAGCCACGGAAATCGACTGCTTCGACCCACGGCCAAAAATTTGCTCTCCCAATTTCCGGTTCACGCGCGGCCAGAAACCGAGCCCCGCGGGTAGTTAGTACGCGGAAATTGAGAAGTCTGCCGCGGCGCGACGATTCCGCGGTCGTTTCGAGCAAGCAGCGCGGCTCTCGCGAAATACGCTTCTCGCTCTCGAAACACGTCGGTAGTTAATTAACGCGATTTAACAATCGCGAACCGACCACTCCCTGTGTACGTGAGAGGTTCCATCTTTTGGAACACCGACCGACGTAATTTTACAGGTTCCTCGTTACTCGATCAACGATAATGCGTAATATTTTATACGCTCCACGGTGTTCAGTCCGTACGGTTTCTTGTGGAAACAGAGCCGCAGGACGGAAACGTGTAATTATCGAGGCGGAATATTAATTAAGAAGAGTTTCACAGGGCTGTTTGACAATAGCGGAATGGTTAGGAGTAGCGGACGGCCTCGAAAAATTGACTGATCATGGAGGAGGTGTCGAAGGGACAAACGGGAATGGCGAGAGAAAATAAAAAGAGCGGCGTTGCTGGAGGAAGGACGGGGAGAGGGGGAGGGCCAGAGCGCGGCAATTCAAATCCGTGATCCCTCCATCAAATTGCAAATCGGCCGGCGCTTAATCGCAAATTGGAAATCGCCGCGGGAGCTCGTATGACCGACGCAAAATGTTCGACGCTCCGTGCCTGAAGCGTACGCGTCCGTCGACACCGACACGCCTTGTTCGTGCGGGAAATGCATTCGGGCCAGATTGTTTGTTTTAGAGGTCATCGGTGGAACACGGAGGACATAGGGAACCGGAAGGATGTAAGCACCGCGGTCTTCGAGAACCGAAAACGATCTGACAGGAATCGGTTCGCCGATAATGAACAGATTGGCCATGGGTAAATTCGAATAACTTGCACCGCGAGGAAACATCAGCTGATCGTTCCAAGCGTTCGGTTCATTTGAAAGATTATGCACTCTTCTAGGTTCATGAGTGTTTGAAAGGTCTGTTTAACGCTGGTACAACCAATCCCGGAAAAATGATGGATGTTCAAATGTTTGTTTTACTGTTACTAAAATCATAGAGGGCTTTTTTAATGGGATTTATGTTGACTTTTTGTTGATTACATATTTTGCATTATACTATATTATGTTTCATTATGTATTATAGATATCAAGATATCATTACCTACAATTTAATTCAGTATACATACGACTCTGGTAGTTCCAATGCTAATCTTTACCAGAGTGATGCGAAATATTTTTTTATTATTACAAGCTATAATGAGTTCCTATAGGAACATCGATTCATGAACCAATCTATATGCATGTAAGCTTGCTTGTGGAATACAGTTATCAGTTTCACACCACATATTAGTTTCATAATCCACGTGCAAATAATAATTTCGGTTCAATCAATGAACCTGGGATCTCGTTAATGATAACTTCGGAATTACTTGAATACCAACGGATACGGATTTATACGTTGGTAATATTCTCGTGATTTAATATCGTGGCACAATCGACATCGATTCCCAAAGCATTCGAATAAAATTAAAAAGCATCCACTGGCTGGAAATCATTTATTCAAGACGGAAATAACTTTCCAAGCTGCCGAACTGTAATTCACAACTGGGTTTTTCATAAATCTTTTTTTTTTTGTGCGCCAACGAAAGTCCATGCATGCACGGTTCCCCTAGAATTTCGATCTGTGTGAAGGTGTGTGTGTGTGTGGGGGGGGGGGGGTTTTTTGCGAGTAATTGCGTGTTATTTTGCCCGGTCGATCGGCTTTTGTTCAGAATTCAGAGAACACCGGCCGGCCAGCCGTTTCAATCCCTCCGGTTTCATGCGGTGGAACGAATTAGACGGATTTTCGATGGCAGAATTCAGCCCCCGCAGTCGCTTAATGTTTGCCCAGCATTTTTCCCAACCCGGTGGCTCCGGAATATATCCAGCGCGTTTATCAATTTTTCACAGATATATCCTACTTTCATCGCTGCTAACGCTATCCGCTACATCGTTACTCGATTCGACGAGTTTTTATTTACGACTTCCGGCCACTAGGTACTCCTATCGTTCATTGAACAATTTATCGATTAATACACAGCGTCGGGGAACAATCTTGTCCAGCACGGTCTCGGATAGCTTTCTATTTCGAGGTCTTAACGGCGTACTCTAGTCGTATAAATTCAGTAAGGAAATATTATTTCGTTAATTGACGTTTCCCCTCCGTATTTCACTTTTCTCGTGAAACCAAGTCATAAAACAGCCCTCCCCACTCTGACGGTGGGTTTAAAAGATCGAGCCGAGTTTTAGTCACCGCGAGGAGAGCACTTAAGCTCCGTAAATCATGCGAGTAAATGTAAGAGGGACAGTAATCACGGTTCGAAGTAAACGGAATTCCGAGTTCTTTCATTCGCGGACGATTCTTCCATGGTTGGATATCAACCGAGTCGCGAGATCTGATAGGGGGCACGGGGCATTCTTGGGGGAGAAGCGTTCGCGCCCGTCTGACTCGTTTTCCCCCTCGAAGAACCACCAAGAGAAAGAAGGAGAAAGTCGGGGAGAGAGAGAGAAATGAAAAGTTCTGTAAAGTTTGATATCGCCTCCGTGGATAGACTGCACGCACTTCCTGCGCGTGGCACGCACACGCTCGCGTGAACACGCAGCCCTTTTCGCGCGCGAACGGAATCGACGCTGCACACGCGAGATCCCTTTCCTTCGTTCGCTTTTTTTTCTTCTTTTCTTCTGCTTTCGCCACTGCAAAAACCGCGAAAAAATAAAAACAACTTCTCCAGGACAAACACTGTTTTTTAATTTTATACGAGGACACTGTGCGATGGTCCGAAATCGGCAATCTTCCTGTATGTCTAAACTCTGCACTTAGAGACCACAGACAAAACCACGTGTAGAAGAAAGCGACATTCTCTGACCAACTGTAGTTAACCCGGGTCATCGGGGATTCTGTTCCTAATATGTATAACCGCGCACAAACATGGTCCCCCCTTAAAGTCATAACATTCTTCCACTTTTAATCCACTCCCATTCTGTCCAAAATGTCGCAAACATGCTTGCCCAGAGATCCACGTCGGTTCTCCAAGATTCTGTTAGTCCTCGTTAAAAATCGCGAGCGTTTAAAATTACAGGACACGAAGATGATTCTCTATTCATCCGTTCCCGAGGTTGTTCGACATAAGTCCTGCGAAAGTCTCGAGCAAGAGGGTTGGCGGAAGGTTCCAGACCCGAGGATAAAGTTTTCGAGAGCCTGGCGGAGGAGACTCACGATGGCGAGGCCAGGTCTGGCGAGTTACGTTCACGGTGGGACGCGTAATTTAATAACGCGTTATGTATCAGCTGGCGACGAGTGTCTAAATAGAGGCGGAGACGAGGACCGCCGCGAGAGAAGTTACAAGGGATTGGTGGGGCAGGAGGAGGCCAGTTGCCCGGAAAATAAGATCAGAATTGATGCGAATTCAGGGTAACATGGGATGGGCCGTAGCTATTTGCAATTTACTCACCTTGACGCGCAGAAGTTGCTGGAGACTTTGAGCCTGGCTGCTATTTAGGGGCGGATTGTCAGTCCCGAGACGCGCCACTGCAATCACGTTCTCTCGGGTCGCGTTGTACAAGAAGAGCGTGCACACTGTCTGTGAATGAAACAGAAGAAAAAAATATATATAAGGGTGCATGTCTCGACGTCGTACAGTACTATCTCGGATTATTAAGTTTCGCCCGTCGTACTGGCTTTATATTCAGATTTATGAAACCCTCCGGGGCTTTTCTGTTCTCGAATACACCTCCCCCCCCCCTCCCCCTTTTCGGGTAGCGTGCGTATACTGGCCGTTCTGATCAATGAATCGAGTCGAGGAATCGCCGACAACGTGAATACGTAATTATCGGTTATTGCTCAGTAGCTTCGAGTTCCAGTTACCTCTTTTACTAATGGTGGGATAATACGTTCCACGGATGATCGAAAATTAACAACGCAATTTTCCACCGTAAACTACCGGAAGTGATCAGTGCTGAATGGTTTTATGTTAATTATTCCAATGAGGCGTGAAATTGGATCGTATTAGTTGAAAAAACATGAAGAGACTTTTGAGCGTCTGTGGGGATACAAGTTATTACATTCGAAATTGCTGTCAGATTTTTAATTTTTTTTAAGAACGAAAAGCTTAACTGTGCGCCAGAAAGTTTTTTAATTTAGTACAAGTATAAAATGTGAAGGTATTAATTACGATGGGATAACGCGATGTAGGCAGAATATCTTACCTGATTATTAACTTCTTCTCTCATAAAGTTATCGAGGGACGAGATCGCGTCCAGGACTGTGACATTATTGTGCTGTCGCAATAAGCTCTCGTCCTTTTCGCTGTATCCCAGGAACATGAAAACCCCGTGCGGTATAGAGTAAGCATCTGCGGAGACAAGTCGGAAACGATTAATCGCGAATCCTCGATCAGCTTCGGTTCTTCGCGAATCAAAATTAAAAATCTTCAAACAAAATTTTTAGAACACTATGAATCGAATCAAAACACAGATATTCGTACTCTGCCCTCCTTATGTAAAATACCCAATATAACAAATTATCGTTTTTCAAGATTTTTCGAAATACTTGGAGTCCCATATGCTTTTCACTTTTTAGTTAAAGCTAGAATTCCCTGCATGCTCTTTAGGTCTCTAGAAACAGCCTAATATCGATTTGTCCTAACTGGTTTTCAAATGATTCTACTAGTTTATATTGTTTTATGTAACATCTACTAACTTAGATAATCCTAAGTTATGACTTATGTTTATCTCTGAATTATTTATGTTCAAGATACATGTAAAAAAGTAAGATAAATATGGTTTAAACCGTTTCCTACATTAAAATGGCCTAAGATGGAAAACAAGGATGACAGAAAGAAAATGATAAAACCTTATTTTTCTCGGATGTCTGAATATGTCAGTTAGCGATAATTAATTTAAGGAGGGCAGTGCCCTACTACCTACGTATGTACATAAACTATTATTTCTGTAAATTTTCTCCATTCAAATTTATGAAATCTCTTCCTAAATCTGTTCGAAGATCAAAATTGGCGATACGTGAGGAAATGATTTCTCGCAATGTACACGTAACTAGCAAAATTAAGTGAATTTTTACAAATGTAGAACACGCTCGATTAAATCTGTTGGTGTTAATTCATAATCAGCCTGGTCGCACGTTGTTAACGTCAGTTGCAAATTGGAAACATGTGTTATCCAGCGAACTGGTTATCGGCCGGATCGCGGGGCCATTCAAAGGGACTGACGCGTCAAGAGGGGTGTATATTCACCGGGTAAAGGCCGCATGCATATGAAACGACCGCTGTAACAGAGGCAGGGTCCGCGATGCGCCTGATACGCCGGTGCCTCGTGATTGTAGAAGGCAAAGTCCGTCTGGCAGGGCGACGAATCCACGCAGATCGTGTTGCAGATCAAAACTTCACCCTCGCTGCACTGGCAGAGTTCCGAGCATTCCGGCTCGTCGTCGCGATAGAGCTGTTTAGAAATGGGCCCGGTCTGTTAATTCGCGGCTCGTTCCCGGTTGCTTCTCAAAACATAGAAACCCGCTCTGTCCGTCGACACGGTAACGCGACACCGTTTCTCGTTGAATCAACACAACCGAGTCGACGAGACTTATACATGAAATATAAATTATATTATTTTTCCTTTTCGACATCGAATTACGGTCGAAAGTCCAGAAAGTTTCAGAAGTAATCGTCAATACGTGCAGACGCGTTCATCTGTTTCGATAATGGAGTTACTGTATTCCGTAAATATTCACGGTTTATCATTTATATTGGGCATCGGAGAGCCACATTTTCCATTCGCCTCGAGTTGAAATGATGTTTCTTTTTTTTCAATAGGACGAGTTGTTAATTATAAACTTTCATTTGAATCCTCGCGATTCCTGGATACGCTCGGAAGAACAAATGTATATGCCATGGCCACACCGCGTATTCCACCTTTCTGTAATCGATTGCAACAACAGACCGCGATATAATCCGAGTATACCGAAATATTTTAAAGATGAATGACCACCCGCGGATATACGTTCGCTGAATATTAATTATCGTCGACGTTAATTATGATATTTGAATTTAAACTTTTCGGTTTCCAATTCGACGGTATCTATAATTCACGGGCACGGAGCGGGAAGATAATGAGCATCAAATGGCTGCTGAGGACAAAAATTCTATTCTGAATAGCCTGGGTTCACGGAAAAATCGCCCTATAGGCGCCAATTAAAAACCTACTTTTACGTATTCAGCGATGTACGATGTAGCAACAGCCGAAAAATATATTTGTTCCTCGTAATTTTATGAACGGTAATTGTTTTATAATCGAACAGAATGGCATTGAATTCCAAACGCTCAACACGAAATTGTTACTTCATTTTAACCCCCCGACAATTAACTTCACTTTAACAGAGAACACATTTTTACACCCGCAAAACAAGCGAGTAATTCGCTTTTATTGCTTTCAAAACGATACGCTCGAGGAACGAAATTAAATTTGAACATCAAAGTTTAATTCGTAGCACTACCTATATGTATATTTAAAATAATTAACGCACACAGATGCTGCGAGCTTCAAAATAGTTCGTTAATTATTACGGAAACTGTAACCTCAAAATCATAGAAAGGATGTACACGGGGGTTTGTAAATTTCCCTGATGTTCACTGATGAAATATGTAGGTCCGTACGTTACCGTTCGTAAGTATTAGGACACCTGGTATGTACGAAGAAAATATGATGTTCCGTAAAAATCATATATTTTCGGCTACGTTTGTTACATCATAGCGTCACAAGCGTTCCCCATCGAGGTTTAATATCTCCTAAATAATATTTCTATCAGACTTGCCATAATGATCTTATGCCTCGTAAGATTTACTGCATATTCGATACCTAACACTTATAATAAGTGTCCTAATACTTATGAGCACGAGTGTATGTATACATAAAAGAGATCTCGGTCGGACCTTCTAATTTCGAAACGTGATTCTGTCATTTATCGCGATTTTATTCCCGATCTCTCCCTGGACTTTCCGTCGCAACTCTCTCACGAATTCCACGGGCGTCTGGACCGGTCGAGAGAACAAGTTTCGGCCAGCCGGTCGCGAAAATACTTTGCAACTTGTCGGACTCACCCTCTTGCCTTTGCCCTCCCTTATGTATTGGTGACTCTGCCTCAGCCTTTGAACCACGCAGAAGCCTACAAAGAGACGAAAATGTTCAGACGCGTGTTTCACGTTTCCCGGCGAACTGTTTCCTTGTTTCCTCCCTCCCACCCCATCCCACCCGCGATCCACGATTCTTCCACGTTTTGAATCCTTCTTTCAGTCGGCTTCCAAGCCACTTCGCTTTGTAACGTTCGACGCGCGGCTTCTCACCGCGGCGTTACGAAAATTCCTTGTGTTTCGGACAGAACGATCAAAGGAGCCTGAATTTTCCATTCGCGAAATACTGTGTCACCGCGTGTGTACGCACCTCAGTTTTCTTTTCCTTCCCCCATCTACCCTTCCCTTTTACGGCTTTCCAAACACCCTTCCGCGTACACGTAACTGTGCATACTCGTTATCGATTCTACGAATAGCCTGGAAGTGCTTGTCGCGGACAAATTACGGAACAGGGCGTGTTCGAACTATCGACAGTTGTCGCGTCTCGATTCTCGTCGTTGTTTGTAATACCGCGGTGAAAGAAGCTCAAGCTAGAATTCTTTACAGTATTTATTAACCCTCTGTAATTTGTCATTTTCGTACAAGCACAGACGAGATATAAGAATAGACCTAACATCTTATTCGGACTTCGTGTCCCACGAAAATCACGCTGGTTCGAGCGCACCTCTCCATAAAAGTTTCCGATTTCAGGAACTACGTTCGACACTGTGATAACATACAGCAATACATACATACATTATTGCTTCGGTTTCGCTAGCAAGGAATGTGTTACTGATACGGTACGGGGGCTTCTGACGTCCCCGAAGCAAGGGACAGAAAATTACATTGCATGTTAGGTCTATTCTTATATCTCGTCTGTGGTACTAGTATTCGAAGAGTTTCTCCCGTTTGAGAATGGACCGTTAAACGCTATCAATTTGGGAGATTTTCTTGTGGATCTTTCCTTGCTTGAATGTTATTTCGTTGAACAATTATTTCAGACCCGATTGACTGTTCTATGAACAGAAGAATGGAGGACGAAGATGTTGGTCACCGGTCAGATCGAAGAAAAGAAGTAAAAACTGAAGATAGTACTCACGGGGTGGCGTGGTGGTGGTCGTGGTGGTGCTCGGCGTGGTGCTCGTGGTGGTGGTGGTGGTGGTCGTCGTACTCGTCGTAGTCGTAGTGATTTCCCAAGTTTCCGTGGGTTCGGTGGTCGACCACTTCGTCACTTCCGGTATTTGATTATCTTCTACTTGTTCGACCACCGCGGTGGCGGTCGTCACGCTGACCGGCGACCTGGTCGTCGATAAGACGGTCGTCGTCGTTGTTCGCGGATAATGATGGTGTTTCCGGCGTGCGTGATAGTCCTTCTGGGACTCGACTGAAACGATCGATGGTATTGTCTCCGGTCGGAATTGAACCGAATACAATAATCTTCTTCCAAACATCGCGTATCAAACGAAAATTTAGACCCACCACGCCGGGCGTCTGTGCCTGCTATGAACACTTTGCTCGCGGGTGGGTTTTTATGTTCGCAGATATACAACTTCAGATAATCTACAAATATTTAGAAACTACTACTTTGATTTGTCAAATTTTACATATAGGAAAAGCGATTTTTATCTATTTTTTATTATTCAAGTTCTTATTTAAAAAAGACGTACTGCTAGGTCCACCGCACCCAGCTTTTGTTTTGAAAACACGTAGTAGTACGTCATCCGACATCGAAGTGTTAACCTCTAGAGGGCGATAAGCTTCTTATTATGCTCCAGAGGGGTCATTTATATTTTGTAGTATAACATTATGACCAGACTATGGATTTTGATGCAAAATGATATTTTATAAACTAATTCATAAAGACAAGGGGAAAGTGTAGACATTTTTTTTACCTCTTTAGTATCTTGTCATCTTCAGACTCAACTATAAAACTTCTTACATCCGATGAAGGTTTTCCTTTTTATAATATTCCACGTAGCCCTATAGGCTATAAATACATACAATCCCCAGTCTAACAATGACTCATACATAACACTTCTGACTCGAAAATATAAAAAGTCATGAACAAAATCTGCCCGTTCACCGATGATTAAAGCCTAATTATCAAAAAAATAAATTAACCAATTCTCAGTAAACAGTTCAACAATAAAATTCTTCGTTCCATCATCCAACCAATCGAAGTCTTTTCATATTCTATTCATTATTAAAAATTTCGCGAGTTACCGTTCGAGTGGCGGCAGAGCAGTCCCCGTCTTGTAATTTCAGTCCGGTAATTAATATTCCACTGTCTAAATGCATCCCCCCGACTCTCGACGAGACGCGGTAACAGAAATTCCCTGGGTCCAAGGATCATTCAAACGAATCGTTCTAATGAAAGTCAAACCGAACTCTCGAGCGTCTCGCATTTCAACGGAATAAATTCGAGCGACGGCTGCCGGTCCACCGTTAATTTGCATCGATCACGTTTATCGGGGAGGAGAGTGGGGATGCGGAAGGAGGACGTCAAACCCCGGGCGCTCGACCTATATTCCTATCGGGAATCGACGAAAGGCGATCGAGCCAGTCGGTCGATGCAGTTAGCGCTGAAAAGGGCGGGGGAAAGGGGCGCAGCGATGCACTTCGTCGGCGGCGGAGCGCGCGCAATTTTCTTCATATCTAAATGACTTATCTGTCGGCTGAATGCCGGGTACGGTCGAGCTTTGCAACTCGACTCGTGGAACAGATGTAAGATCGATAAACGCGCCGCGACCGTGTCGTGCGGTGTTGTTCGTTCGTTCGTTCTTTCGACCGTTGTAATTGCAATTCTACGCGGGTTGCATCGGCTGCCCGGCCGTAACGAAGTGTAGAGATCCTCCGACGATTGCTGCGGATGAACGCTTTTATGTGTTCCCTGGGCGTGCACCGCCGGCCGGATGAAAGCAACGAGTCCACGTAATTCCCGGCATTGTCTCGACGAATTGTAAACGTTTCACGAAGGACGATCCGTGAAGGTTACTTCTCGATCGGTTTGTCGTACGAGGATTTATCGTTTGTGAAACAGCTAGTTGATTATTGTCCTTTAGAGGTCCATGTTCGACGTTATTAATATATCTTAGCATTTAGGCAGCCGGGAGTACTCCTTTTGGAGCATTGACGAAACTCGAAATTCAACGCAGAAACTCATTTGTTTTTGAAGATACAAAAAATGTGAGGGGAACGTAGTATTTGGTTAGAAGAAGGAAAAACTACGATAAGCAAAAATTTGATTTTAGGGAACAGAGAAACAAGAAACATAAGAAGGGTGGGACCCAAAGGATTCGGCTCTGTCATCGCGGTGATATTAATCCTCGTTGATATTAATCACCGGCACACCGGGTCAGTGTGTATTGTACGAAATGTTTGGTGGCCTCACTCGGGCAAATATTTGGTCCCGTCGGACGATTTTATCAAACATGGGGAATCCAGCCGACAAGAAGGGGCTTCCCAGGCTTTCGATCTCTGATCAAAATGACACGAGGATGCCAGCTCGACCGCGGTTCTGATTCGCGGGGAAAAAATTCGATTTAACCGTGAATTTCCCAGCGATCGTAACCAGATCGTTTCTCGAATGTTACAGTTTTGTTACTCGCAACTCTTCGTCCCGTTAATACATGAACGGAGGACACACTTAACCCTAGATAGGAGCTTGTATAATTTAAAAGAGGGATCAAATCATATCGTGGGAGCAGCAATGATATCCCGGGCAGTACGAACGCATTCAACAAGCATCCCGTCGAATTGTATAACGATTTCATACGTCGACGAAACTCGCGTACGTCGATGATTCGGGAAACTCACGCCAGGCGTTCGTTTCGTAGCCGAATCCACAAATGAAATAAACGAAAACAAAAAATGACGCGTGAAAAAAAGAAGAAAACGAAGGAGAGAACGTCACTCACCAACACATGGATTCACCCAGAGAAGTCTCTGCCAGCCGAGGCAATCGTATATTTGCGTGAGATCGGGGCCCTTGCAGGCGCAGTTGTATCGTAGCTCGGTCCCGAGGATTCCCAGCATCGCTTTTCTACACTCGGCTGGCGGACCCGCACATTTCTTCGTCACGCTGTCCACCGCGCAACTTTGCTCGTAGTACTCCAACTTCATTCTGCGTGACACAAAGATCCCCAAGGTTACGGTAATTAACGCACCGACATTGACGAACGCTTGGTTGTTGTCGGAAACACGACTGATGGGACCGCTTTCATGTTTCGAAAAGGACTGGCTCTCTGAGGGGATAGGACAAGGTTTTTATCTTTCGGGGATTTGTGAATTTCCAACTGTTTCATTTAGGGATAGGACAAGCTATTGTATAGTGTAACCTGAAGTATATGTATAAACAATTGATACAGAATACAAGGGTGATGAAACAGACTCACGGAATTTGATGATATTATTATAACTGTATAGATCTTCAAGTATTGTTGAATAAGGTTAAGAAAGTGAATTGTACTACAGTGGAAGCAGTACAATGTATGAGGGATTATTCAGCGTAGTTTAAATTATGAAAGAAAGCACTCTGCTGAATAAATTTTCAGTCTCGGTACAGTATATATGTATAAAGTTCTGAATAATGAATGGTAGATAAAACCCCAGTTGAGAATTTCAATTCTAAAATAACGTTATCATTCTGGAAAACGTGAACGTGTATACAAACAATTACTTAATCGTATAAACGTCAAGGCTGAAACTTACGAATAATTCGTTTGCCTCGCGGATTTCCAAAGCGATAAACGAAAGAAAATTCTCCGGCAAAATTTCGTCCGAGATTTCGCCTTTCCAACGCTTGATGTTCCCGCTCGGAATCTCGAATTAAGCGGCGTTACATCGGCAAGCATAAAATCGCGGGCAAAATTATTCCATGGACGGAAAAAGTGAAGGAAAAAAAAAGAAACAAAAACGAAATGGGGGGGGCGGGGGGGGGGGGGGGGGGGCTGAAAATTCCGACAGATTAAAAGTGAATTCGTTTCGCGGGGTCCGATAATAAATCAATTAAAAAACCGTGGCGTGTCGACGCGTGCGGGTATTGTAATTTAATCGGCGGGTGGCGTCGAGGATCGATATCATTAAATCGATTCCAATGGGAAATTTTCAATTTCAATGAACGCGCTCACCGAATTTCCAATCGGATGGTCGCGCCCCGTCTGATTTCTTTTCAATCCTCCAGGGATCCGGCCAATTGGTCACCGCTTTTAATTAGATCCTTCTCATCCGTTAATCGACTCATGACAAATAGGTTCTGTTTTTTTCTCCTCCTCACGGCTCGTTCCCGTGGATCAGATCCCTTCTTCCTTAACTTCCAGGAAAGGAACTCGAAACTCACAGGTTAGAGGCGGATCGAGCGGTTTTCCGTAATTTCGCGGAGGAGAACGGACGTCTTTTTCTCAGTAATAAACTGTTTCATTACGCGTCCGGACTGGATCAAGCCACGTCTCGTTGACTTGCAATTTAACTTTCAAATTGAAAGTGTAGCCCAGAGGCAGCAGTCGGTTGAGAAGGAAAAAAAAAAGAAAAAGAGGAAAGGGATTCGCGGGCGTTTAATCAGAGATCCGGTTTATCCAGCTCTACGATACGATCTCGCGATAACCGTTCGCCGTTGTCCGCGGCGCTGATTAATTTTTCCGATCTTAATGTGTCCTTTATTAATCTCGAAGTCGCGTTCTCGCGTCCCCGCGGCTCCCGCTTCTGTGTCGTTAATCGCAGTTAGATATCCTTCGACGCGGGGAAATTTACCTTGATAATAATCTTCGAGGGGAAAACGATTCGTTTCCTCAATGTGTTATTGAATCGGAAACAAGAATTGAGAGTGTGAAAGTGATCTCTTTCTCGGATAAGTTTCTTAAAGCCAACGTGCTATTTTTTCATTTAGAGATAAAGAGACAACGACCTAATAACTCGTACAAATTCAAAAGATGAATAAGGAAATATGGAAAACTCTTGTATCCAGACTAATTGACAAAAAATTATTCAAAGAAACGGTACGGGTGCGTCGAATAAATGGAAGAAAGCTATATTAAAATGTTGCCGTGTGTGTAATGAATAAAAAATGTGTCATATGAATATTTCGACTCGGTTGACGTACCTGCAGCCCCTGTTTTCCTTGCAGGCCTCCGCCAAGCTGTGGCACGTTGGCATCTCCAACGAGCCTTCGACTCGTTGCGCA
The DNA here is from genome assembly GCF_001272555.1 of Dufourea novaeangliae. Lineage (NCBI taxonomy): Eukaryota > Metazoa > Arthropoda > Insecta > Hymenoptera > Halictidae > Dufourea > Dufourea novaeangliae. The sequence continues at coordinate 1,637,228 of NW_015374114.1, read as the reverse complement.
CACGCAGGATGCATTTTCTCCTGCGCCACCATGCACTCGTCCTTCTTGCCATCTGTCTTCCTGCGAAATTAAGTTTGTTCCAACATCATTCCGGGCCGTCAGTGATCCAGCAAACACAAATACGCGTTTCAGACTCTGTTTGATAACCCATATCGTTAAAAAAAGGACACTGAATTTGTTCGTTGACCTTTGTTGTAAACAAAATCGTCGTACAGAACGGAATTGACTCGTTTTCGCTAGTCGATTGATAAATCAGCAACGATAACGAGATAGATTTTCTATTCCGCAAAAGAATTCGATTCATCACCGAGTCAACGATCTGGGAAACAACGAGGAGACGCGGCGATTTACTGCATGAGGAAACACCATCCGAAAGTCGGCTGAGAATAAGAGACTTCTATCCGGCTGGTTCCAGGTACGATGGAGTTTTAAAGGAAGAATTCTCAGGCAGACAGGCAGCGCGATGTAGGTATTGCTCAACGAGCATTAAACGAGCCTGCTACGTATTTTATTCCTGCGCCCGGAACTTCTCGTTTCGTCCGTTCGACTATCGTTACCTTTGCGTTCTCCTGACTTGCTTTCTTTTCGCTTGGAATTTTTGCAGTTGACTAGACCCTTCGGAACGTAATAAGCAGTCGAGTCGTTTCGAATTTTTAAAATGTGAGAATAGATTCGGCACTGGGGCTTGCACGAATCGAGGAAATCTATTTAAAAATTGCCAGATTCACGGGACATACTTGATCTCTTCTCGAACAAAGATATAGTCGACGGAGAATAAACCAGACTATGAAACAGGGGGGAAAAATGAGTAAGGCGGGTGAAAAGTTTCCGCATTGTTTGACGAGCAAAAGCCACTTAAAGGTTAATGGACCTTCTTTGAAAGAGAAACCTGTGAAGTGATTAGAGATGCAGAACTTGAGGTATTTCTGCGGTAGATGGAACTTTGTTCCACGAGGTCTCGTTTGACCCTTCTTACTTTCTTACAGTCTCTCACGTTTGTTGTCTCGTTGCTTGATTTTTTGTAACGATTTTAATTGACTCGTCGAATAACATTGTCACACCATGTATGTATTCAATCATCCTCTAAAGATATCCAAGTTCATTTAGGAACCCTTAAGATCTCCCAAGGGGTCTTTCAATTACCGCACAGGGCCTAAGGATCTCTGGCAGACCCTTGATGCCCTCTAAAGGTCAAGAGATCTACTTATATAGGTTCTCTTGATAGGCCCAAGACCTTTCAGAACCTCCATCGGCTTGTAAAGCGTTTAAGGCCTTTCGAAGATCCCAAAGATCTCCGGGAGATTTCTATCGATACTGAAAAGGCATGCGTGGCCAAAATGGTCTTGAGGGTTTCTCGATCGAGCTTCCTTTGTCGTCATCGATAACTCACCTGCACAGACAGAACGCAATCTCCACGGAGTGCTTGTGGTTGGCGGACTTGTAGAAGTTCTGCAGAGCGTCCATGCACTCGTTCCTTGCGCAGCTCGTTAAATCGCAGTGATTCAGGACCGGCTCTAAGAGGACCTTGCAGTCTGGATCGTTCCTACAACGACAAGCGACCGAAATCATTGCGTGTAAACTTACACGACTGTTCGACTCTGTCACTGACAAAGCCTGATCCGAAAAAGTAAAGAGAACATTAACTGCTTCAGTGATATCAGAATAAATTGTTTCGAAGTATGTGACATGAAATTAAAAAAAATATATATTTCGAATTCGTCCAAAGGATCTGCATTCACACACACGGAAGAAACTTCAGGATGAAATTCGAAGTGTGTGCTTTTTTACTCACTTGCAGGCGGTGTAAGCGTGGTGACACGTGCTGGAGAGGATGACTTTCACTGGCTGCTGTATTTTGTCCAGATCTGACGAGGCAGATGGCAATACTACTGACGTCTCTGCGCAGAAATATAAAAGGAACGTTCCACAAAGCATTTTTCAACTGGCAGATTGTGTCTTACTGCGTTTCTTCACTAAATAGCAAAAGAATCTCTTGGTGTCTCGCAGACACAAGTCTATAGATCTGTTCGTGTTCCGATGCTCAAAGGACAATGATACGAATATCAGATAACAACAAAGTATCTACTGACATTTCCTAGACTGATGCGTTGGATTCATACTACATGCACACTTCGTTTTCAGAGAGGGTCAAAATTCCGAGAGGTATTAAAATTTAGTTCGAAATATTTTCTAATTACAACGAACAGCAACGCACCTTAGACAAGCTTTAAACAAAAAATAGTCGGGAGTCGATCGGGTCTCAGGAACAATTTAATCAGTTCCGTATCATTTCGTTATCCATTCGAATCCCATGGACTACAATATCCACGGCTTCGGCAAATACTCTTCGCCAACTCCTAACGAAGCATCCCCGCGGTTACGAGTGAACACAGTATAAAGTATACATTGCATATAGACTATGAAACTGAAGCTTCAGCTCCATCAAGTAAACACCGGTTTTCTACCCGAACCGGTATTACAAACACGGGAATCGAGACGGAACCGCATACCGAAGCGGACTACAAATTCTCCGTGGCCACGACCGAGCCGGATAATCGCCGTGGATTTCCGTCGACGCGCGTAATTCTTGTTTCTCCGCTTGAACACGCAGCGGTGGCCGCATTCCATCCACCCCCGTGTCACGACGATCGCTATCGGGGACGGGTGACGAAGTCAAACACGTCGTCGTCGTCGTCGCGAAATGCAGTCATACGCGGTGCGGTTGTTTGCGCAGCACGTCGGAGACCCGGTTCCGTTCCTCGAGCAGAAACAAATGATAAATCATTCGGTGACCGAGTGGCCTGACCAACCGAGCAAAAAAGGAGCGAGCCTTAACCAGGGGAATCTTGAATATTTATCGGCCGATATTTATCCCCGGGGCAGCCGCCACTTAAAAACAATCGCCGAGAATAATTGTTTATTTATGCAAATCGCCGGAGCTCTTGGTTTTGCGGCAGGAGAAGTTCCGAGTTTAAGCGGCTCGCGAGGACGTCGGAATAAGACCTAGAAGCGGTGAGAAACTGAACGGAGGAATGGAAAATTCTCGATTAAAGTCCGTACGTTTCGAGGCGTGTAACAGTTAATTTTATCCGTTATAGAGTTGTATTTCTCAGGAAATATTCTCCGTGTCGAATACGACCAGAAACGTATGTCGAATGCTGAATATTCATCCGCGGTCGGTTTTCGTCTGCACGGGAAGAAAAGAAAATGGCGCGTATTTCCATAAACGAGCGCGCGCGTCAGGGCAGCAGCATTTTAAACAAACTTCGCGACAACTTGAAATAAACTTCCGCATTAAGGGGCCGGAATAAATGTATAAGGTTAATGCAAGAATTATGCAACCGCGGACGGACGGGTGCAGAGGCCGCAAAATCTTCCTCGAGTTTCCTTGTATTAATTGTCGCGACGAATTGCATCGCGGACTGGAATGCAAATCGCCACGGGGAAACGGTGAACTTCGTCCAGACGTGTTCATTTTTATTAATTTATATGACGTGGACATTTTGTCGTTAATCGAGCACAGGGTATGCAGATAAGGGCAGCTGTCGAGTAAGTTATCCGAGCGAGATCTGCATTCTTGGAATTTCACTGTACCTGCAGTTTTGGAGTCCATTTGCTTGGCTCGAAGAAAGTTTAAAGAGTCAAGGTCAAGATAACGAAAATGCATGTGACGTTATTTAACCTTTTCGCTACTGTAACGCCACTGTAGTGCCTTTCCTCTGAGTGACACGTTTCAAAGATACGCGACTATGGTGCGCTCGCTTGTTTATCACCTGTTGAAAAACGTGTACAACATCTATTCTTCAACACGGCTAAATGCATAGTGGAAAGAATTCAAATACTGTTCGCTGTACTAATGTCGTTTACGTGGAGTTCGCGGCAATTCTGTCCTGAACAGCGGTATAGTTCCGCGGAAAGTTCCGCCGTAGCTGAAAGGTTAATATACATAGAGTGCAAACTGGCTGACACGTCTGTTCCATTCTTACCGTTTCTACTTACTCGTAACCACTTGAATGTACGTGGATCGGATGAATTTTCAAAGGCGGTTTCCTCGAAACCAAAGCTTCGAATAAAACGGCTTCATTTTACTCGTACTAGCTTCTACCACTTTTTAATATTATTACTCCGAAAGATGCTTCATCGTTTATAGATAAATAAACACCTACCCCAGACAGCACAAATGTCTACAGAATATTTCAGTACGAATCGCAATCATATAAAAATAGCAATTGAAAATATTCCTTCTACCACAACTCTACATCTCTTTAATTGACAATAAGAAAATTCCGAATTGGAGCATCTCTCCATCCCCAGGGAACCCCATTCAGAGGCAGGGAAAGGAGTTAAAATGGGGTGAAACGAGGCAGAAGAAAGCAGGAGGGGATGAAAGAACCAGCCGATGACGAATGTTCGGCATCGTTAACCATCCAACCCTCTTTCGATTGATGGACTCGGTGGCTGGGGTTAACGGTCTCGGGACCCGAGGAACCCTTCTGAATACCGCGTGGAACCACCATCGCGCGGGTATGAGGAAGGAAAAACTGTTAGAAGCGTGGACCGTGGGAGAGGGCGCAGCTCACTTGGATGACCAGCCATAAGTCAGCCGTCGCGAGGAGCGTGCCTTCGACGCACTTTATTAAGACAAACGAGCCTCCAACATCACTTCTGTTATCCCTCTCTTCGACCGCCTTAATTGCCGCCCACCGAATCTTCCTCGCGAGGGGTACTTTGTCTTTGACCTTTCGGCCGTCTTTAAGGAATCCAGGCTGAGGAGGGAAGAGATTTCTCTTTGATCCTTCGATACTGCATTCCCTTGAATATTTCTCTAATTGACTCGTGCACCTCTTCCATCTTTGTTGTTTTAATTAACGTCGACGTGAAATTTATTTGAATATTTTAAAGAAGTGGGAATCTTGTTTGGTCGTCTATTAGTATATACATATATGACATGAATTTCTTTAACAGCTCTCTCTCTCTCTCTCTCTCCCTCTGCTCTAGAAATTCTGGTATATGGTTTAATAATATCCATGGTTCAACCTCCCGTAAGATGTTCCACTTACGTACGTCCGAACTTCGTACACGTGTAGGTGGAACGAGATTGCGACAGGTGTTCTTTGAATCTAAAGTCCGCCAACATGATGCAGCAGAAATTTCGAGACGTCGATGAAAAACGCACGAACAGAAATAAATTATCGAACTGTGTAGCTTTCTGCGGGGGCTGAAATTCGAGTTCTCCGGCGAGAACCGTGCAGCGTTAAACGAACGAGCAATTTCGCGAAGAGCCTCACTGCGAGTTATCGACCCGTAAAACACTTTTCACTTTTACTATCGATATCGCGATACTGTTCGAGACAAGGTGCGACGCCCGGGGGATCTTACAATACGAATAAAGTCGCGTCGTTGCATTAAACACGCAACAAGACTCGCCTGGTTGACTTGTTTTTCTGGTGCTTTAACAGCTTTGAATAAATCGTCGGAAGAACTTGAAGCGGTTTCGAGACAGTTATTAGAGGGGAACTCGCCGCGACAAATGAATGTAAAGGAATCCCGGACTGAATTTAGAGGGCAGTTTCAACGGCTCTGGAAGAACGTGAAATTTCGAGGGATGAGCTAAATAAAAAATCCACGTTCGTGGTGTCTCATTTTGTTCGAGGAAGGGAAATTCTGTGAAGTAAAACTGGATAAAGGGGAAATCACGGGATCCATCTTGATAAAGCAATTTTTCGACGTGGTTTTCCGATTCGGCACTGGGATCGGTTCGATACGAAAGTTCAAAATGGACTGGGGCGTTAATTCACGAGCTCGTGCCCGTCGAATAAAAGTTTCTCGAATGCATCAAGGCTGATCGAAGTATACGAGGCATCGAAAATTCCTGCTCGGCGGGGTAAAGCGGCGTATAAATTCATTCGAGACGGCTGGCGTCGAGACTCCCTTTCGAGAGGTGAATTCGTTCTATTGATATTCCGGGAGTTTCAGAAAAGGGCCGCTCGCGTTATGAGGGAGGTACAACCGGTGGCCTTGAATCGATGACGCCGATCATCCCGACCGAAATAAAGTCGCAGTCCGTGGGTCGTCGGAAGTTACAGGCGTCGATCCGAGGGTCTCTACCGATGCTCGTTCATCGTGAAACGGGGATGTTTTTGATTGCTGTGGTTTGGGAGAATCATCCCTCGATGGGGTGGAAGTTTTTATTCCTTCCCCTTTATTGCTGTTCTCGCGCTGGTTCCGTCTTGGAATCCCCCATTAGGGAACGCTTAAGTGACGTAAAATATACCCTTGTTGAATAAGTTATTGTTTCGCTCTTTCATCTCCCTACTGTTGTTCCACTATTCCTCGACCATTTCATTTTCATTCACTTTGCCTCGATTAGTATTAGCTGTAAATCTGTGTATTCCTTTTAATTTAGGTAGAGATGATACATTATGAGAGTACAGTTGGAGAAGGGATAGATTCAGCAAGCGCAACCTCACAATTTGACCCGTATATTGTATATACAGAGTGAAACGATAAGAACTACTATCTAAAATAATTCGTTACGAGATATTTTAGATAGTAGTTCTTATTGATTCACCCTGTATATCTGAATAGATCGTTAAATATTCCACGACGAAACTAACAATGAAAGTATTACTATTAACGATAGAAACTCTTACAGCGAATAAGTGGTCGGTCAGTCTGTGAGTACCTTGTTTGTGGGCCACCAGTAGGATGGTTGCGCTTGCGATATAACAAAAGATCCTCTGGTAGGATCCTCCAGCAGCGTAGGAATATCAATCGCAGGAGTCGGCGGTACGCGGGTTGGGCGGTTCCTTGACTCGATCGCAGACAGATTCCTCGAGAGTTGGCCGGAGAAACACGGCCAATTCGAACTGGTGGTAATTGGAACCGGTGTCCGTCTGGCTGCTCGAGATCGATGCCGTGCCCGCGCCCTGCTCCCCTCTACCATCGGGATATATATCTGGACCGAGGCAGCCTCTCCCGAACCTTTCGCCGGTGACGCAGGTGCACGAACGTAGAAACTCGACGGGGATCGTTAGACTCGCGAATGAGGGAAATCGTTCCCCATCAGGGATAAAAACGAGCGTGTTCTGTCGGGAATCTTTCGTCATCGATTCGGGGCCGAGTGAAATATTACAACGAGCGAGAGATATCGTTCTGTCGAGAAACTTCTTTTTTCCAGCAAATGATCTAGCCGCTTAGAAAGAAAAAGGTTGGATTGGATAAGCAGGGGTAGTTAGCTGGTTCGTAAGAAATGAATATTTAATTTTCAAACAACCGAAATTTAAGACGAGAAGGAAAAGTGCCGGGAGAACGTTTTAAATTAATTTGTAAAGTATCGATACTGAAGGTGAAAGAAAATTTTCCTAGCGATTCACGGTCCTCTCTTCGACGAACGATCGGCGAAGTACACCGCGACAAAAACGGATCGATCCTTCCACCGGGTAATTGTATATCTTGCGGCTCGCTGCAGAAAATCTATTTGCGTTCGTGAGATTGTAATGGATATTCCATGTTACCTGACCAATTACCGCGACCGCGAATAGACGGGGAAAGCAGCGGAGAAAAACGCTGGGAAAAACCTCGAAAACAGTTATAGACCCGTAACTTCGCGATCGTAATCGGATTTCGTATAGTTAAAGTTGATTGGATAATTAGCTCTTAGTGTGCTTGCTGTTGGATACACCACCGAGTAGATCCCAGCTAAGAAAAGTGCATAACAATATTCTTGCTGGTGCTCGTTCTTGCTGCACGTACAAAAATATAATAATCGGACACAAAGAAAGACACAAAGATAATGGATCTCCCTGAAAGAATTTACATTCCCCCTGCCCTCCACTGACCCAATTAATTTCGTTTTTCCTAAGAACAGAGAGGCGCCGAACACAGGAAGGAATCGGTTGGGATAAGCGTGATTAAATGGGAAAGAGGATCGGATTATTATTATTATTAACGTGTACATACAACGTGACGATCGTTAAAATGTACGCTCCACTCAACCCACTTTCTCGTTAATTAAATGAAACACGAAGCCAGAGGGGCGGGGGAGTGCTGGGACACGTGTCCGTGGTAGAAACGAACGTCGAACCCCGTGGGAGAGGTGAAAAGTATTATAGCAGAACGAATAATCACCGTGGCTGAACATTGGGGCAAGCCATTTTCCAAATTTGCCAAGCTGTTAATCGACCGGATCCGTTCGTTCCGCGCTGCGTCGAATGACGTAAGGAAGACGTACGTGTGCTAATTGCCGCGAACCAAACAGGGAACACCGATATATGCTGCACAGCAGCTACGGTGTTTCGGTGTACCGGGCTTGTTCTTTAAATTGTTTCATCGTTAAGGTACCCCACAGTTTAATTGCGAGTTATAGGATTATTCTTTCTTGCAGAGTGGGGATGTGACGGCGATAGCGAGGACGGCTTATGCGCGGACACGTACCGTCGCTTCCTTGCGTCGTTCCCGCGGAGACTTTGTACCGCCGATAGGTCACGGTTACCAGATAAACCCTCTGTACGGAACGATGCGGTCCCGTAATCCTCGAATATCTTACATTACCCGCGCGTATACCTGTCCCCGCGTGGCCGGTTCGATTAAACACGGATAAATTGGGTCTTTGTACTCTTTTAATTAGAAGCGGGGAAAGTCAAGGGGAAAATACCAGAGAATTAAGGGTTATCCGATTTCCCGATAGATCGAGGGAGAATGTATACGATAAAGTGGATAAGGGGGTGGGAGAATAAAACGGTTTTGAATAATAGGGGTAACTGTATAATAGAATACACGTCGAACAATCAGTGAGAGTTCTTAGTGCAAGCATCGGGAACGATACGTACAGTTATTCGGATATTCGGAGCAATTTTCTTCAGATAAATGGTTTAAAGGGGTATCAATGTTCTGTAATACGATAAGTGTTTATTACTGCAATTCTTTATTACACGAATTTTAACCCTTACCCCTTACACTAGTACTGTTGTATTTGTCTTTCTCAAACTTTTCATTTCGTGCCCCAGCACTGTTATAGATACTTGTCTTTCCCCAATTTTTCATTTACTTCCTGTTAAAATCTCTAAATGGTATCTTTAAACACTTTACAACAAAAAACGGCTTTTTGGATACTTCTTACATTCTCGATCCAACTGCAAAAAAGAACACCTTTTACTTTTCACGCGATCCACAGCGGGTCCTCTTCGAGATCGATATGCGTGGATAGATCGCGCACACCGGTCAATTTTCCGCAGGAAAGAGAAAAATGTAGGCCAGACGACGACGACAACGACGCGTTTGCGGACGGATTTTACTTTATGTATATGTATATCCGAAATCGATAGGGGCACACTTTTGACGAGCACACTCGAACGTGCTCGGCAGGTGCACGTAGACGAGCGCATGCCCGGACCTAGATGCGCGTACCGGTGTGAGTTATAATTACGGTGACCCGTTTGTTTAACTCCGCCGATAACGAGCAACGATTTTCCGCCTACTTTCTCCGGCCTATCCGTCTCTCTCTTTTCCTCCCTTCTTTCCCGCAGCTGCGGAAGGGGGGCAATCCACAGGAAAATACACTCGCGGAAGCGTTTTGTCCCATCCATCTATCGATCGGTAAAATTGTAAAGTGCGGCCATCCAAGTAATTAACTGAAGCGATGATTCACCAACGTCGACCGAGAAGAATTATGATCCACGGTTACGACTAGTTAACTTTTCCAATTTTACAAATGCACCGAAGATTGAATATAATTTTTAACCCCTTTCTCGTGCTTTATAACGAAATCGTTTTTCACGGAGAGGAAAAAATTTGTCGAAACGGAGCTCACCTTGAACCCTCCTTCGTGTCCTACCACCTGTTCAAAATCCTCTATGGCGTTCGACGAAACGAGCTTCCGGTCCCGGCAGGCCGCTCCGACGAAATTGAATATATGAATGCGAAATTCCAGCGCGTCCAGGTCCGTCGAGGGTTCGACTCTCGAACCGTAGAAAATAGCGACTCGTTAGGCTAGACGGCCGGCTAGCCCAGTGGAGAAACGGGCAAATAAGCGGCCGAACGGATTTTAATTAGAACGCGACAAGTCGAGGAAAATGCGCGTTTGTTCGTGCGGAGAAGGTGAAAGCCGGCTTGATTACATCGCGCCTCCACCCCCTTCCCCCGCCGCGCAGGACAATGATATAAATGGAACTTTAAAACTTTTTTAAGTGTTACAGTGATATTTCGTTATATCTTCCATAATGTCAATAATGTTGATTTTCTTGCAAAATCCATAATTATTACAAATGTCAATATAACGAAATATCTTTTATGCGATGTTTGTGGTGTAATAAAAAATCTGTGTTTCGATTACGTTTTTGATACGTATTACTCACTTATATGTAATAATATAGAATAAAAATATACTATTAGTCCGATATTTGAAAATATGCATGCGTTCGTAGTCACTGTTAAACTGTTGTAATAACAATGGAATAATAAAATAATTTACTCAAATGTACATAATAATACATATACATATCCATAAAAACAATATTAAACGCAATAACTTTTTTGTACGCGAAGAAAAACTAATATAGGTCCGTCGGGATTGGGACCCAAGACTCCTTTCTAATACGTCTACTTTACAGTGAACGGACGGAAGAGAATCCGTTCACGACCATGGTCCCTTCGATGATTTTCCGACGTACCGAACACTCATGATCTGACAACATTGTACACTGACTTTTTACACTATCGGTATTTCAGAACATGAGACACGAAGTCCCATAAGATGATAGGTCTATCCTATACCTCATCGGTGGTAGTACTACGTCTTTTCAAAAACAAAAGCTGAAAAAGAATGTTAGGGGTGAACTGCTGAATAGCATCCACATCCAATGACCCTGACCTCGACATATGCTATCAAGGTCACCCTCCCGAGTAATCTTCAAAGAGTTTAAACCGCGAATCATTGGTTATTGATAAGTTATTAATAAAGGAAGCATGCAAAGCAAACGGTAATATTCTCAGAAATCTGAACTGTTGAAATTTTTCTTATAATAATGCTTCCTGTAATAATGCTTCCCGGTTGGTTAGAAACGATTCAAGAAAGAAACTTTTCTTTCATCCTTTAATCGCACCACGACGGGGGTCGATTCCTGATACTCGTTCAGCGAAACGTCGTAGATTCACGGTTCCAAGGGGCCTCCATTATAAATTTTTCAATGTAACGGATAGCCGACGGCGACATTCCCGATCAGAAAAATCCGTCATCCGCCTTTCTTCCGAACGGTTCGCTGGATACCCGAACACGATCGGTCCCCAGGTTGCTCGACGAACCGTACGAATCCGTTTCGCTCGAATCAATCACCGGACGGAACATCGATACGCGGGTAATCGCCGGATTAAAGGATAACCAAGGATAATTACTCGCCGGGCCGATCCGGATGCAATCAATTCTCGATGCGTTATAGTTCGCGCTACCGCACCGGGCCCACGCCTTCCTGCATCACGGATCGCACATCCGTCTTCTATCGTCCCGGCCAATTTTTTCGTTCATCTTTTCGACCGATCCCTCGATATCCCGTCGCACGTCCACCCTGGTTTCCACGCGATTAAACCTGACCGGACTGAAATCGAACGTTACAGCCTCCCTGCCTTGCGATTTAGCTTCGTAGATAGACGCCTTTTTCCAACTGACCACAGTGTATTCGTCTTAGACGATTGGTGCGCTACTTTTATTATTCATCGAGGAGATTCAGTGATCGAAAACTGTCCCAGGTTCTACAGAATATAAACTATGTCCTAGAGATAAAGTGAGAATAGAGTACCCACACACTCGAATCTTTTGTACTAAATACACACATCGAATGGAACCAAAAGTATATGGTATGTGCTCTGGTAAAAAAGGATTAAAGTGCGAAAAATAGATTCCAACTTTTTCAGGGTCTTTTTGGGGGCAAAAGTATGCTCTTTGAATAAGACCAACCCCAAAATTCCTAGAATAATTATTCACTTCTTGTGATGATTATTGAATTAATTGATTGTACAAGTTTCGCTACCTAAAAATACTGTGAACTAGATGTAGGTACATATATATTCGATCAATCTTGTTCTCAGTTGCCAAGAACAATGTCGAAACGCTAGGGAAAATAGCTGAAAACGAAACAGACAATCCCACACGTTACGCGATCTACGATTAATTTACTTAATCATATCAATAGAATTACTTCGAAGAAACGGTTGCGTACAATATATCGACCACTTTTTCTTGGTCCTCCTGTACAAGATCCTACCTGTATCGATTCCAGGTGACCGTTCAATAGCCACGATAAGAATTCCACGCAGAGATTGATTATGGTCTCCATGAAAGAATAGTAAAGAAGTGTAACTTTAATCGATGAAAACAGCGTCAAAGTTACGGGCCCTCGTATCTTTCGCAATGGTATCCTGTGCGCTGTCCACTAGAGAATTTACGGCTGTTAAAGCAACGGGTATTTACCGTGCCTGCTGGCATTATGCTGACCACGGTTTTGTTCCTGTTAACACAGACAGGGATTCGCGCATCCATCAACCAGCATGAGTTACGGTTGCCGAGTCCGCTTGAAAAAATATGTATCCGTTTCCGGCGTCGAAAGCGTCCCTCCCAAGTTTTCCGTCTCCTCTACAGCCAGCGATTCGCGGGCAAAATTATCCGGTAAATTCGCGGCCGCTCCGTTCAAATTACCGGCAACTTCGTCCCGAGGTTGGCTCGTAAATTTTTCTCGGTTCCGCTCGCGTGGAACTTTCCGCGGAATCGATCAGCGTCGTCGGTTTTCGCGGGAGGTGGACTTATCGCGGCAGAAAGTTTAATTTAATTTCGTTAACCCCCCGAGGTGTCCCCTCGTTTCCTGTTACCCCAGGCGGTATCTTCGCGTATTATTTCTCGCGCCGCCGGATTTCGAACTTTAATCCCGCCCCTCTAGCAAGTTTTCGCCGGATTTTGATATATCCCGCTGGTTTCGGATCGGAGAGCGACTTCTCCCGAAATACGAACTGATGCGCGAGATCGGCAAAATACAGTATTCGGTCGATCACTGTCTGACTGGTTCTACACGATTTTTGTCGGGGCGTCATCCTCACCACTGGGAGTGTTTACTTTCAGTTTGTTACTCACGATCGTGATCGTCCGTTTGATTCTTCTTGTGATGCGTTTTGTGGTGAGTGCCCCCGGGGATCGGGATCTCCTTCATGGCGAGCAGGTCCTGGTGACCGGCGTCGATCAGCGGGTTCTCCACCTGCGACTCGATCAGCTCGAAGCTGGTTGAGTTGTCCGAATGCGAGATGACCTTTACTGTAAACGAACAAGAGTAACGGAGCATGGCGAATGGAGTCGTCGCGTCTAATCGTCGACTCTCAACGCTTCGAAACGTGAACGACGATAGATGCGTGGAGATTAAAAACTTTACGAATCTTCGAGCGGACATTTGCGACTATCGCGACACAATGGCAGGAAAATCAAACGAAAACTTCTATGAAACGGGTCGTTCCAAGTAACTTGAACTGTGTTGTTAATAAAGGCAAGTCGAAGTTCTTCCGAGACGTCGTCGCGATAGGGAAAGTCGCACGAGGATCGTCTAAAATATCGACATTCGACGTTACGTGTATACCACGATTCCGCAAAAACTCGATCCGGCCACGAAAGTTCGTAGCGTGTCTCCGAGTATCGGTAACTACTAATCGAACCGCTTAACTTTCGGTCGCCGGGTCTTGTTTCCCGGCGTCGAAACTGCCGAACGATCCGTCCCTCCCCTTCCCTTGTGGGCGACTAGTAGTTCCGAGTTTTCGTTGATCAACAGTTGAGCGTCGCTAATCGTTCCCTCGGAACCGCCGCCCGTACGAGCAAGTCGCCGGTAAAAAAAAAGTTCGTCGAGCGGAGAAAGTATCGAGCGACCAATAAGTGAGGAAGTTTTTAGGGGCAACTTGCTACGTATCTTCTGGCTCCAGATCGGTGTCACGCAGCGTTCAAAATAGAAAGTCGTCGGTGGCGAGTGGAGCATCAGCTCGGACTAGAAACGGTTCAAGCTCTATAGAATCTGTACCTCAGAGATGCAGAAATAACAGAATTCAGCGTTACCAATTTAGTACCATATTCGAGATGGACGATTTTTATTCGATGCGCAAGAGTTTCTATTGGTTTAGTAAAAACGTAAACGCTGCCTAGAGGATTACGAACTGTACTTATTCTGAACAGGATTACCCTAAAATGATGCCGTTTTTTCAATTCGTATTGAAAATACCATGATATTTTTGAAATAATAAAAACAAATAGCCGGACGACTTGCTATTTTTTGATCCTTTGGCGGGAGAGGCGACGCTCGTAGCGAGGCTGCGTAGCGGACGATCGATGGTGTCTGGGTGCACCTTGACACCGGTGTACGAACCTTGGTCGACGAACCCTTCGAAGGCCTCGCGGAGATCGAAGAGCCGGTCGACTGGCAGCGCGTCGATCCTGAACTCGAGGTCATCGAGGTCGTCGTCGGCGCGATCGAAGATCGCCCGGTGCTCGTAGGTGGGCCTTGGTGCGAATTTCTTCCGGTGCACCAGGTCAGGCCGCTCGATACGTTTCGTCTCGTCCACGGTAGGCGTTGGACGAGCCAGCGGATAACTCGGAAACGACGACGACGACGACGACGACGACGATGACAACGACGAAGAAGAAGACGACGAGGACGACGAGGACGACGAAGACGAAGACGACGTCGCGACTGACGGTGGTGCAGGTTGTGCGGGGTGGTGGTGCTGGTTGTGGTGCTGGTGATGGTGATGATGGTGCAGGTGCGCGTCATGCTCGCTTTGGGAGTGCCTTGGCTGCAGGTGCACTGTGCTGAAGGCACGATCATGCTTGGACAACGTGGAAGAAGAAGAAGAAGAAGAAGAAGAGGAAGAAGAAGAAGAAGAGAAAGAGGAAGAAGATGAAGAAGAAGAGCCGCGATCATAGAAGCCTCCAGGTCCCTCCATGGATCGATCATCCGTATCTTTCTCCCTGTAAACAGGCCGATGCTCATTCTCGGCACCAGCACGAGCCTCCTGCCGGTCCTCGTGATCGGCACGAGGATCGTACCCCTCGATCACGAGGACACCGGGCCTGCCAGGCAACTCCGGTGCTTCCTGATGACGGCCGTGCTGATGACGATGCCCGTGCTGACGCCTCTGTCCCCCCGGCTCCTGGACGTCGTACGTGCTCTCGTGGTCGTAGTACGAGGTGCGCGCGGCCCCGGGGAACAGAAAATAGGGGTACATACTGGTCGGCGGTAACCAGAGCTCCTGGTAGCTCTCCTGCTGCGGGTCGAACGGATACAGGGCCGAGTCCGTGCCCGACAGGTCTACGGAGGTGGAGGAGGGCAGGAACTCTGTAACACAGAAGCAGAGACGCGGACGAGAACGGGGTGAGTGGGGTGCGTGATCGCATATCGGTACACGTGCACAGGGGTACGGGGCTCTCTCTATCGCGTGGTACGTGCTACTTTTGTGGTGGTTCTGTGATACGGTGGTAGTGGTGGCGGTGGTTGGTGTAGTGACAGTGGTAGGTCAAGCAGTTTCGAGGACACGAAATCACGACTGAAACCGACAATTGGCAGTTTTTGGGACGCCCGTCGAAGACATTCTTCGGTCCAATCCTGGACATTTTAGTCGAAAATTATACTATTGCCGTGTATTTTTACTATTGTATTACATTATATTAAAGAGATTAGATTATATAGAAAAAATAGCTAAATGACAAATTGCTTTAAAGTAGATAACATTAGAAACGAATTCCACCGTTAATAAGGCAGAATCTATTAGGTCAATTTTCAAACAAAAATTCCGAATCAGGAGAAAAACATCGAGCTTGTACCACGACGTTCCTAAAGAGTCCCGCGTTACGAAACAACCGTACTGTCTATAAAATATTCGGCGGATTACTCCAGCAACGAGGTCTATCGTGGCCCATTAGCGTCCCTCGAGAAGCCAATCAAACTCCGGGCTGGCAAAAAGACGAACGGGGATCTTCGGTGTTCTCCCGAGGATCGTACCTCGAGCACGGCTTCAAAGCCGGGAGAGCCGTTCGCGTGGGAAGCGTTTGCTTAGGCGTTCGACGGTGCCACGGGAGTTTCCGAAGGAACTCCTTGGCGGCAAAGGAAGTCGTCCCGGCGCCACGTTCTTAGAGTCGAACGTCAATTCCGATTACCAGCTGGTTCGTTTAACTCGCCCGGGTGCAGTGATTTTTCCGCGATCTTTTTACGACGAATCTTTGCCGTACTCATCCCCAACCTGGCCAGGCCAAAAGGAAAATACCAAGCGACACGACGGATTTACCGAGGAGAGAGCATCCAGCGACTGATTGCTGCACTTTTCGACGCGATGTGTACTCGGAGGAAATTACTATTTATGAATAATATTCGAACGAAGTTCCCGTTTCGAAGTAACCTCGGCTAACAAGTCTACAGCTTCCCGAAGCTCAGGGAGAGAATAACTTTAACCTTCGTGATGGAGGATGACGAGGTTCGCGATGGATAAATCTTGAATGTTTTGAAGGATCGGAGCATTAAACGCTGACCTCTCGTACCCTCTTACTATATACACGAACGCGATATTTCTGTGATATTACGTACTGTTGATTTTGGAAAAAAAAGTAACGGAAAGACGTATTTGAATCATGTTCGATTTAGAAAATGACTACTCACTTGGAACACTTTTCTAATGTATAGTTCGACGCGGTGTAGAAATAACGCGCTAACATATCCTCCACGACGATAGAATCGTTAAAGAATAAAACGGATAAGGAGCGTACCGAAATTTCGACCAAATTGCTGGAGTAATATCTTCGTATTTCCTAAAATTTGAGTATTTGTATCTTACCATACAAGAGCTAAAATTCCGTCAAACCTTATGCAGATGTATTAGATCACGAATGATATCTTCGATCAAGACGATCCGGACACCTATGACGTCTAGATCGAAAGAGGAGAACGATGAGGTAGGAGAGTTTAGTGAGTCGAGTAAGTGACAGAGAGTAGACATTCGTAGTAGGCGATTAATCAACGAGCATGCGCATTATCAGATAGAACGTATAGAAAAATCCAGGCATGCAGGCATGAAGAGTGTACGTGCACGGCGCCGGGTCGGCCACCGAAAAATAAAAGACTCTCTCACGTGCAGAAAGTACGGCATGCGGTGCATAATCTTCTAGCATTCTGGCCCGAAGGCTAGCGCGAACTCTTATCCGCGTGGATCGGCCGCGACATCGTTTCCCATTCGCAAAGGAACGGTGCACGGTGGTCCCGCGAGCCATAGATCCTCGATTCGGCCCGTTCGTTCGTGCGCCAAGCATTACCCTGGATCGCATTCGAACGGTCTTTCGGCTCGATTAACATAACACCGTTTCGAGGCGATAGATTCGTGTCAGCGATACAATGCATGAAAAGGAACAACGGTAAAACTAATAAGAAGCCCGCGCGCGGGTGAAGAAAAAGGTATGCTAATTCTTATCGCCTCGCGTGCCCCCCTCGATAGAGAGCTGCGATCCAAAGCGATTTACGGGGTCTGGTGGGGAAAAAATTCGTCGCCCCCCCCCCCCTTCCGTCGCAACATGGTTGACCCAGTTCGATGAAACGTGAACCTCGAACGAAGGTGAAAAGACGCGAAACGTATGGAGATCGCGGTCTGAACGGCGTGGGAGGAGCGACGCGCATTGATCTCGGCGAATGCAAATCCTTCGGGCAGAATGCGTACTTGGGGTGGCGAGGGGTGGGTGGTGGTGTGCTTGGTGTGCTCTCTCGTGCAGACGTTCCTTGACATTCGGCGGATCTCGAGGGCGGATCCCCCGGCCCTCGATCGACTCCCATCGTTGATTCGTAGATCTCTGGATGCGAGGGAGGGGGATTTTTTCTCGTGATCTCGCGACGGGACAACGCGTCTCTCGGAATCATCGTTTCCGTTCCTTTCTTCCTTCTCGTTCGGACGATCGAGCGTGTGTCTCCGATTCGTACCGCTATACTTTCCGATTGGAACGGCAACTCGAGGCGTGTCTTTATCCTATGTAGCCTTTCGATTTACAGATCGACTGGCAATCGAACGATCGTAAACGTTTTACTCGAGTGTCTTCCAATCCGCGGTCGCGGTTGTATTTTCTATAGAGAACTCCTCCGATGGTGAAACGTACAAACTGGATTGCAGCCTGATCACCGTTGCTCGACTATTCGGCAGTGATCTAAGCAATGCTGGAAAGACAGGTGACAGAACGCTTGCACGTCGAACATGCGCTCCGTTTCGCAGGTATACTTACGTGGCGCGGAGATACGCTGTACAAAATACTAACCCTCGGCGGTTTACAGACAACCGAAACCCTGTCGTTCTTGGCCGAGTGAACGACCTTTGATAGTCGAATTCGAAACAGAGAATCGTCGATTATTATTCCGAAGTACTCGAGTATGCTACGCTCTTACTTCTGTACTTTGTTACAAAAAATAATTTTCGTGGGAAGATACATAAGTCCGGTCGATTTTCATCCGTACGCGCAGACCGTTCTGAACTTTAATATCCAACCTGAATTACTTCGGCCGAACTTCGGACGAACAAGAGAAAAAATCGCACGAGCTCGTTTTATCGGGCCGGCAATCTTCGAACTCGCGGGCCGTCGATCGAAGATACAGCGAGCGATATATTTTCTCGGACGATTCGACGAAAGGGGCAGGCTTCGAGAATAGAGCCGGTCCGGTGTCGTTAAGCTCGATGGAAGCGGGCGAAGGCATGGAAGATGTTGCTCGATGGGAAAGGGATTCCGGTGAAATTAAGGTCGAGCCTGCCACGCGATGAAATCCTTATCTACATCTCGATACCGGTATGGCCTTTGGTTAATTAAGGAGAAAGGAGCTTATCCGAAGGAGGCTATAACGTCGTTCCACGAGCCTTATGACGAACTCGGAAGAGTAACGGAACTGAAAGTGTTAAGTGGAAGTATCTGTGAACGCGATCATCCGCTACGAAGTGTGGTTTTCGACATATCTGACACACGATACAGCGTTCGTTTCTACGTTTTCGTGGAATAATTCAATTCTAGAATTAAATACGGATAAATTATCGACATTTCTCAAAATTTATACGATACCATT
Source organism: Dufourea novaeangliae (assembly GCF_001272555.1). Lineage (NCBI taxonomy): Eukaryota > Metazoa > Arthropoda > Insecta > Hymenoptera > Halictidae > Dufourea > Dufourea novaeangliae. The sequence goes on along the minus strand of NW_015374114.1, from coordinate 1,618,134 downwards.
CGACGTTTGTTCCGATTTTATGTAAATATTCAGGAGCCGATCAACGATCGATTCTTGTAAATCAGTTCATTCTGAATACCAAATAAATAATTCAAATCAGTGTCGATACACTCTTCGAAGATGTAACATGATCTAGAATGTCCGATTATTTCGGTCCAAGATCGACAGGGTTTCTCGCCGGTGATACGCATATCGATCGAAGAGAAAAAGGTAACAGACCAAAGGAACAAGTACTCCGTGACAAGGTACAGACAAACAGTTACAAAACGGGCGGGCAATCGAGCGAACCTCCCGCGACGAGACGGGACGAAACTGGTATTAAAGTGAAATCGTTCCCGTCCGGGGTGGTGATCCAAACAAGAAAGTAAATGAAACGAAAAAACAGCACACGTTTACTTCACAACACCAACAAATCGTCTTCCAAAAGGGTGCGCTAGTAAATACGGTTAAAATCAACGTTTACGATACTCGTTCCCATTCAAGAATTCACAAAAGTGTCTTGCACTTCTCGGGCAATTCACAACGTAACAAAAAAAAATGAACAGAAACAAAGTCGAAAAGCGTAAACAGTTTCGTGTGTACGCGCTTGTAATACGGGCGATGCCTGTATTGTATCGCGTGTGTATACGTATACATAGATAGAGAAGAGGGGGGGGAAAATATAACGTTCCATCGATCGGAAACGGTCCGCAACAATTTTATACTCACCAACGCACGGATTGTGATTCACCATCGAGAAGATCCGGTCGCAACGCCTCTTCATGTGATTGTTCGGGCATATGCAACCGAACATCGGCGACAGTCGAAGCTGCGTCCAGGAATCGTGACAGGCGCTTCTGAAACAGAAATATAATAGTTGAGAAACCACGTTTCAATCTATCTCGTCTCGTTGTCCACAAAAATTAGTCCAAAAAAGGAAGCCGCAAGTGGAACGAGTTTGGCCGCGACGGCTCTCGGATCCCGTGGAGAACTAATTACGCGAGGGTAATTGAATAATCCACTGGAGAATTATTCCCATAGCGTTCGCGGTTCAAAGTTATCCTCCGCGAATTAAGTGAACGTTAAGGATCCAGCGTAATAAGGCTCGTAATCGGTAGAGGATACGCGGAAACACGAGAAAGAACACGAAGATCGACGAGTCTTACGAGACGATAAATTTATAGGATGATCGTTTCGTGAAGCGGACGACTCTATTTTCGTGCCATCGTTTCCTGAAATTTTCTTCGTATCGGGCGTTTCTATATTATGTATATTCCATTAACTTAGAACCCAAAGTATCGAGTCAAGATCGACGATAACTGAAAACTGTATCATTATGCTACCCACTTCGTGAACTCGCGGTACAGACAATCATCGCGATAGCTTCGAAAAAAGCTGAAACATGCCGTAGAAAAAAAAGCGCAAAATCGTATTGGTGTTTCGAACTACGTAGATCGCTACGAAATCTGTGACACAGTTGGATCTTGATTAAAATTCGAACCCCGATTTCGAAATCGGTTGCTTGGAAACGAGACTCCCGCGGCAACGACTCGTTACTCCTGAAAGAATTGGGCCCGGTTCTCGGGGGATTTCCGGTCCACCTTGTGTTTCAAAAAGGATCCCGCGATCCGGCTGCACGGGGCAAGAAAAGGGAAAATGCTGGCAGGATATACACCGTGGAAGCGGGGGTTGGGAATTCGGGAATGGGTCGTAGCTCCGAATTATTTGGGTTAATGGCACACACACAGCGCTTTGTGGCTCTTCGTCTCGACGAATTAGAGGGTGAACGGACCAAAAGGAAACACGGAACCGAGGGTGAAATAAAAGCGTCACGGCCGGCAGCGTCGGGGATGGACCGCCCCTGGACCAAGGAGCGACCTGGAAGTACACGAGAAAGATGGAACACGTTCGAAGAGAAGGCAACCTTTATCGTGCCTGTAAATTTCTAGTTGGGCGATCGAAAATGTAGGCTTCAGTTTAAAGGGAAGCCATAAATTTCATCGTGGGCTCTGAAGTTGTTTCAGATTTCGTGAGGATTCGTAGCGACTCGAGTGAAACGATAATCGATCTTCGATGTACACGCGTGAATCGAGTCTTTATTTTCGTCACTTCCGAAAACCAAGTACGTTCAGTTAATTAATGTGTGTGAACATTTTAATATCAATCGACCAAACGTGATTACATTTATATACAGGATTATAAATGAATTAATTCATATCCCTGTGGATAAGTAATAATTTCGCGCATCAATTCAATTGTCACGTGATCAATCGTTTCTGACGCGGCTGTGTCCAATGAGATTATGGTCTCGTTAGACGTTTATATTATTTTTTTTCCGGAATGCTTCCCGCAGAAGGAACAAACGTCGATGCGGTCTGGTCGCAGAACGGACGCAACGGCGGCTTCGATGTCTTCTGGCAAGTGTCTTGTGCCCGGTTCCCAACGCAGCACAGCTTTAAGCCGCCACTTCGGCGAATTTATAGCGGTGACCCGGCGGCGTCGCCGTCAATCTTCTGTTCGTTGCACGGATTTTCCGTCGAGCGTTCCCGAAACAAGCTCGGACCCGATCTCTTTCAATTTCGCTGGAGCTCGTTGAAATTATTTTTCGCTTCGGAGCCGAGATGCTTTTGGGAGTGTTCGGGTACGTGGTATTTTCGGTTTTTATTTCCTACTCAGGGGTTCGAGGGCAACTGCACACGGTTGTATTGGAAAGGGTATTATGATAATGGTGCTCAGCGCACTTTCCTGCAACCGGATCTCGGATGATCGTCAACTGATATCGCAAGAATGTTTGAAGTCTTCGTGCAGCATTGTATTTGGGGGAGGTATTGGTAAATTTGGATTCGGTGTAACTTGAGTGGTATCAGCTGTTGTGCCAAGCTCGTAGAAGTGGATTGAATTTGATCCACCATACATCGATTAATTAGTCGAGCAATGTCGTATATTTAGAAAGAATGTTCTCGATCATGTAAATATTACGTTCGAAGTATCCTGTAGCTACCTTCGAGGACATATCGTCTAAAATGTGCAATCGAGTTTCGATGAATCGTTGAAAGGACCCAGATCGACCCCGGGGAAAATACTTCGATGCTAATTATACGTCACTGGAATAACTGTGCCGACATGTCGTACACCGTTCCATTTACATAGGCAATTCTGCACGGTAATAAACGTCGCGTATAGATTATTCGACCTTTCCCGCGGGTGAAACGGTTCCATTAAGATTTCCTCAACCCGGAGCCAGAAACTGTGGAGTTTACTTTATTTCGCCGCCGCGGATTGTATTATTTTATAACGTTTCGGGCACCGTTCGAGCTTCAGCCGTAATTTCGTTTCCTGGTCGTGAAACTACTTAGACCGACCGGAAAAGTTTCTAATTAATTTCTGTAATTGTGTGCGGCTGGATGCGACGCGAGTCACGGACCCCGGTTCGGTTTCGAAGCGTTTCAAGAAAAGTGAGTGCATTAAGGTGAAAGAGAACGTTTAATTTATCCTTCTTTTTAATCGAATTAATAATGGAAACGCGTGTCGAGCATGGTTGATGAATAATTTAAACGAAGACGTTTCCTTCTCTGATTCCAGCCGGAGAGGACGTTATTAAGCAGTGTCAAAGGAGTTTCCGTCGGAGAAAGTGACGAGCATTTTGCCGCGCGTACGCTAATCACCGTTAGCGAAAGTTATTCCTGATATGCGGAATTTAATCCCGACGTCGCGTTGCACGAAGACGTACCGGGAGACACTCTCTCGTCGTTCAAATCGCATTCACGCTAGCCTCAGTTTCCCTTCAGAACGAAACGAAGTTTCGAGAAAGCGGCGCAACAGCGTCCTTTGGCAATTTACTAGTATAATCTTGCGACGTGTGTCGCGAGTGGAACGCGGTTTACGTGTTTACAAGTGGCCGTCTTTTTGCTCCGAATTCGCGGTGCAGTCGTGTCATAGGAATGCATTCTGAGCAAGCAGTTTCTTCCCAGGATATAATATACAGGGTGAGTCGATGAGAAGTATTATCCAAAAAAAACCTATTGGTTGTAATCAAAAAACATTTTAATGAGTTATGTAGCATTTTATAGGACGCATGGGCTGGATACAATTTCATTTTTTTATACCTTCTTTTTTCGAGATATCAAGGTGACTTTGAGTTTTTTTAAGGTCAATACATCTTTTGTTTTTAATACTTTGTTCTATCTACAATAACGTGGTATTAAAAAAAGATGCATTAACCTAGAGAAAATTCAAGGCCACTTTGATTTCTAAGAAAAAAAACGAATAAAGTATAAAAAAAATCAAATTGTATCCATCTGATGTGCTCCTCAAAACGCTATATAATTCGTTAAAATGTTTTCTGATACAACCAATAGGTAACGAGTTATTTTAGATAGTAATTCTTATTGACTCACCCTGTATAGAATACAATGGTGTTCATAAAAATACACTTGCACTGGGTGGATTCTGTAGGCGAAATTAAGACGAAATTGCGTTCGAGGCTTCGTTTCTGAGTTATTAGTCAAGGGCGAAATACTTTTTCAAATGCGTTTTGTCGAATAGAAACGAGGGTTTCACGCATGTCCGCGCTGTTTTCGAGCACCGTGGACCGAGTTACGAAAGTTAAAATTGTCGTGGGACACAGGAAACGCGCGGTTCGTTCGTCGAAAGGAGAAGGTTATTGGAATCTCGCGGGTTACGGACGTTCGCCGAGATTGAAAATCGGACAGTGGCAATGAAATATACGGTCCACTCTCGACCCTCGACTCTACTGGTCGATTCGACCTATCCTACCGCTGATTTCCGTCATAAGGTTTTTACGCCCGGGTCCGCTGAAGAGGATGGCAGGTCGCCGTGAGAAGATTCACCGCCCGAGTTCGAGACACTTCGGCAACGAAACGGATAATCTTGGCTCCGTCTGTTTTCAAGTCGGCAATCGATATTCGTAACGAGATAAAAAATATCGGGACAAAAATAAGCGGGCGTCAGGTGATCCTACGTGAAAAAATTAGTCGAAAATAAAGAATACAATTTTTTGAACATTAATTTGAAACGCGTGCATTCGTCCCGGTAATAAGTGAAAACGGAGCGCCAAGTCCTGTTCAATTGCAGGCGTATCTAGCAGATTTTCAAATTTAATTCTCTTGAAAAGCAAAGCCTCGTATGAAACCATTTTATTCTATATCTTTTTTCTTATTTTTTTTTTACGAGGATACATCTGATGCTGGTTTGTACATAACTTTCGGAGACACCCTGTTTACATACCTCGAGGTTCATCTCGAACTATTTCCTAAACCTGTGTACACATTATGTTGTATACATCATTTTTATTACGCTATAAGAAAATTCGGTTCTTCTTCGAATACTTTTGATAGTAGTATGCAAAACAGTCACGTAAGCTCTTTGATTCTTCCATTTGACGTTTTCACGCATTCGCGCTCGAGCATAGATCTCCACATTTCTCGGAAGAAACACCCACGACTGTTCCTCTTTTCAATCGATTCACCGGTTCGAGAAACCTAAACGACACATGCGGAAGACATTGGAGAGCCCAGGGATGCGCGGAATAAAGTGGTCGGATAGATGTATCGGAGAGCTGGGGTGAATGGGTGCATTAACCTATGAACAGATTTGATGGATCACCGAACGGATCCGTGCGCAGTAGACGCTTCTTCTCTCCGATGAAGGGAGAAGACTGTACCCGACGATCGACGTTATTCCACGCGGTTACTTTCGTTTCCCCGAGTAAACGGAGAAAGCCCCGTCGATGTTACAAATGAAATCTTTCGTTCTCTTGGGGGTATGGGGTAGGAAATACAAAATTCATTCAGTCGACAAGGAAACTGCCGCGGTACAATAAATCCTCGATGAGTGTTCGAGGGCTCCTCGGCACTCAGCATTCAATCTTTCAAAAACTAATGGTTTAAAAAAACATTGACATCACAATTCCTATCATTGTGCTGAACCACATTAAAAAGTCAGCATTACACCTGGGGACCTCTCCTCGTCAATACCGTGGAGTCTTCGAATACTCATCGATGATTCACCGTATAATCCGTATAAATCTGATTTTCAAGAACAAAGGGAAAAGCGCGACCGAGGTTCAGCCCGCGAGTCGGACGAACGGCGGAGAGGGTGACGACGGAGATAGGGGAATACGGTAGGAAAGAGAGAGTGTAAAACAACGAGAGCCGCCGCCGTGCACTTCCCTGTACCGTAGTACGGTAGGGCGATAATTTACTGGCGTGTAGGTACGTCTGAAGGATCCGGTACGTGCCGGTCGAGTGGTCTTGCACAGCCGGGGGTGCTAAGTACGCCTACGTGTGCGCTGACGCACGCTCGCGCGCCCTGTCTGGAAAAACGCGCCTACTTCCCCCCCCCCCCTTGAATCGATCTTGTTTATTTGTCTTTATTCGCTCACGGACGTGCGAACGATGCAATAACAAACAATTCCACGTACTTGGTGGTTCGTTGACACAGCTTCGGGAATCTTACCGGATGTGAAATCATTAACCTTTTCGTTGCGACATGATGCAGACATGATTGACGATACTAACAGCAAAAGCTTTTCTTCAGCAATGGGAGATTGTAGAGAATTTTAAGATATAGGCTGACAGGTGGGAGTAATAGTATGTTGTTGCAGATCATGGCAAGTAATAACCGATTTGTAACAGTTGTTGTCGAGGACCCAGCATCAGTGATTTTGTGGATGAGCGATATTGGTTAAACGCCTGCAGATAGTATTGCCAGATTGGACGATTTATCGCATTTTGGGCGACTTTTGTACTAAAAGTAGGATAAGTTTTTTTCAAATAAGCCACAAATTGGGCGATTTAGAATTTATACGAATCTATTTTTATAAGTGTCATTCATTATAGGTATATATCTATTTCCTGAATTTAACATACAGAAGAAAGTATTTTAACTTAAAAATCCTTCGGTTAACAGCGCTTTCAAGATTTGTTAGACAACAGTATTACGACTTTGAACGATTTTAGACAATTGTATTCGCCGAGAATCTAATAAAAAGTCCAGCAACACTACTCACAGGCGCCAACAGCATATTCCGAACGAAATTTCCGAAGGCTACACAGGCGTCCACAGCAGCGAAAGGGTTAAAGTTACAGCGTTCTCGTGTCTGGAGGAGTGGACACGCGAAGGAACGTCCGATGGTTAACGACGTTTCGTTTTTATGACAGAACACTATAGGGTGTTCTTTTTTTTTCAAAGAGAGAATTACGATCGTATGATATCCGATTAGTTACCCCTGCGCAGACCGGCAGCAATATCCTTCCTTATATTATCAACCGCGAGGGCTGTTTCCTTTTAGATTCGCGTGAATTTGCATTTTAATTGCCTCGCGGAAAGGCGGATCCCTTGGAAGTTAAAGAAGCATGACCCGTTAAAGGGGATTATCAAACGTTTTTTCGCGTTCCACGGCGTCGCTGATGGTTTACCCCGTTCTCCGAAGAAACGGCCGCGTGAACATCGACAGAAGTTATGCATAGTCGGCGTTGGGACGCTTCTGAATAATGTATGCGCGCCTATAGAACCGTCGCGGAATGATTAACGACCGCTGACCCGCTTGTAACTTCCGAAAAGTTTCCAGGCCCGGTTTTTTGGCCGTCCCGTCGCTCCCTGCTTCGCGGAACGGCTGAGTTCCTCGTTTTCTAAAGTTCAAAGAGTCCGGTCCCGGGCGCGACGCTTTATTTATCAGCCCCGTGGACCCATTGTGAATTACGCTGTGGCTCGAACAACGGTCGATTTTTTTTCCTTTGTTCACTGCCCAGAGGATCCATTCCTCGAGGATTTCTTCGGCGATTCTTCAAAAACGCAGCGCGTACATCCATTTTCGGGCGGGAGGGTGTGGGGTAGAACATATCCGGCGATCCTGGAGGATTTATTAACGAGAAACTTTAACGTCTCTATGCCGTTGGGGCTATCGATAGTGGAACTTGGTCACGCGGATCGTGCGAGAGCGTGTAGAGGTGAGCGTCTAGATTTCGTATTCCTGAGAAACGGTACTGTTCTATCCCAAAAATTTCTCTCTGTTCCTTGTGCCCCGGTCGACCTGGCGGTTGGTTTCATCGGTGCTAATTTTATTAATTAAGATTTGTGGTAAATTACGGCTCAACGCGCGTTTAAATTGCCCTGTGGGAGTATTCCATTCGCTGGAGGAATTACGGGGACCGATGAAAGTGAATGAATTACCGCTTTGATGGAAGTTAATTCGTTCGTCCGTAGGATCTGGAAGGTAAACCATTTCGTCGAGCAACTCGCGATAGTCTGTTCTTTTCCCGTGTCCGACGGGAATTTCGGAAGATCCTGCTCGTTGAGTCGCGTCACGAACTTTGATTTATTTTCATTCGCCCAACGCCATCGCGCTATCTAACACCCACGCTGGCCCAGCCGCAATTTGTTACCGTACCGACACACGCGCAGGGGAAGGGGGGAGGGTTTGCAAGGGCACACAAGGGCTGGAAGCATCTCTTCCCATTTCACGCGTGTACGCATGCGACCCATGCAAGATTCATAGGTGCGCCGTGAGTGCACTCGTGTCATCTCGTAGACGCAAACACGGTGTCATCGGGGCGTACGGCGAATAAATAACTGACGAAACAAGGACCTCGGGGGGAAGGGAGGCAGCTGGTCGATACTTGTCACTGAACTATCTCGATCGCCGAATAATCTCAGTGGCAACAAGGTCGATCGAATTGATACGATGTGCAAATTGTTAACAGGTTAACAAGTTCAGGGAATTAGAACAGAAAATTTACAATAATACTAATTATACGACTCACTGTTAAAGAACCCATTGAAGAATACTGTAAAACACCAACAAGAAGTACAATGTACCCAATAAACATAAAGCTATTTTTATGAAATTAAAATCATCAAACTAAATTCACTTAATTTTAGATCATTGAGGGTTGGTAGCTTCCTTCATAACTTGGTCCAATTAACAGTAGGCCACAACATTCTTGGAATTCCACGCATCTGTTTTCCGGGGGCGTATTGTTCAGTCTAAAACCTTGTTTAAGGAAGATACCTTAGAATTTGTTCATGGCACTCGATTGAAAAATAAGTATTCAACTCAAGGATCATCCGGCTCCCGTTCGTCTCGTAACCGGATTAAAGATAACTTTGAATCTATTAGAAGCTATGCGCGGCTGATCTCCGGATAAGTGCACCACCCGCCGAAATCGAGCGGGTCCCGTAAACCGTGTGCAAAATGCATGCGTGTATCCGGGGGCGTCCATAAATATATGATGCGCGGCTCGTTCGGGCCGCAGGGCGTTAAAGTGGGAATAGTCGAGTCGCCTTATGAATTTTAATGATACGTATCGTCACGTGATAGGTAGAAGGGCTGTTTCGTGCCCGCCAGCCACGCGGGAACCTTCCATGCAAACGGTTTCAGGGGCATCGGCCGAATGGTACTCGAGCAACTAGGGTTATCCGCTTGTTCTTGGATGTACATTACCAAGCTGCGAAATTGTATCGTGTTCTGTTTCACGGGGGGCACGTTCCACGGGCTCCCATTCACAGTAGTGGGGAGGAAGTCGAAACTCTCATCGAAGCGTTACTGCCTTTTGGAGGAGTACGGGTGATAATAGTTTCTTTGTTGCGAAGGTAATATAACAACTGGCGAAATATACAATTTATTCAATAAAAGAGATACGAGAACAAGGAAATTTCTGCATCGAACGAAGAATCGATCGCACGAATTACGCCGTGCAATAATCGACGATTGTTGGTTGAACCGTTGTCGAAAATAAAGTCACAATTCAGCAGGTCGTGGAACTTTGAGTGTGCCGAGCATTTGCAGAATAGGACCGTTAATGACGCGAAAATTTCACCCCCCTCGGAGGGTGTAACGTTTGTCGAAATGTTATGTAAATTACACGATTCGTTGCGACCGATATCGTTCGTCGGTTCGACGGGAGAATTATCGAAACTCGCGCGACGTCCCGTTCAATTTTTCGCTCCCATATTAATCGTAGTTTAATGACGGCGGCCCATTTAAAAATTGGAATTTTCACGAACTGGAGAGCGTCGATGTCGTCCACGCTTGGAATTAACTTCGATTAGCCGAAAAATTTTATCGATTGTATTTAACGACCACGAGGTCGCAATCGCGGGGGAGTTCGATTTCTTCGAGAACGACAACAGCGTTTGGGCGATTTGCACGTAATTATATTCTCGTTTAGTGGCAACATAGATATGGTGCTTTACACGCGATTCTTGTGTATCAACCGACCACCGAAAATTGCCAGCGTCGGCGGCTGCGACGAAATCCATGCCAGCGTTACCACGACCAAGGAAGCCTCTTGGCTATGGTTGGTGGTATACGCGCGCGAGCGGCAAGAAAAATTGAAGTGGATAACTGTATGAATAATTAAAATCGATGGAACCCGTGAAGGAACGAGTATCTTGTTTCGTATTCCGATCTAAAGGGCTTTATCCGGTGGAATCCTCGTGATGGGATATCCGAAGAACAGTGTGGGTAAAAACCGGAATCGAATGAGAATACGAAAGGCAGATTCGCGGTCGAGTAGAAATTGCGGGGAAGTTCGATTCGCCCTCGATCGAAGTTCTATCCTTGCCCTAACTACGAATTTTCCCGAGAATATTCTCCCGCGAAAAGGAGAAAGAGGAAGAAGAAAGATTCCGGGTCTCAGGGAGGAAGAGTGGCTTTGAGAAGGAGAGAAAGAGACATGAATCACGGGGTCTTCGTGTTTCACTGTTTCGTTTTCTCCGAGCCCCTCCAACAATAACGACGTCACGGACAAAAAGTTGCCGCGGTACTGGGCGGTGCTGAATAATTGCTCGAGATCCATGTCAAAGAAAAATTGTATTTATCTCTATCCACTGGTTTTCCTCTTCTCGTTTCCTCATCACAGGCCAGATGGTACCAGGTCCGTCGTTTTCTTCTCGTTGACTACGATTTTCGAGGGCGGTCGACGGTGGCGGTACTCGGGAACCGGGGAACGGAACCGGAAGGCTGAAGTTTCACCGCCGGGGGACCGTGATCGAGAGACGGTGGAACGATTTGTTCTACGTGAAGGTACACGCCCGAGATTCCACGAGTAGTCGAGTTTCCTGTTAGCGTTAATTACGGCGAATCTGATGCGACGAATAAGGAATTTTCGTTACTTTTTAAATAATGCGCGATATTACGAGTATACGTAGAAAAATTGTTGTAAGAAGTATTCGCCACGGTAGCGAATTAAAACGAGAGAGAATTCGAACCGATGCGCCATAGTCGGTAGTCGGTGTTTGAATTCGAAACGAAACTTTGAATTCGATACGAAATTTCAACATTTCACCAAAACATCCGTTCGGCAGAGGAGCGCCTCGGCGAACGAATTTTTCCTGGATTTTTCATTAGAGTAATGCGATCACGTAGTCGACGCGTTCGCACGTGCGCCGACTGCTGAATCACGGATTCGCGCGTATCGATAAAGACGAATTATGAGCGTTAATTTTCACATCCATTCGTGTCGTGGCTAATAAACGCGATAGTCGACCGTGGACGCGTTATTTCATTCGATTGTGCCTCGATCTGCGGTTACGTAAGCCGGTGGAGGGCGGATTCCCTTTGTCGCTGTACCCGTCGATCACGCGGCCTTATATTCCAGCCTGGAAATTCCGGTGTACGCGAGCAATAAGCGCACGCGAGACGCTGGCCATAATTTACGGGCTTCTTTTCGCGAGCAATAATCAGCGCCTTAAATCACTGCCGCGCGAATTATTAAGCCCGCGCGCCGCCTATGTAGTTTACAATCCTTCCATCAAGATGTAGCATCGGGGATTATTAAATGCCTGGGTGAGTTCTCGTGCGCCGACCGCCCCGAACGGTCTTCCGTGGCTATTCTTCTCTGCTTCGAACGCGAACTACGCTAAATCAATTCTTCCTTAAGGGGTTTCTGGTCTAGCGTGTGAGTTGGGCAATCAAAGTAAGTGTAGTACATAAAGACCAGAGTACAGTCTATACAGAATAGAATACAGAATCGAATAGAATGTTTTCATATAGAATTTCCAAATTTCTCATACTCTGTGTGCCAAGGAAATCTGAGAAAAGCTGAATCGCAACATCAAGAATCGTGGAGTTCTATCCTTTATTACCGTCTTCGTTCTTTGGAACATGCGGTGTAATGTCACAGAGAGTTTAAGACAATCGTTTATGGTACACAATTACTGTAGGTATTTAGAATTGTTACAAAAAATTCGTCGCTTAGTGTGATAAAGTCCAACATCTCATTAAATACCCCAACCTTCGCAGTAGCATTTTCTGACAATTACAATTAGCAAATACTATTCCCGTTCATAATTCCATTTTCACGAAAGTGTACATGGTATCTATGCGATCTTCTTCAATTCATAGTAATTAAGTTGCATTGTAAAAGGTAGCCTGAACTACAAGAAGAGATGCGTCGTCGCGATAACCACTGTCCTCCACCGCAGTGGAATTCACGGGAAAACCACCGAAAATCCTATTATAGAGAGTCAACCCGTAATTACGAAGCTGGTGTCTCGCGTACGTGCTCTCGCGTGCGTCGCATCGTGAACCGTTCAAACGTGATCGTGCACACGCGTGCATAGGTACAGGATCGGGTAATTCACTTCGCAACACCGACGAGACACGGCCGGTTTCCCATCGTTTCTTTTATTACCAGCGGTGCCTTTACGACACTGGGAGCTTCGTTACGAATCTAATATCGTTTAGCGGGCACAGTACGAAGAAGCACGCTCGTTGAATAATTTCTGCCGGATTTCCACCGTGAACGGCGTCTTAAAGACGCAGGCTGCTCGGGTTTTCGGTATCCCCGTGTGTGTTCCTCGTGTTTCCCCGTTTTCGGTGGATTTTTCATGAAACAGCCATAGAAACACCGACTAGGTATAGAATAGACCTATCATCCAATGCTTTTTTCTGTCCCACGTTCATAGGGCTACGTAGCCCTGTTACCATTTTAGTGTCAATACCCGACGTTACCGATAAAGCATGAATTCTGAGTATTATTAGCACAAATGAAGTGTTATATATTCCATTCATATTGCGTGTATCTATATGATTTGACGGGAATAAAAATATCCGATGCTTCAGTTTAAGGTTAAGGGATAAATATGACAGTCATGAAACATGAAACGGAAAAGTATATATTTTTTCACTTAACTACAAGACAATTTATTCTAAATGCATCGTTAATGGATTTCATTCGTTTTTATATCTTGCCTTACACTTGTATATTTGTAACAGATAAATTCAGAATAGATGTAGTTTCATAAGTAGTTTATCAAATCTACCTTTTGGCCGTTGCGGGAATGCCTTACCGTAATGAGCCATCTCGTGGCCGCGGGATTCCGGGAATCGGGTGACGTCACGGCGTGCGAGCGAGAGCGGTAGAGCGAGCCGCGGTATCGGTGCTCTCCGTCGGTGTTGACGGGTGCCGAGGAATTTCGGTGGTCTATGGGAGGGAGGTGTGCGAGCGAGAGAGTACGGTAGAGCGTGCCGAGTATCGGTGCTCTCCGTCGATCCAACGCGCTAGTGAGTTGCGTCACCCAGTTTATTGACTTAGCCGTGTACGCCGTGTACCAAGGTCGTACCATCCCGTGCAGGTCTGTGCTTGCTTCCTCACTTTCTCGTGAACCGTCGCGGAGGGTGGTCGCGCGTCTCATACTCGTCCTTTCTCTTGTTACTAACCCATTGTTTGTTGCAGGCATTCGACAACCATCAATTTATTTACTGTGCATATTGTTGTGTCCCCTCTCTTGTTACTAATCCCTTGTATGTTACAGATGTTCGAGAACCATTGGCTTCGATATTTATCTTCTTATGTACTGTGATTTATTTACTGTGATTTATTTACTGTGCATATTATGTATTCTATGTGTATTGTATAATGAAAAATATTTTTCCAAACAGTTATTCCATCGAAAGAAGACATCGATCAACGTCTACATCTTCAAAGCGTGCGTCTACCACTGCGTTAAGTTACTGTAAGTTAAACTTAAATCATAATTCGATATTCATTGTTATATTCATATTCATCATCACATCGTTTATTATTAATTTTAGTCTATCTATTAATAGACTTAAATTGTGATCAGCCATTGTGCATACCAAGTTATTATTAATTCATTTTGCTCGTTGATTTCTCTACACAGACTTGGGGTATGGGCAGTGGGTCTGTACCTATTATGGTACGGGCAGTGGGCCTGTGCACTAAGACTGTTTGCCGATCCCTCTGGTTTCTATTGAGAAGCCAGATATCGGACGTGTTTAGTCTTTGCCTGGTAAGTAGGATTTGGAGTAAAGGCTCGTGCGCGCCTGGGTACAACGTACCCGCCTACGGAGTAGTCGGGAGTCTGCTCCGTAAAAGGACTCTGTTTTACAGGGGATCTCGCTTGCACTACCATACTTGGTCATGACCTGTGCTCGGGTCTGGTACGTAGGTGACCAGCCCAAAGGGCCTGGAAAGTGAGAGATGGATTCGGGTTTGCGAGGTTGCGCCCGTCTTTCCTATTTTCTTAAACCAGGTTCTGGCGACAACACTTTCATCGCGATACTTGTTCATACTGTAGTTTAACGTGGTTCATCGTAGAATTAATTTTTGGCTTGGTATATTAGGTGCGTAAACGAAATGATCGATGGAACTTTTTCCATTCCGTCTATCTCTTTCGTTTGAGTATTAGCGACTACATTGCGTTAAATTTGTTATTTCGTATTACTAGCATTAATTCGTATTAATTAGAATATTAAGATAATATTAGTTCTAAGCTGAAGAACGAAGACAACCGACGAGGGAACTTAGTTTTTTATAGGTTTAGGCTCAAGAAAGAAGTCATCCGCCGAGGGATTTTAGTATCGGTAGTATTATATAGTTAAGATTTAAGTAATTTATAAGGTTTATTGTGAAAGGTGGGTAGATGTAGAACTTGTGATTCCATCTACTTGCCTTGGGCCTCCACTCGCAGCAACCTCCTCGTGGTGAGGCCTGGGCAATCTGTATTGTCATCGGTAAAATACTGTAAACTGAAGACAATATCGAGCCAATGGCTGCGAACTTCGAATATATCTCATGAAACTACGTTCTATATTACATCGAATTAGGATTATTTTAGAAATCGATATGAGATTCAAAGTGTAAAAATGTCTAGTACTTTGAATGTTTTAGAAAATTATTCGAGATAAAGATGTATGGAACTACGGAAAATTACTTTAGATTCCTTTTCCTTATTCTGTGAATTCTTTGATTGGAATATGATTGCTACTCGAAGTATGAATATTTTCACAGGACAATGATATAAATGGAACTGTAAAACTTTTTTAAGTGTTACAGCGATATTTCGTTGGCCTCCGTACTAGCGCACTGCGCCGAACGCGGATAGATGTAGTTTCATAAATAGTTTATCAAATCTACATATGCAAGCATATATATACACCGCTTTTATTAACATTTACTGCCTATTTTAAGAATCTTAATACGCACTAATAATTACTTTCTGGCAATTGGTAAATTTTTACATATGAATTTACTTACACGTTATTTACTTACAAAAATTTTATTTATTGCGAGTAATTAAATAATGAACGTATGTTAATATTCAGCTACATGTCTCTCGAATTATAATGTTGACGCGTGCCGAGGAATTTCGGGGGTCTATGGGGGGAGGTGTGCGAGCGGGAGAGTACGGTAGAGCGTGCCGCGGTATCGGTGCTCTCCGTCGGTCCAACGGTGATAGAAAAAATAACGAGGCTGTCTTTTTTTTTTTAATAACTTGTAACTACTGTAACTACTGTGCAACTACGATAACTTGAGAACTTCGATTGCGGTTTAGTCGAGTGTCTGGTAAGTCCCGGCTGGTCGTCATTAATTACAGTCTGCCGGGAGCAACAACGCGGTGATTTTGACGGTTGGTCTGTCACGTCATTAATTGGAGTTGAACGGTGGTCGCGTTCGACTCTACCTACGCGTCCAAGTAGTCATCGCTAAGAGGTTACTATTGTTGCTAATGTCTTTCACTTTGGCATAGGTTAAGAAGAATCTTCGATAATTAATCGTTGGAACAAGAAGGTGCAAGGTGAAGGTTCGAACGGTTAGTATATCGGGATTTATAAAGTAGATGGTGGACAGCGAAGTTGGATACTGTATCGAGAAATTGACGATACTTTAATAAAAGTTCCCGGCGTATTCGGGGATTCTGTGAGCATAAAGGGTATGAACAAGTTTCTTCAAAAGCCACGTTCCTCGGTCCCTCGCGGAGTATCTGCACACATTTCCCAGCGAAAGTTCGCTGGTAGGGGTATCTGTTTGCCGGATACCTGGCTACTTTGTCCACATTTACTTTTTCAGCATTTACGAAATCCTGCGCAGCTCTCGCGTGTTCTCGGGGAGATAATCAAGGTTCGGCTTTTAGTGGCTACAATGGGAACCGAGTTAGAGAAAGTCGTAGACGTAACGGGTAACTTATCTGAGAGGTATCGATTCGGGTGTAATTTTTACATCGTACTGTCTAAATATTGGGTACACAAGTGAATTCTTGACTACACAATATCCTTCAGAACGTGTATCAGGAAAATCTGAGCGATCGATCTGTCAAGAGACCCAATTTCACGATACCGATCGTTGGTCATTAATGCCAGATTATTCTTGCGATCATTAACACTTTGACTGCAATGTCACGCAAATATGGGTGACACGTACATTGCCAAGAGGGTTGGATCATTTAAATGCCGTTAGAAAATTTTTGGCGTGTAATTAATATCGCGATATAATTTAAAATGACTACATATTTTGGAATCTTGTACAAAATTTTTTTTATAAAATCAAGAAACAATAGTCATTTTAAAACTTCTTAACATATATTCTTCTTTTTTTAAACAATGTGTTTGTTCACGATAAATAACGGCACTAGTAGTCACAAATATAGCCTGTCTGATTACGTACGGTCTGTTTCACTGTGACAGTCATATTATATGTATACACGATTTGGTCTATTTAGGTACTCCGACTGTAGAAGCATTTCTAGGAGAAATAGGTGTGAAAGGAGTAAACCTATGGTTAGGTCTGGGTGATATAATGAATGTATAACTGATTTCCGTAAAATGAATATCGCAGTGTAATTTAGAAGCCCAACAGCCTCGTATTAGCTAATAAAGTCTGTCTGACTACATATAGCCTTTTCCACTGTGGCATCCAACATGAACTCCAAGTATATTAATAATTAATACTTCCACTCATCTCGATATTAAAATACGCAGAAATGTTGTGACAATCCCCGACAAAAATCTCCGTGTGAAAAAGTGCAGCAGCGGGCGCGTGTCGACTTCCGATACTTTATTACCAAAAGGCTTTCAGGCATTCTCCGGGTCCGGCGTTTGCCGGCGTATTTGGAATAAATTATGTCGCGACAAGGATGAGGAAGCCGAAAACAGGCAGGTAGCAGCAGGTGGAGGCGGGACACGCCTCGACTGCATTTTGTATGCCGTCTGCCGTTGGCTCGCCACGCTGAATTACCGTTCTCCAGCTGCTCGGCTCGCGTTGCCGCGAGCCACCGCTGTAATCTTCCATACACGCGGTGGCTAACACGCGAATTAGCGCTTCGTTTCCACGACCGGGGAATTTCTTTCGCGACCGACGAGGTGGCTGCCCTCGATATAAATAAATTAGCATCGGTCCCAGCCGCGCGCCAGTTCCATTTCGCGACGTCTCTGCCGCCCCCCTGTGACTTACACCGTGGGAATTTCGATTTCCTGGCGACGATTTCGTATGCATTCGAACGCCTCGGCGCTTCGAATTGAAGCATACCCGGTGAAATTACTGGGGTATTCTTCCAGGTTCTCGGTCGCCCATGTCGCGAATAAATTCGCCGTTTAATTAGCCGACACCGTTGATCCTTTTATTTGTATCGTAAGCGACCCCGGTTAATCCGGTTGGCACGTTGCTATCCGCATCCACAGTTGCCGTTTTCAATTTTCCCGCGATCATGAACGAATTAAAGCTCGCTTCTTCCCTCCCTCGATGAGCTCTTTCTCTCATTCGAGTTCCTTCGTGATGCACGCGAATAGATGAATCACCATCGCCGCGGTACACGACGAGTGGGTGTAGCGCAGGTTGCTGCGCAACGATGTTGCAAGATAGTTTCCAGCTGGCTCTCCCATCCGCCTGATGTTCGGCTCTTGAGACGGGGCCCGTCTATTAGCGTGCTAGGAACAATACGTCCAGTTTGTACGTCGTGCCTGGCCAATTCCCATGGGCGTTTTAAGGCGTATAAATTTTTACCGCGTACGTTACGTGTTACGATCCGTCATCCAGCGATACGACGGTATACTCTCGTCCGGAAAGATGTACATTTCAAGAGAAGGACTCTGTGGTTGATTAATATCGCGGTGTAGATAATACGGGCAGAAAACGTGTTCTGGTCTATTTATGCAGATTTCAATTTATCTAGAAGAAACACAATTTCATTTCGAACAAAATCCCTGACATCGAGAGTGCAAAAAATGATCGGTTTGGCGTGGAATGATTCAAATGTGTTCGTCCGATTGTTCGCAGTTTGCCCTCCGCAATAAATAGTATTGCACTTTTATGGTACATTTTAACCAGAAATCGAGGATCATGCAGCTTCTCGGGCGGTAAAAGTTTATCGTTACGGAGAATCGGGCGAACGATCATGAACAACACGAGAGCGAGCTTTATTCAAACATTCAGACTCCGTTATAACTCGGCCGGTCTCGTAGCCGGGTAATCCCCGAACCGAACACAGGCATACAAGGAACGACCAACACGGCCATAAATTAACACGTTCCTCGACGTCGGTCGCCGTAACACAATTTCTGCAAAATAGCCACAATAGGAATCCCAATATAAATAACTTATCACCCGGATGAATGCGCTCCGCCTCTCCGCATCCGTGCGCTGCTCTTCGGACCGTCCTCCGGTAATCCACGCTGCGGTTCTACGCTCGAGACGGTCGGCTCTTCTATAAATTAGCCCCTCGCTCTGATATTTTCCGGTTGGCGATCGTAGCCCAGGATGCTGGGTCAAGCGAACACTACAGTCAGACTCGGCTGGTATGGCTATCGTTAAACAAATTGGATCGACCGTAGTCTTTTTGTGATCTCCACGAAATATCACAACCTATTACGCTGATTTCTTAACAGTTGTTTCATTTGTCTTTCATTCTGTGATCTAGTATTCTATGACCTGATATGTTTATGACGTTTCACTGTGAAGGTGAATGGCGACGATTCACAGAGGGGAATTGTCACGAATAGTATCAGTTAATAGTGATGCTTTTTAATAGCGTTACAGTAAATCCTCGATGAATGTTCGTAGACTCGGCATTGAACGTTAAATATTTCATAAGTGGTTGAAACAAATACCATTTTTTTCAGATTTCATAGTTCCACCACTGTGCTGATCTACATTAAAAAGTCGGCGATACACCTGGGGACCCTTCCTTGTAAGTACCGAGGAGCCTTCGAAAATCCATCGTGGACTTACTCTACTATTAAAAAGCTCGCGGTGAAGTTCAGTGTCCACCAACGATACATTGCAGATCCGGCCGTGGCTAATAAGAAAACAGAAGAACGAGCGATAGAAGCCAAAGATGATCGTGACTAGTTAGTGTCTTTCGTATCTAGGTGACAGACCGCGTCGAGGGTTCGAGCCGTTGAAAAGACGACACAGATTTATTTAATTCACCGCTGACCCAGTAGAAAGGAGTGTTCACGGTGTATTTACGATTTTAACGAGTCTCTTTCGAAACATCTCTCCGGGCGAGGAGGGAGGCTCGAATTCATCTGCATGCGGTATACAACCAGTGGCAGTTTTAACCAGCTTGAATCACCGGCGAACGTCTTCCCTACCCGGTCTCGAGGCTGCTTTCATTGCATTTTCTGGCTGGTTGGTGAGCCGCCGTTGGATGCGATGATATGCTACGAAAAGAAATAACGACAGGAGAGAAAACTTGGCGAACGGGAAGTGGGCCAGAGTTTCTTTACCTTGCGGGACACGATTCGTATTGACCAAGTATGTACCGGTTTGAATTTCTAGGATATTCCTAGATGGTGTTTCAAAAGTATATGTACAGTAAATCATCGATGAGTGTTCGAAAGCTCCACTGCACTGGCAAGGAGAGGTTTCCAGGTGTAACGCTGACTTTTAATGAGCTTTAGCACAGTGGTGAGGTTCAGCCCGGTGCTTGTCAGTGCCGAGGAGCCTTCGAACACTCATCGATGATTTACTCTACATGAAAACACAAGAAGCGTAAAACTCTCATGTGATATGCGGGAAATTTGAATCGACGAGAGATAGGGAGAGAGGAAACTCATCATTAGAAATGCAGCCAGGCATTCAACGCCTCTTAACGCGGCTCATAAATTTTTCCCGCGAAACTTCGCGGCTCTGATAGCTAGTTTGCAATTCCACGGACGATCGCCGGAAGATAGTTACCACGAGGGACGAGACCGCGAAGGCAGAGACGGCATAAGACCGACAGAGAGAGGGCGAACGAGTGGGTGGCGGGGTGGAAAGAAGGGGAAGGTGGCGGCTGGGGCGGTGCGGGAATGGTAACGAGAGAAGGAAGGAGGGACACAGGCTTGAAAACGGTGAAAAGAGAGAAAGTTAGGAGGAGGATATAGGTACCGCCAACCGCATTGCAGAATTACCCGGCCAGGTTCGCGGCCAGGGAGCATAAAACAACCGACGCCGGCTGCTGGCCGAGGGGCAAATTTATGACGCGCTTATACGCCGAAATAGAAATGCCCCGTGAGTTTCTGCCACCTCGCCATAGATCGAAGATCCGGCCGTATAGCGCCCGCGGAAAAATCCTTTGTAATATTTTTTCCAGCCCCACGTACCCCCTCTCCTTTCTCCGCAGGTTCTTGTTTCGCTCGTTGAATCGCTCCAGGATTTTGGGCCACCCGTTCGGCGATAGGCGAATAGAATTTTAACGCTCTCTGTGCCCGACGAGTCTCGTTCGTTGTAACGCCTATCTTGAAAAAACTTTCGGCGCTACACCGACCGATCGATAATTCCAGGTGTTCGATCCAGTATCGGGGTTTAAAGCTTAAGAATTATTTAGACGAGTAGCAACGAAATGGAATTTTTCGTATAGATTCTTGAGCTTACTGGGGGAAAACCGTTATCCTTCTGTATCTTTGGTTGTTAATCTATCGTAGAATCGTGATTCAAGTGATATTGCTTCAACTCAGGCGAGGTGGGAAATCGTTTCCACTGTTCTCTATAATCTCATCGCCAGTTTCGAACCAAGACACTATAGAGAGGGTATACTGTGTTTTTAAAAACGTGACATTTGTCGATTGCGATATTCAACGATACAATCCTTATTATTGAAAATATTGCAAGTCTACCAAGTACTAGAAACTTGTCTACCGTTTGCAATGGCAATCGACTTATCAACAGAGAATCCTAATCTCTACACCGACACCGTTTCCAACGCTAGTTCCGTTCACAAAAGAGCGTCTATACCAGAATTCGCGAAAGCTTACGGAAGTAGCGGCGTTTACACGGAGATCGTGACGTTCGCAAGCGGGCTGAACATCGCATCGCGGTGTGTAATCCCGCCGTTTAGAAAATCTCGAAAATCAGGATTACATTTCCCCACCGTCACCGCTGCGGTACAATTTGGCAGAATTTCACAGTGCAACTGCGTTACGACTATGTATATTAATTACCACATTTACAAGTTCCCCACCGCGGCAGTAACTCTGAATTGTTCATCGCGAGGTAATTCCGTAGGGCGTTTGGTACGAGCTCTCTAACGCACCGTCACGAGACATCACTATTCCGTTTCACGCAAATTTTATTATCTTCGCTGTAACGAGCTCTAAAATGTTCAATCTATACTTTGGTATAATCACGAAAGTGCACGGTCTTCCAGACGAAGGCCTCCCGTATATCGAATTAATGCGTTGCGATCTTCGGTTTCTCGGCGATCGATGGAATTTCAACGTTGAAATCGCTCGAACTCGTGTTCCACGCGCGAGAGCGGCTTGGAAAACGTCAAGCAACGAACGAAACCGATGTGAGAGTAAGAGGTGGACGTACGCTCTCCGGGGGATGCAAACTCAGTCGCACTCATGAAATTGGCATGAACGTGACCGCGATTCCAGGTTCGAAGGGGGACGTCGATAAAGAGACGAAAATTCCAATGAAAATTTGTTAAATCGATGATACGTTAGAAATAGACGGGGCACGAACGAAATTTCGAGAAATCAGGTTGAAATCCGCAAAAACACGGTAACATAAAAGTATGGGCAGACTCCAGTAGATTTTCCAGAAATAATCAGACTGCGAATATAAATATTTAGTGTTCTTCTAATTGTGACTTGTCTGACCCGTGTTCACTGATCAGGGTGAAATTTAACCGATACGAAACATTAATTCCGCATTTAAAATTTTAACTGACGTGTACTCGATAATTATTCGACAAGCACACATCGATTAATAGTTTAACTGGCATAAAAAGCGAAAAATCGGCGTAGAGGAAGGGTCTTCTATCACTTGCTAAATTTATTTCAACTACTGAAATAAATGTTAAATTCAATATTAATGTAGCATAAATTGCAGGAACTCCCAAGACCAAGTGATAGGAGGCCCTTTTTCTACGCCACTTTTTCCCTAGCGGAAGCCCAGTTTGTTCGTCGGTATACATTGCAAAGAGGCTGGATTATTTAAATACGGTTATTCCATTTTTGCATAAAATTAATATTGCAGTATAATTTAAATACAAGATCAACAGCTTCTATTAACTAAAAGCATGTACATTTTCGACGATTTATGACTTGAAAAACAAAGTAAAATGTGTCTGACTACGTACCACCTTTTTCACTGTGGCAGTCAAGGTGTCAAATGATGCGTGGTTCTTTTTAACAATTCACTACTCGTGTGTACACGCACAGTACGCGAATCGTCTTTGTAGAGATCGTGCAAGGAGTTGGACGGGGACCTGTGGAGAGGCACGACCAGAATCCCAAAGGAGGAAACGGGATGTCGGAATAATGTTTACAATGGGGCTTGTAGGTGAAATAAGGAGCAATCAGAGGGTTGCTCGCGGCGGGCCATCAAAGCCAGGGGGGAGCGAGTCGCGTAACCGGTCGGTCGTTAAAGACCAAAGTTTCGGTCGGAGAACAATTCCTCGTCTGAGAGTGGCTGCTCGTGGGGTAACTGAGACGTGACCATGCGAGAGGAACCGCGGAGAGATTCCATTGTGGATATCTATTTTCGTGTTTGGGTAACTACAAACTCGCGAGAGGTCGATGGACTTGGATTGAATCAATAGCGAAACAACTGTTTCCGAACGTAAAGTTCGTCTCCAGTTTCGGTCTTCGGCTTTCATCCCGTCCAGAAGGAGCCGCCACCCTCCCCACCACCAATCCCGACAGCATTGAAATGGAAGACGACGCTTCTCCCGTCGATCTGTTTCGCCGTTCGTCCATGGATTAATCCTTTGTGCCTCGAAGAACTTCCCCGCGAGATAGATTCTTCGCACTGATAGACTTATTGTTAGCTCGATTCGTGGCAACTCGGAGACAACCTTGATACTTGAATTGCGAATCGTCGACTTGGGTAAAACATTCTATTCCTGAGCTTCGATTGTATTGACTCGAACCGATCATATACGGTTCATTGTCAAAAATCCACCAGACACCATTGCTTCGAGTGCATTCGATGAAGAGGGTACTAAATTTTCCGTAGAAATCGCTGCCCCTTACTGCGTCAACCTTGCTTTTTTTTGTCCCTTCCATTCGCTAGACGCATCCAGCCATTGTAAAATTATTAACAATCGCGGAAAATGTGTCCAGCAAGTCCGGAGAACCGAGCTTTTCCGTTCACTTTGAAATAGTAACTGTAAAGAGATTCCACAAATTGCTTCGGTGACCTTAAAACGCCGCCAGACTTCGACTTATACCCCGTGCGCACAAGGTCTAGAACAGTTCGCTCCCGTCGAAGGTCAAGAGGTGATGTTATATCATTACCGATTTCTCGAAGTAGTATAATCAATCTTCCGTCCTGTTCGATGGCCATCCGGCAATATAACAAGGTTCAGAAAAATTACAAGACCGCCGTAGGTAAACACAGGTTCGCGTTCCCAGTGGGGGCGGGCACGGAGGTAAAACTTCGCGAGTATGCCGACTTTAATTAAGGTCGATCGATGTCAAGTAGTCAGCGGTGGTTAGAGGCGTTCTGAAGCGTGGCGAGGGTTCGCCGCGGCGCGACGCGAGTCTGGCGGCGCAAGCGCCAAGTACGCCCGGTTTGGTTGTGTTTGAATCCGTGTTTGTTTTGGACTTTGATGACGTTGATCGAATCGGACGAGTGCTTAGAAACCAATTCACCCTGCTTCGGTTTGTTGGGCAGCCACCAGGCAATAACAATAATTCAACAAGACCACCCATCCACCGATGGAACTCGCGTGTTCCGAACAGATACAGATACAGGATGTGGAAAGAGTCTTGTATAGGTGGGAGCCTTGGAATCTTCGAAGGCACCGAGCCAATCGCGAGAACGGTCGTGCGCCACTCCCGAAATGTTTTCGGCCACGCGACAACGGAAGAAAAGTCAAGGTCTCGGTTGTCCTCGACCAATCGCGGTGTGTCGACGTGTCGTTCAATTAGTCTCGACGTTAGATCGATAACACGGGAACGGAAATTGTTGCTCGCGACCATGGGGATGATAGAGGGAGAAAAGCAGACAGAAGGGAGAGGTGGTGAGGCCGAAATGCGGCGCACGAGAAAGCGCATAAGCGGCGGTGGCGGTTCGACGTGCATATACGTGCACTATCGGGATTCTGCAGTGCAGGTGCTGGGGAAATGTGGGCCACGTCGTGCGACGTTGCGCGGCCGGGTTAACGTGGGAAGCGCAGATAACTCGAACCGACTGGTAATGCGAGGCTCATGCCTGTATGGTTATGGGCAAAGGTGGCCCAATAGCAACTGATGGCCTTTACCGGCCCGGTGGCAATCGCCCTCCCAGAACCGACCCTACCCGCGCTGCCAGATATCGCCTGTACGACTAATACCATTACGCCGTCGGAATCGAAAAGGAACAACCGTTCGATGACGTTGCCTATCTTTCGGAGATTGAATTGCCGGCCAACCCCTTCGTCCCATCTTTTCGTAACGTTCCATCGACGCCGTTCTTCCGGTCGACGTCCCTTGCCTTGGAATTGAGGTTACTTTCGGGCCTGAGGGACGTGTTGCGAGTGGTGGAACGCTGAGTTTCGCCAGAGAATTCACGTGTTCACACCTCTCTATTTCTAAGGGAAATCTTTCGGCGAATTTTACGAAGTATCTATTATTGCTTTTGGTTAGAAACTATCCATATAAATTGGAGAACTTATGGCTACGAATACAGCTCTGCTTTGGAGATGCTCTGTCTAATCGTCGAACGTCTGTGAAATATAACTCGATTATTTCGAGAATCTGGTTTTATCATCGATTTGAACTTCGTAATTTGAGTCGAGTTAAAATTTCCAGACAATAGAAATACCTACTCCGGCCATATCGGTACACGATTCACCAGACGAGTCGCGAATCGAAAGCCACGCAGCAGCCCGAGCCTGAAATCCTCCCGACGAAGAATGTTTCGGTTACTGCACGGCCGTTCACGACTTAATCGCGCGGCGGATCAGAGCGGTATGCCGTCAGAATGAGCCTGGCAGGTGGCGCGTAATTATTGGACGGGCAGGTAATAATGCAACGACGTGTCCTGGAATCCCCCAGAGGATACTCTATGCTCTGGGGCCATTCGCTCTCGTCACTTCCGGCTGGCCAGCTCTCCGGGATTTCTACGATAGGCGCGAGAGGGTGGAGGGGGAAAGTGGGGTTGGCGTAAAATCCGGGAGTTGCGGCCATTGAAACAGGCGTACGGATTCCTGAGTATAATCAGCCGCGGTGCGGCGTAATCAGTG
Source organism: Dufourea novaeangliae (assembly GCF_001272555.1). Lineage (NCBI taxonomy): Eukaryota > Metazoa > Arthropoda > Insecta > Hymenoptera > Halictidae > Dufourea > Dufourea novaeangliae. Next base: position 1,592,235 of record NW_015374114.1, on the reverse strand, counting down.
TTTACCGAGTAATTATCATGCAACACGGTCACGCAGCGTGACTCACGGAGCAATTAAAACAACGAACAGTCCTCGTCGGATTGCCACCCTTTCGTTCGTTCGTTTCTTTTCTTTCGTCGTCGAGTCGGTCGGAAAGTTGGCGCCTCTGTTATCAATTAGAATGGTATTAAAATATGCTGAGCTATTGTACGACGGACCGTTAACTACCCCTGGTGGTAACTAACTCTGCTGAACGCAAGTGGTGGCAACCTTAGTGGAGAAAAGTGATAATAGCCGAAGGTTGCCGAATTTAGGCCATCGCTTAGGTTCGACTATTTGCCAGCAATTTGCGTCACATGATAGACAATGTACGATAGTGGTGCATTAACTTACTTAGTATATAAACAACATACGACACAGATTGCTCACACATGACAAATTACAGTAGTGATCCAAGGGCCTGAATGATCCGAATTCGACAACCTTCCCCTAAATCCGAACGATGCGATAGGTTTGAACGTTTGTGTGCCAAGAGTATGATAACTGGTGCTACTACGAAGGAAGTCGCAAATCTACCGAATAGTTGAAGCCTGCAATAGATACAAAGATTACTTTGACGTATACATACCGAGTCTGTTCGGATACGAAATCCCTGTGCGCGGGGCTGGGTCTACCGGGAAATCATCGAAGGTTAAGGCAGATTTCTACTGTCAGCGACGATATAGGCAGCCAGTGAGCCTCGAGGCTAACGTAAATCGAAGGATCGCCGGACGATCGATTCGTGGTCGCACGTACCGAGAGTGGTCTATCTAAGGAATAAATCAGCTGGATCGCAGGCGGACCGGTGGGGCCTTGGAAAAAAGTCCGGTGTAAATTTTCCGCAAATTTTGGCACGGTCTCAAGCGGGTTTTAGTGCCAAGCAGAACAAAGTCACGCCACGCCGGGGAAAATTTATGCTCGTTATCGTGGCGTTTCAATCGAAATCGAACGACTCCCGGTTGAGAGAGCGCTCGCGCGCGCGGTTCCGCTCGTCGCCGCGGGTAACGGACGCGGAGACACCGACGCCGAGAGACAAAAGCGGAGAAAAAGTAGAAGAAGGGTTGATTAAAAGGATTGCCCGCGGCAATCTCTGGCTCGCGGCCGTTTTCTCCTTTTTTTTACGCCGTGCAATTTTATTGTGTCTTAACGACGTCGTGTAATCCACCCCCCCCCCCCCCGCCGGCACCGCCACTCGGAGAATCTATAGGACGATCCTCGTGGTACGTTGCCAGGCAATTTCGTTCTATCGGTTCTTCCTTTAAATCCACCCTCAGGCGTGGCCTTGACTTCTTAAATTACCTGTGTCGCGTAATTCACGTCGTTTCCTTCGTTACATCGGTTCTTTCCATACTTCCTTTTATTTCAATTAATTATGCTAATACTTTCAATTATTCCTACGTTCTGTACCCTCTGTATTTTGCAGGACAATCATTTCCACTTCATTACGTCCCTGTATGCTAGTGTAGATAATCTTGGGTATGTATGGTCACACGAACCGTATCCTGGCTGAGAACGCGATAACATTGAAACCTCTAGATTGGCCACGATGTGAACAATTAAAGCAATTACCGCTCGTGTTCCTATTTCATCGTCCAATACGAACTGAATTAACTGAACTGGTAATCCCGCGGCGAAATTACGTTCATCGTTGGCTGCTCGTGAACCCTGTCTTTACACTGCAGCCGTAGACTGGCCGCCGTGCCGCCAGAATAGCTGTGTACGGTGAGCCACAATAGCTCGGAGCAATGTCGTTTCTGGAATAAAGTCACGCGAGTCTTGCGTCGCGACATGCGTCCCTGTGAGCGATAACTACCACCACTTCCGGAGACTTTAGTTTATGGGTACGTCGTGGCGAATCGGCCCGGACGGCCGCCTCGTACTTTATTGACTTAACTTTTAATTCCGTTTATCGATCGAGCCCCCGTGCGTACACGATCTCGTTTTTCGGTCCGTTGACTCGCGCGAAATTTCGTGTCGGTCGACCGCCTTTCCTCCGAGAATTTCGATATTCCACGGTAACGACGGTGAAAGCGACAAGAGCTCGGTGGCTTCTTCGCCATCTTTGACTCCACCCCCAATTGGCGGGACGACGAAAAAAGAGGATTATTCGAGGAGTACGCCTCGAGAATACTTGGCTCGGAGCCTCTGTCGACCAAATTACCGCCGTACATCGAGCAAATGTTTACCACTTCGACCGAACGCGAGGGGAACAAAGCGGTTACCATGACCGTTGGTACAATCGAACTGTAACTAATGGTATCCGTACAACCACATCGTTACTTTCGATTATTCGTTGCTCTGCTGAAACAGACATTCCACCTCACATCACCATGCTTTCAGGGTGTTAACCTTTCGTTATTATAGCAACCCCAGACCCAGTATTGACCAATGTCACTCACACAGTCACCCAATTACGTCGGGAATAATCGTTTTCGAACCAGACGTCCATCAATACGATTTGTACTGTTATTCCGGGCAACGTACACCTGGAATAACTCTCGGGATTGTCAATGTCTGGCACCGAAGCAGGTCGATACTATTGTGCCGTCTGACTTTTCAGTTACCTGTACTACTCCCGATGTGTCACTTCTGGGAGTCTTTCGTACAGCTTGGAACATGAAACACATACATAGGGACACTGAGAAACGCGTTAGGAGGCTATCAAGTTCAGCGAGAAACGATTTCTTCGTAACAGTGACCCCGTATTAATTGATCGAACCTGCGTTTTAGATGTCAATCCACACAACTCTACTAGTTGTTCGGTTACTTACTCCTCTTTCCATCGGCAGAGAAAGTACCAGAACGAAAAAGCACAGTACGTATAAATAGACTCACTGCACGTTCTTCCCTTCCCAACACCACGAAACTCCTTCGTACGCGTTTCCGTACATCTGCCGGCTACACAAATAACAGTCTTCGTACCGCACCGATTCCGCCGATTCAAGTTCCCGAAAATGTTCATCGACGCGTGAATCCCACAACCAGCGACTTGTCCATCCACCGATCCTGTAGCCCGACGATTAGCATCCAACCGAATTTTCCTCGACGATTTTCGCGCGTGGCGAAAGAGGACGCCTGCTCGCGGTTCGCACGCGATTACGCGCGGCCAGGCGATGCGTCCAGCTGCGCCCGCGAAATTAGAACGCGCGGACACGCGTTTCCGCCGCGTGCACATGGCTGTCGGCCAGCTGAATTCGAGCGGACGCGAGAGTTATTAAACGAAACGTCGAGGAGACGCTGTCTGCGCTATCCCGCGATCGTTCCACTTTTCGCGATTCCCTTCGGGAAGCGATAATCCGACACTTCTCGAACGAGCTCGGTCTCACGTCGCCAATTTAGTGACACACCGTCGGAAACACGAGAATCACCGGAGGTGTATTTGGGTCGTTCGCCTGGAGGCGAACGGTTGTTTATTAAAAACATCGTTACTTCGCGAAAGAACGGAGGGAAACGTCTTTCAGTCACAAAGGACTTTCGGTAAGAACCCTTCTTTTCAGGGAGGTTTAATGACGGAGCAGCAGCTCTTTGCGCTGGCTACATTCTACAGGATGTTGATAAACATGTGGATTGTACATGAACAACTAATTGTAAGACGAAATCGCTGCTCTGTCTGAGGTATTAACTGTTGAAATAAGGGTGAAGTACGCGCAAACTACGTCTGACACGGGACGGGTTATTCTACTTGCATCTTCTAGTTGGTCTTCAATTATTTCATGTGTTTGTGTAGTTAATTCAAATTTAGCTAGGCTATGGATCGAAAAATCTAACACAACAATAATATCAGAGAAATTTGGATACGATTTCTCGATCATCTCCGACGATACTTGAACATGTATAACGCGAAGGGGTTAATAACTCGGAAACGAAGCTTCGAATGCAAGTTAGTTTGTCGTGTAGAATCCACCCTGTGAAAGTGTCTCACATTTTTATAACTACCTGTATATTTTCCAACGAGTACCTTTTCCACGACGGTGTACGGCGACGGTCGAACGGAAAAATACGACGGCGAGAGGAGACTTGGGCGAAAAAACGCGTGTACTTCGTTAGGGAAGTTTCATCGCTGTTGCACGGTCCCGGCGGGCTTATACGTGAGTTGCATCGTTCGCGGGTTGTAATTACACGACCGCGCCGCGCGAAGAAAAAAAAAAAGAAAAAAGAACCTCCCTCCACCCGTTAATTCGTCGGACGATCAGTTTTCAAAACGTCGCCTCGTCCCACACACACACACACACACATACGGTCGCCGCTTAATAGGGACCAGCCATTATCCCTCTTTTGCGGAGAGTGTGCGTTCACGCACGCGTGCTCTCGGCCCCGTAAAAAATTGCCGGGGATGTCGACTGCATCGGAATCGCGTTCGTTCCTTATTCTAATCCCTTATCGTTGCTACGAGTCTGGAATCGGAAATCGTTTCCGCGTCGTTTCCCATTCTGGTGGCCCCCGCGTACGGAAAAAGGTTAACACCCTCGTTACCCATCGGCTTCGTGGGCCTCGACTCGAGAATATAATAAATTACCGACGCCTCCATCGAGCTACCGAACTACAATAAGATCCTGTAGCGAAATATTTCGAAATTGAAAATAACTTCCAGCGAGCGTGGAAAAGGTCCGATGGAAGGTTTTAAACGTTGAACAGGACTGATGATCAGGATACTATAATTCACTGTCGAATATTCCTTACGGATATTCTTAGGTAAAATAAATTCTGACATTGATATTACAAATGAAAATGCTTGTTGGACGAGAGCAATAAACTGTTCTGTGTGTAGAACTTTGCCAAGTAGACAGTTATTAGCGGATCGAGCAACCAGCTCATGATCAAAACCAGCGGAACCTCATTAGAACATTAATCTTGAACCACCGCGAAAGGGGATGCGCGTTCATTTGTCATGTTGGCTACGTGTTTGAGCGTCAACGGCGACGGGAACGGAAAGATGAATCGTAACTGCCAATTATGCGACGGAAGAAGGGTCGCGAAGAAAAACGAGCGATCCCCGCCCGGCCGCTTGGCCACCATCGCTCCATCTGTTTCGCGATCACGCGTGCTTGGCATCCAAAAATTTCGTGTGGTCGATACCACGAGCATACCAATGAGAGGATGTTCCCTAATCTTCGGTGCTTACAAACAGCGTATACTATTTTGGAAAGGATGACAAATACGGTTTATCCGACTTGGAAAAACTTTATCGAATTTTAGTGCATAACATTATTCGTTTCTACGAATTTGTCTGCCAGGCGAAGTCGCAACTAGTACCGCGATTGGTTTCTCGCCTGGTCCTAAGTTCTCTGTGGTTTCGTGGAAAATTATTTTCAATCATTCCTTAGCTCTCGACGTGCTCTAGGAGGGGATCGCTGGATCGTGGTGGTTGATCGTCGATTCGAACGGGTCTAAGGAACCCGGAATAATATACGTGAATCGGTTGAACATTCGTTTAAATGCTCGAATATTCTAACGGTCCGTGGATCGAAGGGATACTGGAATTTTCTATCTCGTCTTAGCTCCCGGAAGCATTAATTTTTCACCGCATGACACCCCTCCACCCGCGGTTACGTCATGCGATCAAATCCGCCGACTATAGAGGTAGTCTAATTTCCAGGAAGTGTCCATAATACCCTGGACAGAGAGAGAAAGAGAGAGAGAGAGAGAGAGAGAGAGAGAGGTAGAGCCGCGATGCTATCGTGCCCCGCCGTCTTTAATGGAATTTCGAGATTGAACCTATCGAACGTGCATTACGCTGATCGAATTAGGCCTACGCTCGGCCAGCCGACGAGAAAATCGGTGGCGTACGAAACACAGAGTGCAACGATGCGATTAATCTTGCGTCGATGTACACGTGAATCGTTCGGACTTGAATTACCTTAGTCGGGCTTGCCTTTAATGGAATAACGCGTGACAAACAATGAGAGAATTTGGGTTTAAGTAAACCTGTCTTGGATGATTTGTAATCGTATTTCTTATTGTCATTATTTGATGGGTAGATAACACAGCACAAATAAATGAACTCGTCCTTTACTAACCAATCAGCTATTTCTTCCACTGTCGTATCATCTTCCGACGTATTTACATCTACATACTATATTCTACTGACTGGTCTAATACTCTACCTAGTCATTAAGAATTATGCCATTCGCATGTAAAGAGAACTGCTCTGAAACCGACATTGTCACGATAAAAAGAAACAGAAGATAAAACGGGTATCCCCGTAATTTATCGTTACGACGTCGTTGTCTGACCGCAGTCATCGGCGGCCGGGAAAACGGCAGGAAATCCGTTTCGCGATCCGCGAGCCAACCGTATCGATGGACGAAGAATAAATCAAATTGCGAATGCATCGGACACGGGGGCCGGATTGCAAAGTTCTCGGCGGTGAAATTGACCGGAAGCCGGGTGCTCTGTCATCGATCAAGAGATCCCGAGACGCGTAACGCTCGCGTTACCACGGAACATCGCGATGGAAATGTAAACTTTGCTTTCTCGCCCGCGCTACTTCACAGCCATTCGTTATTATCCGGTTTGCTCCGCGTAATACGCGATCCGTCTCGATTCGGAGCTTCCGACGAGGATTCGAGGTGAATTTACTGGACGATTGGCGCGACGGTTTCATCGATTTTTTCCAAGCGGTTCGTTTCTCCGCAACGTCGATTAAGACACTTTATATTTTAAGGCAGTTATTATATTATGAATTACAGAAATTATTAACTCGTGTAACGTAGATTCGTGAAATAGGAAAGGAGTGAACAGTAGAAAGATTCAGTTCACCTGCTGTGAGAATCATTGACGCGAAGTTTCAAATTAATGTACACTACAACCGCTGGCCATTGAATCAGGACCACTCGTAATTTCCAACATCTCCGGAAACCATTTCTAATCGCCCGCTAAGAAAACATTCTTTTCCTGAATGTGTGTAAAAATAATAAAGAATTAAAAACGTATGTGTGTATTTTAGTAGGTAATAACAATAAGTTTTACTAAAAATATGTAAGTAAATATGAAACTAAAAATAACTAAAAATGTTTGTAAGAAACGTAGCAAGTAAAGCTTAAGACGAGCGGAATTTTCACTGGTTGTTTCCATAAGCCGAGGCCCGTTTCCGAAAAACCGAAATAATCGACACCGGTAATATTTCGTTTTTCTCCCGATATCAATGCGCCGAAATGATTTATCCGACGTCGATTCGACGTGCCATTAGTCCCGTCTTTTTTCCGTACGTGTCTACGAAAAGCCTCCGGTTCCCAACGGCACGGTGGTGGCCGCGGGCATCATCCCCGTCCGTACAGAAGTTTCGAATTTAAAAACAACGAGCCGACATTACGCCGGCCGAAAATGACGGGGTGATTGATCGATCGATTAATCGATCATTCGATTAGCGCCGCGAGTTCGGACAGCCCTTTTCTCCTCTCTGCGTGCCCCTCTCCGCCCGGCAACAATGCAGTTTACTCAGTCAGCGATATCGACGCGATATACCATTCTTAACAGACCGGACAGCCGATGACGCGGTAAAAAATGATGAAAGCCAGCGTGATACACTGCGATCCCGCGAGCTTTCAATAATATATCCCCCAAGAAGCGAAGTTGCTCGACCGAAACGTTGTCCAGAGACGATCGTTCTCCAGAGAGAATGTATATCTCTCGGTGGCGGTGCCAGTTAGATTACGAAATCATTACAAGGTCGACCCTGGTAACGGCCAATACAAAGATGCTAAACATCGTGCCACGGTACTACAGCAAAGGTAAGAACTGAGTGCTGCAAACTTCAAACGGAAATAGGTTATCCACTCACACACACACACATACACATAGACACACACACGAACCGTGAAGACTTCAAAGGCGAGCCAAGTTTGCAACACGCAAACCCAATGAACAATGCTATCGCCGGCCAACAAAGTATCCTGTGTATTCATCGGTGGAGGACCACGCTGCAACTCTTCGAGCAACCGAATCGTGTGCTGTTTCTCGGAAAGATAGGATTGACATTACGAGGAATCGTGAGATCGATGATCGACCATAATTCAACGAAAGAACACGGTTTTCACGAAAACGTCTAGGGATCACCGGTTCAAAACAATCTTCCGAGGATTGCCGTTCACGCCACGAAGGCGAAGTAAAACTGTTCATTCCGACAGTATTCTCGGTTTCCCTCCAGCCCCTCCCCCTCTTCGACCCTGAGCGCGGAGCTCCTCGCGGTACTTAGAGACGAAAAAAAAAAGATATTCCTTTCATTGCGCCCTCAACAGAAGCATTCCGTTACGCAGTAAACCTTCAAACGCGAGCTTAATGAAACTGTTGAAAATTTAATTAAAAGCAAAAATGTAAATAAAGCGCTCGGGTAAACGATTCCGTTGCCAACAGTGTCCCATGGACGGCCGCGAAAAAAATGACTCGAGGACGATACGACGGATCCTAGAATCACGAAAACTTAAGGCGTCCCTCCCGTCCTCCAGTTAAATATTTCACTTTGCCCTTGCCCAGCGGTCCGGGGCTCGTCGATCGATTAAACGACACGTTCGCGTTTGCGTCGCGAAATCATCGACGTCGCGAGACCGAAAACTTCCCTCCACCACGAAACTTCCCGTTTTGCCTCGCGGCTGCTCGACGAGAGAACTTCGTGCGGCCATTCTTTCCCACTGACAGGAAATTAAAACTTGGACGCAACGCGCTTCGTATAACACGTTTTCGTTCGTCCTTCGGACCACGTGTACGCCGTGGCCTGGGTATAGATTGCTTCCGCGTAGAACTGTTGGACGGACGGTTCGCTAAGCTCTACCCCCAAATCCTCGGAAGATCCTTCTTCTGGAATTCCGTATGACCCCGCAATATGGAGGTCGGACTTACGCGGGAGCAATCGAAGGGTGTCCCGGAACGAAGGGTCGTTGTAAGTAAGACGCGAGCGTAAACCGCCCGCAGAACTAACGATATTTACCCTGGCCGCCCTACTCCATCCACATGGTAAGGGACCAGCCGCTACAACGCCTAATTTTATCGAGCTTACCGCGTATAATTAAAAGCAAACTCTACCCCCTCCCCCTTACGGGGTCGAAATGTGGGGCAGGTCTCGCCGTTTCGAAGGCAGTTACGTAAGGATCCTTTCGACGTCGCTTCGGTTGAATGGCGGCCGGTAGCTCAAGGACGCGTAAATCTCTTCGACGAAAACAACGTCTCGAGTGTGCCTATCTCGATGGGTGGGGTTGGAAGGGGTGGTGTGTGTGCACGGGACGAGCCTGTTACACGTGTTGCCCGCCGAAAGGAATCGATAAGGGGACACGTATAGGCTCTACCCACACCGGCGCGCGACCCCGGTTTCCTTAGAGCATCTATTTATGTTGCGAGTATTCGCGTGCATACTGCGCCCGGTTTTCTATTTTCGACCTTTGCCCTAAGCGGCCGCGGCGGTCGCCCGAGGGGGCAAAGCACGGTCGAATGTCAAGGTCGGATCGTCGATAATTGCACCGGTCCAACCGACCATGACGAAAGGGGGGGGGGGGAAGGGCGGATGACGCGGTACGTAATTGCTCCTGGGACTTGGTACCCGGACCGAGGGCTGTTCGATGAAAGGAATCGAAATTTTTGGCACGGTTCCGTGGAATTCGGAGCGCCTCCTCTGTTGTGCTGCATAGGCGGCGTTCTTGGTTATGCAACGGCGCGTGTGCATCGCCAGGCACCGAGGGTGATTTTGATAAAGGCTGCTTCCGCTCGCGAACGGTGTTGAGATTCGGGGAAGTTCTTTTTCATTGGAGAGTGTACGCATCGAAGAGGGATTGCTTGCGGTAGTTTAGAGAATCAGAACAGGCTCTATACAGTGTGTTCATTGTAACTCGAGGTAGACCTTGTATCGAGGTGACCACTAGCAGACCCACGACAAAACGCTCCCTTTCCTTAACTTTTCACATCTTTCATTGCAATCGCCGCAAAACTGTTCACAGTACTTCTAGATCGAACGTAGCAAAACATAGATTCCGGTTCATCAGGATCAGAAGATTTAGGTATGTACAGTAAACGTAATGAAACATCAAGAAATTGTTTAAGTACAAAAGGGAGTTGCAGATTGCAGAGTCTTTTTCTAGATTCATAATAGAAAGTTCATTTCAAAAGAGACAGAGCTCTCCTCTATACACTTAACACTTTGATGTCGGGGGCCATAGTAGTACATTTTTTAGATACAAAAGCTGAGACTGATGAAAACTAGAATAATAAAAAAATAGAGAAAAAGCGCTTTGCCTATACGTAAAGTTGCACAAATAAAAGTTAAGCAGTAGATTCTAAATATTTTTAGAACCCCCGAAGTTGTATATTCTCAAACACCAAAGAACCCTCCCACCAGAGATATGTTAAAATTCGAGGAATCAGATTCTCGAGCTTTTTTCGGGGACCAGTAACCCGATTTTCCGAACGCGCTTGAGCCACGCCAGTGACCTCGACGGGCGAGGTCGTTCGAGGTTAACCCCGAAGAGGAAAGTGCCCTGCGCGGCGCTAAACATTCATCTCCCGCGAAGGCGGGCCACGATTGATGCTCGCCATAATGCAAACTAAATTGCCGAGGGGCCACACTCGTTTCGCCGTGGAACGCGGCATCGCCCATTTTTCACCATTCTCGCGGCAAACGCGCGCCGCGACAGGTCTTCGTCGTCGCGCGATCCACGGAATCGGTAAGTGGCTTTCCCATGGCCGTTCCGGGGGATATAAATTAATTCTTCCATGGGTAAGAGAACCACGACGATAACTCGCCCGGACGAGAATTTCGGCGGAACGGTTCCGCAGCGGCGGATACGACGCGGTAACCAGGATCCAACGCGATATTGTAGTCACTTTTCTGTCCGCCATTTTTCATTCTACGAATCAGCGGAAGGAAATTCCAGCAATCTTTCGAGCAGATTCGATAAAGATTGGAGATTGGTTGCGGAGGAAGCAACGCGAGGACACCTCTCGTGGTATCACAATTATCCCAATTACTCTAGATTCGAGTAATTTATGTAAAACATCATAACGAGGATACGAATGTCGAAACAACTGCAATTAAGGTGTATGTATTAACACGTTGATTGGCACAATGAAAAAGGCCGTATGTAGCCAGACAGACTTCATTTCATTTTTTAAGACGTAAGTCGTCGAAAATATATACGTTTAGTTAATAGAGGCTGCTGGTATTGGTTCGAATTGTACTGTGATATTAATTTTACGCAGAAATTTTGTAATGGTATTTAAATAATCACAACCTCTCTGCAATGTACGTGTCATCCATATTTCGGTGACATGCCAGTCGAACTGTCAATGAGGAAGGAAATCTGTCTCTTTGGCATAGATTTTAAAACAGAAATCAATATTTCGACCGATAAACGTACCTGTATTCGAGATATAATTATTACATGGAACCGAGTTCCCGCGGAGTCACGGGTTTTTAAATATTTCCTCTAGGTCCTGCGCTAGAATTGGGAAACTACCCCGGGGCACTCCGATGATATAAATTAAACAGGACATCGTCTGCTCGTATCGGCGAGCGTACGAGTTCCAGCCAGGTGCAAAGTCACGACAGGATGATATCGCGTATAAAGTAAGCGACAGCCTCCGGCTACTTCCAGACAGAATTAACGCCGCGGTGAGTTTGCCGGCTAGTTGCTAAAGGTAACTCGGCGTATCTGCGACGATAACTTAGAGAGGAGAGTGAGAGAAACCAGGGTTTCAGGGGATGATACACAGGGGAAGAGGGCCGAAGTTGGGGCGGGGGGGACCGAGGGCAACCAGTTACCGGGACGGTATTTACTTTCTATTTTACCGGTTGAATTTATACCGTGGTATTTTGTAAGTTTATAGCATTCGTTATCCGCTGATGCGGTCCCGATAAGCGTGCAGTTTTAAATAATTAAGTGTATAAGCCCAGGGGCGGTTCTCGAGCCTCATCGGGACACCGCCGCCGTCGCGCAAATTGCAAGTATCTCCACGGCGAGATACGCCGGGAAACTTTCCATCGTTCGTTAATAAATATTTAACTTGCTTAGATGTTAACCGCGTCGCTCGAAAGATAACTATTTGACGAAACTTCGCTCGAGTAATAACGCGTACACAGTTTTCACGCTGCGTCACGTGCGCCGGAAAGGGAACACGGCAGCCATTCGGAACGATTCCAGGGAACATACTGGTTGTTCCACCAATATTTTTAGCGATATGGAATTCTGCCGGTGTGCACTTACGATTGAAAAAACTGTTACACTCTTCGAAACTTTGATTAAAATCGAAATACTCCGGTTGGTTCGGAATGTATAATTGTAACATATCCACTGGTATGTCATCCATATAAGGAATGCTCATACAGTTGCTCGATCAAGAAAATTTATCGTTAATACGATCGAAGGAAGTACATATATGTACACTGTTTCTGTTGCAAATGAACTTCTGAATATTTATATTAGTTTGTGGAAAACAGTTGAATACGAGATTCCTAGCATTCAATACAAGAATCTTGTTTATCCCACGAGAATACAAATTACCTTCATACAATTGAATCTCTACGTGATGCATACCTTACCAAGAGACCCAATTATCACAGCAGCCTACTAAGAACGTACTCTGTTCATCTGGAACGCAAAGAAGTACTGGGAATTCTCCAGTTGTACGTACAAACAGGTGAATTATATATCCTATATATCGCTCTTTCATCCGGTTTCCCGGTGTTCATTCGTCGCGAAACGGTAACGGGCGGAGTCACATTCAGCCGCCAGACAGGATAAAGAAGTGATTCGAGTCGTGCGTCGGGTTCCCGTTGAATGATAAAGAACGACGGACACTACGCGGCAGGAAT